>NC_089843.1:230659384-230969951 GCF_035609145.1 Eleutherodactylus coqui | reverse complement strand
TCTTGCACCGTGCTCACGCATCCTAGGCTTGCAGAGCCTGCTGCTGCTGCTACTGCAGGACTCGTCAGCTCCCTACAAAGGATGGTTAAGCCGGCGATGACACTAGAAGCAAGCACTAGTTTGTCTCTGAAGGTGCGTCGGTCGGTCGGTTGGAGGGATCTCTTCGGCCGGCCGCATTTCCAGTGGGGACGGATGGAAACTTTTAACCTAAAATAAGGGAAATTGGCTTCGGCCCCATAGGGCTTTATTGCCTTCCCCTGGGCCAGCATTAGTAGACCCTAGTAAGGAGAATATTAGAGCGGCATGGTCATCCGAAGAACTTAAAAACATACAGCAGGCCTTTTTTGCCCGCCCGCCATACATACATACATACATAACTACAGATTTTATATTTTTTTTTACATATATACATTATATATACACACACACACACACACACACACACACACACACACACACACACACACACACACACACACACACACAATCTTAAATCTATCTTTAATCTATATCTACAAAATCTGTAATTTAGAAATAATCCATATCTATATTCTACATAATTAATAAAGATAGATAGATAGATAGATAGATAGATAGATAGACTCACTCACATACATGCATACATACATACATACTGTATGCAATTGAGCCAGGTGTTTGGAAGGCTGACGATGTCACTCCTTTGTGATGTCATCAATTTAGAAGCATTAATACCGGGCTTGGCAGCCATTTCAGTCAGTCTCTGCTGCAGCTGGGAGACGGGAGATGGTCTTTATTTCCACCAAGAAGCTGCAGAACTACCGGTAACTGCATCATTTTTATTTTATTCAATATAGGTTTTATTGGTTTCATGGAGGGGGGGAAACTTTTGCCTTATCTCAAAGCAATGTAAAATTAACTTTGACAATGAAACTTAATAAATCAATTTCGAGTTGAACTATATCATGTTTGTCTGTGATATTTTATAAGGTCTACAAACAGGGGAATGAGGGGAGGGTAAGGGGGGGGTAGGTATCTATGACACGGGAGAAAGAAAAAATAAAACAAAAAGGGGGGGGGGCGGGCTCCGGAATTGTTGTTTCTCTTTACGATTGTGGTTTAAACGTGTTACTCACATGTCCCTGTCTGTAACCACTTGGTAAATAGGGGTGAGCTCCGGGCATCTATCCATATCGCCCAGGTGTGATACAATTTATCATAGCCTGACGGCTCATCTGGAAGCCTCATTCTCTCCATACGCTCTATTTCGTGGATCATTGCTATTTTTAGTGGAGTGCATTTTTTATGCAGCACACAAGGGGGAGACAGCGGCCTACCAAAATCGAGTTGGCTGCTGCTGTGGCTTTCTTTTTTTAAAAAAAAGGTAGGTTCCGTTCTTCCATGGTGAGGAATAGGCAGGGAGGTTCGGTTTTTGCCAGCTGGGGAATGCTTATAGGCAAGGCCTTATCCCTGGTGGTGCGTGTAACGTCAGACCACGTTTTAGACATGCAGCAGCAGCATTCAGTCAGTGGCTGACAAACGAGCTCCATGCAAGTTTACATTAAACAGACACATTTCTTTCTTTACTGTATTGACTGCGGTCTGTAATCGAGCGGTTGAACTGTTTCTGTGTCCATGCATTGAATAAAGCAATACATCCTTGTAAAGTAGGCGTCCGTTCGTTGGAGTTCTTTGCTCCCCGAGTGTTGCTCCATCTCTAAACGTTGGCCTGGATCTTCATGGACGAATACTGCCCATCCCACGTGGAGCGTGTATCTCAGCCCGCGTGGAGTGCTGCAGTCCAATGAGGTATTCCGTGCTACATAGCAAGCCTTGGGCCTGTGTGATTGGGGGTCCGCTGCTGTCTGTCCACTCTGAAGCGCGCATCCGGGGCCGGCCGCTTTTCGACTACCAGCGACTGCAGGTCACACACACAGGCTGGTTGGAATGGCCTAGCATTATCCTGATCCGGAGGTGTAACTTGAAGCTGCGGGGCCCCAGTACAAAGTCTGGAACTGGGCCCCCAAACTATAAAGCGTCATTGATAGCATTGGTTTACAATGTGGGGAAGAGAGACTTTATGGGCCCCCTAGGGCTCCGGGCCCCCTGCACATACACCCATGACCCGAATACGTGGAGCATACAGACGCAGGCTGCCAGGATACGCTGTGCCTGCCCGATGTTTCCAACTTGGCTATTAGCGCAGCGGTAGGTACGAACTATAGAGTGCGGCTGCCATATGAACTGGTGTGTGTGTGTGTGTGTGTTTTGCTTCCAGTTGTACCTGTGCTGTGCACACTCTGGCAGACGCAGCTGCTCAGTGGATACAATGTTGCGAGCAGACGGGCTGAGTGTCAATCAAAGTGCTTGGGTGGTAGCAGCAGCCGCCGCCACAGCTGCGCTGCACCTCTTGCTCGTCGGTTTTGTTTTTCTGCTTTTGGAAACTGCTGTAGGAAAGGGGGTGCACCGGTCCTGGAGGTACTGCAATACCAGGTCAATGCGTGGAGTGGACAGAGCAAGCTCTTTTTCCAGCTCCCTGTTCTAAAAATCCATTTAATATATGGTCCCCAGATAGGGGACGTATCAGATATTAAACTGATAAGAACAGATACTACACTTGATCTTAGCCAAAAGGCCGAGAAGCGATAACCCGAAATGGGTTTCACCTGTAGCCCGGCCCGCCCAACTCCACTTCCAAGGCTTGAGGCAACACGCTCAGCCAGCACTCTGGGCGCACCCACAATGCACCCAGGCAGCTGGGAGAGCTATTAAAACTTTCCATAGCCCCGCCCCACGCCTTCTCAACCGCGCCCAGCCTCACACCCTCAGTCCTTCCTCTTGCACCGTGCTCACGCATCCTAGGCTTGCAGAGCCTGCTGCTGCTGCTACTGCAGGACTCGTCAGCTCCCTACAAAGGATGGTTAAGCCGGCGATGACACTAGAAGCAAGCACTAGTTTGTCTCTGAAGGTGCGTCGGTCGGTCGGTTGGAGGGATCTCTTCGGCCGGCCGCATTTCCAGTGGGGACGGATGGAAACTTTTAACCTAAAATAAGGGAAATTGGCTTCGGCCCCATAGGGCTTTATTGCCTTCCCCTGGGCCAGCATTAGTAGACCCTAGTAAGGAGAATATTAGAGCGGCATGGTCATCCGAAGAACTTAAAAACATACAGCAGGCCTTTTTTGCCCGCCCGCCATACATACATACATACATAACTACAGATTTTATATTTTTTTTTACATATATACATTATATATACACACACACACACACACACACACACACACACACACACACACACACACACACACACACACACACACAATCTTAAATCTATCTTTAATCTATATCTACAAAATCTGTAATTTAGAAATAATCCATATCTATATTCTACATAATTAATAAAGATAGATAGATAGATAGATAGATAGATAGATAGACTCACTCACATACATGCATACATACATACATACTGTATGCAATTGAGCCAGGTGTTTGGAAGGCTGACGATGTCACTCCTTTGTGATGTCATCAATTTAGAAGCATTAATACCGGGCTTGGCAGCCATTTCAGTCAGTCTCTGCTGCAGCTGGGAGACGGGAGATGGTCTTTATTTCCACCAAGAAGCTGCAGAACTACCGGTAACTGCATCATTTTTATTTTATTCAATATAGGTTTTATTGGTTTCATGGAGGGGGGGAAACTTTTGCCTTATCTCAAAGCAATGTAAAATTAACTTTGACAATGAAACTTAATAAATCAATTTCGAGTTGAACTATATCATGTTTGTCTGTGATATTTTATAAGGTCTACAAACAGGGGAATGAGGGGAGGGTAAGGGGGGGGTAGGTATCTATGACACGGGAGAAAGAAAAAATAAAACAAAAAGGGGGGGGGGCGGGCTCCGGAATTGTTGTTTCTCTTTACGATTGTGGTTTAAACGTGTTACTCACATGTCCCTGTCTGTAACCACTTGGTAAATAGGGGTGAGCTCCGGGCATCTATCCATATCGCCCAGGTGTGATACAATTTATCATAGCCTGACGGCTCATCTGGAAGCCTCATTCTCTCCATACGCTCTATTTCGTGGATCATTGCTATTTTTAGTGGAGTGCATTTTTTATGCAGCACACAAGGGGGAGACAGCGGCCTACCAAAATCGAGTTGGCTGCTGCTGTGGCTTTCTTTTTTTAAAAAAAAGGTAGGTTCCGTTCTTCCATGGTGAGGAATAGGCAGGGAGGTTCGGTTTTTGCCAGCTGGGGAATGCTTATAGGCAAGGCCTTATCCCTGGTGGTGCGTGTAACGTCAGACCACGTTTTAGACATGCAGCAGCAGCATTCAGTCAGTGGCTGACAAACGAGCTCCATGCAAGTTTACATTAAACAGACACATTTCTTTCTTTACTGTATTGACTGCGGTCTGTAATCGAGCGGTTGAACTGTTTCTGTGTCCATGCATTGAATAAAGCAATACATCCTTGTAAAGTAGGCGTCCGTTCGTTGGAGTTCTTTGCTCCCCGAGTGTTGCTCCATCTCTAAACGTTGGCCTGGATCTTCATGGACGAATACTGCCCATCCCACGTGGAGCGTGTATCTCAGCCCGCGTGGAGTGCTGCAGTCCAATGAGGTATTCCGTGCTACATAGCAAGCCTTGGGCCTGTGTGATTGGGGGTCCGCTGCTGTCTGTCCACTCTGAAGCGCGCATCCGGGGCCGGCCGCTTTTCGACTACCAGCGACTGCAGGTCACACACACAGGCTGGTTGGAATGGCCTAGCATTATCCTGATCCGGAGGTGTAACTTGAAGCTGCGGGGCCCCAGTACAAAGTCTGGAACTGGGCCCCCAAACTATAAAGCGTCATTGATAGCATTGGTTTACAATGTGGGGAAGAGAGACTTTATGGGCCCCCTAGGGCTCCGGGCCCCCTGCACATACACCCATGACCCGAATACGTGGAGCATACAGACGCAGGCTGCCAGGATACGCTGTGCCTGCCCGATGTTTCCAACTTGGCTATTAGCGCAGCGGTAGGTACGAACTATAGAGTGCGGCTGCCATATGAACTGGTGTGTGTGTGTGTGTGTGTTTTGCTTCCAGTTGTACCTGTGCTGTGCACACTCTGGCAGACGCAGCTGCTCAGTGGATACAATGTTGCGAGCAGACGGGCTGAGTGTCAATCAAAGTGCTTGGGTGGTAGCAGCAGCCGCCGCCACAGCTGCGCTGCACCTCTTGCTCGTCGGTTTTGTTTTTCTGCTTTTGGAAACTGCTGTAGGAAAGGGGGTGCACCGGTCCTGGAGGTACTGCAATACCAGGTCAATGCGTGGAGTGGACAGAGCAAGCTCTTTTTCCAGCTCCCTGTTCTAAAAATCCATTTAATATATGGTCCCCAGATAGGGGACGTATCAGATATTAAACTGATAAGAACAGATACTACACTTGATCTTAGCCAAAAGGCCGAGAAGCGATAACCCGAAATGGGTTTCACCTGTAGCCCGGCCCGCCCAACTCCACTTCCAAGGCTTGAGGCAACACGCTCAGCCAGCACTCTGGGCGCACCCACAATGCACCCAGGCAGCTGGGAGAGCTATTAAAACTTTCCATAGCCCCGCCCCACGCCTTCTCAACCGCGCCCAGCCTCACACCCTCAGTCCTTCCTCTTGCACCGTGCTCACGCATCCTAGGCTTGCAGAGCCTGCTGCTGCTGCTACTGCAGGACTCGTCAGCTCCCTACAAAGGATGGTTAAGCCGGCGATGACACTAGAAGCAAGCACTAGTTTGTCTCTGAAGGTGCGTCGGTCGGTCGGTTGGAGGGATCTCTTCGGCCGGCCGCATTTCCAGTGGGGACGGATGGAAACTTTTAACCTAAAATAAGGGAAATTGGCTTCGGCCCCATAGGGCTTTATTGCCTTCCCCTGGGCCAGCATTAGTAGACCCTAGTAAGGAGAATATTAGAGCGGCATGGTCATCCGAAGAACTTAAAAACATACAGCAGGCCTTTTTTGCCCGCCCGCCATACATACATACATACATAACTACAGATTTTATATTTTTTTTTACATATATACATTATATATACACACACACACACACACACACACACACACACACACACACACACACACACACACACAATCTTAAATCTATCTTTAATCTATATCTACAAAATCTGTAATTTAGAAATAATCCATATCTATATTCTACATAATTAATAAAGATAGATAGATAGATAGATAGATAGATAGATAGACTCACTCACATACATGCATACATACATACATACTGTATGCAATTGAGCCAGGTGTTTGGAAGGCTGACGATGTCACTCCTTTGTGATGTCATCAATTTAGAAGCATTAATACCGGGCTTGGCAGCCATTTCAGTCAGTCTCTGCTGCAGCTGGGAGACGGGAGATGGTCTTTATTTCCACCAAGAAGCTGCAGAACTACCGGTAACTGCATCATTTTTATTTTATTCAATATAGGTTTTATTGGTTTCATGGAGGGGGGGAAACTTTTGCCTTATCTCAAAGCAATGTAAAATTAACTTTGACAATGAAACTTAATAAATCAATTTCGAGTTGAACTATATCATGTTTGTCTGTGATATTTTATAAGGTCTACAAACAGGGGAATGAGGGGAGGGTAAGGGGGGGGTAGGTATCTATGACACGGGAGAAAGAAAAAATAAAACAAAAAGGGGGGGGGGCGGGCTCCGGAATTGTTGTTTCTCTTTACGATTGTGGTTTAAACGTGTTACTCACATGTCCCTGTCTGTAACCACTTGGTAAATAGGGGTGAGCTCCGGGCATCTATCCATATCGCCCAGGTGTGATACAATTTATCATAGCCTGACGGCTCATCTGGAAGCCTCATTCTCTCCATACGCTCTATTTCGTGGATCATTGCTATTTTTAGTGGAGTGCATTTTTTATGCAGCACACAAGGGGGAGACAGCGGCCTACCAAAATCGAGTTGGCTGCTGCTGTGGCTTTCTTTTTTTAAAAAAAAGGTAGGTTCCGTTCTTCCATGGTGAGGAATAGGCAGGGAGGTTCGGTTTTTGCCAGCTGGGGAATGCTTATAGGCAAGGCCTTATCCCTGGTGGTGCGTGTAACGTCAGACCACGTTTTAGACATGCAGCAGCAGCATTCAGTCAGTGGCTGACAAACGAGCTCCATGCAAGTTTACATTAAACAGACACATTTCTTTCTTTACTGTATTGACTGCGGTCTGTAATCGAGCGGTTGAACTGTTTCTGTGTCCATGCATTGAATAAAGCAATACATCCTTGTAAAGTAGGCGTCCGTTCGTTGGAGTTCTTTGCTCCCCGAGTGTTGCTCCATCTCTAAACGTTGGCCTGGATCTTCATGGACGAATACTGCCCATCCCACGTGGAGCGTGTATCTCAGCCCGCGTGGAGTGCTGCAGTCCAATGAGGTATTCCGTGCTACATAGCAAGCCTTGGGCCTGTGTGATTGGGGGTCCGCTGCTGTCTGTCCACTCTGAAGCGCGCATCCGGGGCCGGCCGCTTTTCGACTACCAGCGACTGCAGGTCACACACACAGGCTGGTTGGAATGGCCTAGCATTATCCTGATCCGGAGGTGTAACTTGAAGCTGCGGGGCCCCAGTACAAAGTCTGGAACTGGGCCCCCAAACTATAAAGCGTCATTGATAGCATTGGTTTACAATGTGGGGAAGAGAGACTTTATGGGCCCCCTAGGGCTCCGGGCCCCCTGCACATACACCCATGACCCGAATACGTGGAGCATACAGACGCAGGCTGCCAGGATACGCTGTGCCTGCCCGATGTTTCCAACTTGGCTATTAGCGCAGCGGTAGGTACGAACTATAGAGTGCGGCTGCCATATGAACTGGTGTGTGTGTGTGTGTGTGTTTTGCTTCCAGTTGTACCTGTGCTGTGCACACTCTGGCAGACGCAGCTGCTCAGTGGATACAATGTTGCGAGCAGACGGGCTGAGTGTCAATCAAAGTGCTTGGGTGGTAGCAGCAGCCGCCGCCACAGCTGCGCTGCACCTCTTGCTCGTCGGTTTTGTTTTTCTGCTTTTGGAAACTGCTGTAGGAAAGGGGGTGCACCGGTCCTGGAGGTACTGCAATACCAGGTCAATGCGTGGAGTGGACAGAGCAAGCTCTTTTTCCAGCTCCCTGTTCTAAAAATCCATTTAATATATGGTCCCCAGATAGGGGACGTATCAGATATTAAACTGATAAGAACAGATACTACACTTGATCTTAGCCAAAAGGCCGAGAAGCGATAACCCGAAATGGGTTTCACCTGTAGCCCGGCCCGCCCAACTCCACTTCCAAGGCTTGAGGCAACACGCTCAGCCAGCACTCTGGGCGCACCCACAATGCACCCAGGCAGCTGGGAGAGCTATTAAAACTTTCCATAGCCCCGCCCCACGCCTTCTCAACCGCGCCCAGCCTCACACCCTCAGTCCTTCCTCTTGCACCGTGCTCACGCATCCTAGGCTTGCAGAGCCTGCTGCTGCTGCTACTGCAGGACTCGTCAGCTCCCTACAAAGGATGGTTAAGCCGGCGATGACACTAGAAGCAAGCACTAGTTTGTCTCTGAAGGTGCGTCGGTCGGTCGGTTGGAGGGATCTCTTCGGCCGGCCGCATTTCCAGTGGGGACGGATGGAAACTTTTAACCTAAAATAAGGGAAATTGGCTTCGGCCCCATAGGGCTTTATTGCCTTCCCCTGGGCCAGCATTAGTAGACCCTAGTAAGGAGAATATTAGAGCGGCATGGTCATCCGAAGAACTTAAAAACATACAGCAGGCCTTTTTTGCCCGCCCGCCATACATACATACATACATAACTACAGATTTTATATTTTTTTTTACATATATACATTATATATACACACACACACACACACACACACACACACACACACACACACACACACACACACACACACACACACAATCTTAAATCTATCTTTAATCTATATCTACAAAATCTGTAATTTAGAAATAATCCATATCTATATTCTACATAATTAATAAAGATAGATAGATAGATAGATAGATAGATAGATAGACTCACTCACATACATGCATACATACATACATACTGTATGCAATTGAGCCAGGTGTTTGGAAGGCTGACGATGTCACTCCTTTGTGATGTCATCAATTTAGAAGCATTAATACCGGGCTTGGCAGCCATTTCAGTCAGTCTCTGCTGCAGCTGGGAGACGGGAGATGGTCTTTATTTCCACCAAGAAGCTGCAGAACTACCGGTAACTGCATCATTTTTATTTTATTCAATATAGGTTTTATTGGTTTCATGGAGGGGGGGAAACTTTTGCCTTATCTCAAAGCAATGTAAAATTAACTTTGACAATGAAACTTAATAAATCAATTTCGAGTTGAACTATATCATGTTTGTCTGTGATATTTTATAAGGTCTACAAACAGGGGAATGAGGGGAGGGTAAGGGGGGGGTAGGTATCTATGACACGGGAGAAAGAAAAAATAAAACAAAAAGGGGGGGGGGCGGGCTCCGGAATTGTTGTTTCTCTTTACGATTGTGGTTTAAACGTGTTACTCACATGTCCCTGTCTGTAACCACTTGGTAAATAGGGGTGAGCTCCGGGCATCTATCCATATCGCCCAGGTGTGATACAATTTATCATAGCCTGACGGCTCATCTGGAAGCCTCATTCTCTCCATACGCTCTATTTCGTGGATCATTGCTATTTTTAGTGGAGTGCATTTTTTATGCAGCACACAAGGGGGAGACAGCGGCCTACCAAAATCGAGTTGGCTGCTGCTGTGGCTTTCTTTTTTTAAAAAAAAGGTAGGTTCCGTTCTTCCATGGTGAGGAATAGGCAGGGAGGTTCGGTTTTTGCCAGCTGGGGAATGCTTATAGGCAAGGCCTTATCCCTGGTGGTGCGTGTAACGTCAGACCACGTTTTAGACATGCAGCAGCAGCATTCAGTCAGTGGCTGACAAACGAGCTCCATGCAAGTTTACATTAAACAGACACATTTCTTTCTTTACTGTATTGACTGCGGTCTGTAATCGAGCGGTTGAACTGTTTCTGTGTCCATGCATTGAATAAAGCAATACATCCTTGTAAAGTAGGCGTCCGTTCGTTGGAGTTCTTTGCTCCCCGAGTGTTGCTCCATCTCTAAACGTTGGCCTGGATCTTCATGGACGAATACTGCCCATCCCACGTGGAGCGTGTATCTCAGCCCGCGTGGAGTGCTGCAGTCCAATGAGGTATTCCGTGCTACATAGCAAGCCTTGGGCCTGTGTGATTGGGGGTCCGCTGCTGTCTGTCCACTCTGAAGCGCGCATCCGGGGCCGGCCGCTTTTCGACTACCAGCGACTGCAGGTCACACACACAGGCTGGTTGGAATGGCCTAGCATTATCCTGATCCGGAGGTGTAACTTGAAGCTGCGGGGCCCCAGTACAAAGTCTGGAACTGGGCCCCCAAACTATAAAGCGTCATTGATAGCATTGGTTTACAATGTGGGGAAGAGAGACTTTATGGGCCCCCTAGGGCTCCGGGCCCCCTGCACATACACCCATGACCCGAATACGTGGAGCATACAGACGCAGGCTGCCAGGATACGCTGTGCCTGCCCGATGTTTCCAACTTGGCTATTAGCGCAGCGGTAGGTACGAACTATAGAGTGCGGCTGCCATATGAACTGGTGTGTGTGTGTGTGTGTGTTTTGCTTCCAGTTGTACCTGTGCTGTGCACACTCTGGCAGACGCAGCTGCTCAGTGGATACAATGTTGCGAGCAGACGGGCTGAGTGTCAATCAAAGTGCTTGGGTGGTAGCAGCAGCCGCCGCCACAGCTGCGCTGCACCTCTTGCTCGTCGGTTTTGTTTTTCTGCTTTTGGAAACTGCTGTAGGAAAGGGGGTGCACCGGTCCTGGAGGTACTGCAATACCAGGTCAATGCGTGGAGTGGACAGAGCAAGCTCTTTTTCCAGCTCCCTGTTCTAAAAATCCATTTAATATATGGTCCCCAGATAGGGGACGTATCAGATATTAAACTGATAAGAACAGATACTACACTTGATCTTAGCCAAAAGGCCGAGAAGCGATAACCCGAAATGGGTTTCACCTGTAGCCCGGCCCGCCCAACTCCACTTCCAAGGCTTGAGGCAACACGCTCAGCCAGCACTCTGGGCGCACCCACAATGCACCCAGGCAGCTGGGAGAGCTATTAAAACTTTCCATAGCCCCGCCCCACGCCTTCTCAACCGCGCCCAGCCTCACACCCTCAGTCCTTCCTCTTGCACCGTGCTCACGCATCCTAGGCTTGCAGAGCCTGCTGCTGCTGCTACTGCAGGACTCGTCAGCTCCCTACAAAGGATGGTTAAGCCGGCGATGACACTAGAAGCAAGCACTAGTTTGTCTCTGAAGGTGCGTCGGTCGGTCGGTTGGAGGGATCTCTTCGGCCGGCCGCATTTCCAGTGGGGACGGATGGAAACTTTTAACCTAAAATAAGGGAAATTGGCTTCGGCCCCATAGGGCTTTATTGCCTTCCCCTGGGCCAGCATTAGTAGACCCTAGTAAGGAGAATATTAGAGCGGCATGGTCATCCGAAGAACTTAAAAACATACAGCAGGCCTTTTTTGCCCGCCCGCCATACATACATACATACATAACTACAGATTTTATATTTTTTTTTACATATATACATTATATATACACACACACACACACACACACACACACACACACACACACACACACACACACACACACACACACACAATCTTAAATCTATCTTTAATCTATATCTACAAAATCTGTAATTTAGAAATAATCCATATCTATATTCTACATAATTAATAAAGATAGATAGATAGATAGATAGATAGATAGATAGACTCACTCACATACATGCATACATACATACATACTGTATGCAATTGAGCCAGGTGTTTGGAAGGCTGACGATGTCACTCCTTTGTGATGTCATCAATTTAGAAGCATTAATACCGGGCTTGGCAGCCATTTCAGTCAGTCTCTGCTGCAGCTGGGAGACGGGAGATGGTCTTTATTTCCACCAAGAAGCTGCAGAACTACCGGTAACTGCATCATTTTTATTTTATTCAATATAGGTTTTATTGGTTTCATGGAGGGGGGGAAACTTTTGCCTTATCTCAAAGCAATGTAAAATTAACTTTGACAATGAAACTTAATAAATCAATTTCGAGTTGAACTATATCATGTTTGTCTGTGATATTTTATAAGGTCTACAAACAGGGGAATGAGGGGAGGGTAAGGGGGGGGTAGGTATCTATGACACGGGAGAAAGAAAAAATAAAACAAAAAGGGGGGGGGGCGGGCTCCGGAATTGTTGTTTCTCTTTACGATTGTGGTTTAAACGTGTTACTCACATGTCCCTGTCTGTAACCACTTGGTAAATAGGGGTGAGCTCCGGGCATCTATCCATATCGCCCAGGTGTGATACAATTTATCATAGCCTGACGGCTCATCTGGAAGCCTCATTCTCTCCATACGCTCTATTTCGTGGATCATTGCTATTTTTAGTGGAGTGCATTTTTTATGCAGCACACAAGGGGGAGACAGCGGCCTACCAAAATCGAGTTGGCTGCTGCTGTGGCTTTCTTTTTTTAAAAAAAAGGTAGGTTCCGTTCTTCCATGGTGAGGAATAGGCAGGGAGGTTCGGTTTTTGCCAGCTGGGGAATGCTTATAGGCAAGGCCTTATCCCTGGTGGTGCGTGTAACGTCAGACCACGTTTTAGACATGCAGCAGCAGCATTCAGTCAGTGGCTGACAAACGAGCTCCATGCAAGTTTACATTAAACAGACACATTTCTTTCTTTACTGTATTGACTGCGGTCTGTAATCGAGCGGTTGAACTGTTTCTGTGTCCATGCATTGAATAAAGCAATACATCCTTGTAAAGTAGGCGTCCGTTCGTTGGAGTTCTTTGCTCCCCGAGTGTTGCTCCATCTCTAAACGTTGGCCTGGATCTTCATGGACGAATACTGCCCATCCCACGTGGAGCGTGTATCTCAGCCCGCGTGGAGTGCTGCAGTCCAATGAGGTATTCCGTGCTACATAGCAAGCCTTGGGCCTGTGTGATTGGGGGTCCGCTGCTGTCTGTCCACTCTGAAGCGCGCATCCGGGGCCGGCCGCTTTTCGACTACCAGCGACTGCAGGTCACACACACAGGCTGGTTGGAATGGCCTAGCATTATCCTGATCCGGAGGTGTAACTTGAAGCTGCGGGGCCCCAGTACAAAGTCTGGAACTGGGCCCCCAAACTATAAAGCGTCATTGATAGCATTGGTTTACAATGTGGGGAAGAGAGACTTTATGGGCCCCCTAGGGCTCCGGGCCCCCTGCACATACACCCATGACCCGAATACGTGGAGCATACAGACGCAGGCTGCCAGGATACGCTGTGCCTGCCCGATGTTTCCAACTTGGCTATTAGCGCAGCGGTAGGTACGAACTATAGAGTGCGGCTGCCATATGAACTGGTGTGTGTGTGTGTGTGTGTTTTGCTTCCAGTTGTACCTGTGCTGTGCACACTCTGGCAGACGCAGCTGCTCAGTGGATACAATGTTGCGAGCAGACGGGCTGAGTGTCAATCAAAGTGCTTGGGTGGTAGCAGCAGCCGCCGCCACAGCTGCGCTGCACCTCTTGCTCGTCGGTTTTGTTTTTCTGCTTTTGGAAACTGCTGTAGGAAAGGGGGTGCACCGGTCCTGGAGGTACTGCAATACCAGGTCAATGCGTGGAGTGGACAGAGCAAGCTCTTTTTCCAGCTCCCTGTTCTAAAAATCCATTTAATATATGGTCCCCAGATAGGGGACGTATCAGATATTAAACTGATAAGAACAGATACTACACTTGATCTTAGCCAAAAGGCCGAGAAGCGATAACCCGAAATGGGTTTCACCTGTAGCCCGGCCCGCCCAACTCCACTTCCAAGGCTTGAGGCAACACGCTCAGCCAGCACTCTGGGCGCACCCACAATGCACCCAGGCAGCTGGGAGAGCTATTAAAACCGCGCGGCGGCGACGACGACGTTTGACAAGGTTAAAGTCTATGTATATTAAATAGACTATCGATGTCTTCTGAATAGAAGAACAGCTGTGTACCCTCCTAGAGCCAGTGGTATAATTGCCCCACCTTCCGCACACATCACCTACGTTGTGGAGAGTGCGCAGTCTTTCGTCATGTCATTTGTATTGGACTCTTTTGGACATGTAAATTCTTGGCCCATGAGGTATTGCAGATGAATAGTTTTACATTAATTAACCCCTTAGTGACCAGGCTTTTTTGCTTTTTTCCATTTCTGTTTTTTCCTACTCCCTTTTAAAAAAATCGTAGCTCCTTTATTTATCCATCGACGTCGCTGTATGAGGGCTTGTTTTTTGAGGGACGAGTTGTATTTTTCAATGGCACTATTTATTGTACCATATAATGTACTGAAACACTTTTTAAAAACTCTTAGCGGAGAGACACGGGGAAAAAAAAAAAAACGACATTCCACCATATTTCGGTGCATCCTGTTTCTACGACGCACAAACTGCAATAAAAACGACCTGATATTTTTATACCATGGGTCAGTATGATTACTACGATACCAAACTTAGTTTTTTTTTTGCTGTAGTACTTGTTTTTTTTTTTTAAGATATTAAATTTTTTTCAATTTTTTTCTGCAGTTATTTTGTGCGCTCAATAACTTTATTTTTCTGTCGACGTAGTTGTGCAAGGGCTCATTTTTTGCGGGATGTCCTGTAGTTTCCGATAGTATCAGTATCAATTTGGAATACATACAACTTTTTGCTCGCTTTTTATGGCATTTTTTCTGGAAGACAGGGTAACTAGAAAAGTGTATTTATGGCTTTTTTTTTTTTTCCCCCCTTTTCGGACAACGTTCACCGTGCAGGAAAAATAATGCACTACTTTGATAGAGCGGACTTTTACAAATGTGGGGATACCAAATACATATTTTTATTTTAAGATTTAGATTTTTTAGTAATTGATATGGCAAAAGGGGGGTGATTTAAACTTTTATAACTTTTTTTTTTTACAATTTAAAAAAAACTTTATTGATCTTTTTTTAACTTTAGGTTTGAAGTCCCGCTGGGGGACTTTAACATGCGATGCTTTGATCGCTCCTGCAGTATGACGTAATGCTATAGCATTACGTCATACTGCTTTTTTACAGGCAGTCTATCAAGCCACCCTGTGTGGATAGCTTGATAGGCAGTCTGCTAAGGCAGCCCTGGGGCCATTCATTAGGCCCAGGGCTGCCATGACACCTGCACGGATCCCCCGATCTCTCCGTGGGGGGGGGGGGGGGCTGTGCGGGACCCCCCCAAACAGCGTTCGGGGGATTTAAATGCCGCTGTCATAATTTACAGCAGGACTTAAAGGGTTAATAGCCGCGATCGACCGAACGGCTGAGCGCGCCTATTGCCCGTGGGTGTCAGCTGTAATAAACAGCTGACGCCCGCCCGTGCTGTATGGAGGGAGATAGCGGCACTACCTCCCTCCATACACGTCCTGCAGCTGCAGGACGTAAAAACACTATAGGGTGGTCACTAAGGGGTTAAATCCTATTCTTCAATGATAGGCGGGGGGGGGGGGGGAGAGGCTAATATTACTGCTGCCGGGGTGGGGGGGGGGGGGTTGATATTACTGCTGCTAGGGGGGAGGGGGCGTTGATATTACTGCTGCTGCTGCTGGGGGAGTTAATATTACTGCTGCAAGGGGGGGGGGGATTAAATTACTGCTGCTGCAAGGGGGGGGGGGGGGGGAGAGGGGTTGATATTACTGTTGCTGCTGGAGGGGGGGGGGGTTGATATTACTGTTGCTGCTGGAGGGGGGGGGGTTTGATATTACTGTTGCTGCTGGAGGGGGGGGGGTTGATATTACTGTTGCTGCTGGAGGGGGGGGGGTGATATTACTGTTGCTGCTGGAGGGGGGGGGGGTGATATTACTGTTGCTGCTGGAGGGGGGGGGGGGGTTGATATTACTGCTGCTGCTGGAGGGGGGGGGTGATATTACTGCTGCTGCTGGAGGGGGGGTGATATTACTGCTGCTGCTGGAGGGGGGGGTGATATTACTGCTGCTGCTGGAGGGGGGGGGGGTGATATTACTGCTGCTGCTGGAGGGGGGGGGTGATATTACTGCTGCTGCTGGAGGGGGGGGGTGATATTACTGCTGCTGCTGCTGGAGGGGGGGGGGTGATATTACTGCTGCTGCTGGAGGGGGGGGGGTGATATTACTGCTGCTGCTGGAGGGGGGGGGGGTGATATTACTGCTGCTGCTGGAGGGGGGGGGGGGTGATATTACTGCTGCTGCTGGAGGGGGGGGGGTGATATTACTGCTGCTGCTGGAGGGGGGGGGTGATATTACTGCTGCTGCTGGAGGGGGGGGGTGATATTACTGCTGCTGCTGGAGGGGGGGGGGGGTGATATTACTGCTGCTGCTGGAGGGGGGGGGGGTGATATTACTGCTGCTGCTAGGGAGGTGGATATTACTGCTGCTGCTGGGGGGGGGGGGGTTAATATTACTGCTGCTGGGGGGTGTTAATACTACAGCTGCTGGAGGGGGGGGTTATTACCAGTGAGGGGGTATATATTATTGTGGGGGTCGCTATTACTACTGGAGCCACTGTGGGATACGGTTACTACTGGGGCCACTGCGTGTGTGCGCGTGTGTGTGTCAATATTTTTACTGGGGTCACTTACTACTGCAACCACTATAGCGGTCATTATTAGGGCTCGTTCACACTGGCGTAATCGTATTTCGGTCGCACAAATACGCTGCATATTTGCGCAATCAAAAATCGCTTATGTCTGTATATTTGCGTATACAAAAAAAGAACACAGATGGCCCCACTGAGATGGTGCGCAAATATGCAGTGAATACATTGGCTTCCTGCACATTCACCACATATTTGCGCGGCCCATTCCCTTCAGTGGCCTATTGGGGTGCAAAGTATGTAACAAAATAGGTCATGCTGTGTGAAACTATACATCATGTGAATGAACTCCGTGACATTAATGGCTTCTATTCACTGCATATTATGTACGCAAATACGCTTGTGTGAACAGGCCCTTACTGTACAGTCTTACAATCAGCCCTTTGAAGGTCACCATAAGCCTGATGTGGCCCTCGGTGAAAATGAGCTTGACACCCCTGTTCTAAAGAAATCGTTTTAGCTCTTCAACTGCCGATCATTCTAAGGAATCAACTAAGAGATTTATTACAGCAATCTACTGTTGTAGTGCTGAGACTTTAGGAAAAGAATCAACCATGAACTGCAGTCATACACAGCGCCATCTATTGGTTTTACACAAAGCAACCATGAACTGCAGTCATGCACAGCGCCCTTTATTGGTTTTACCCAAAGCAACCACATGAACTGCTGTCCTGCACAGCGCCATCTATTGGTTTTACACAAAGCAACCACATGAACTGCTGTCCTGCACAGCGCCATCTATTGGTTTTACACAAAGCAACCACATGAACTGCTGTCATACACAGCGCCATCTATTGGTTTTACACAAAGCAACCATGAACTGCAGTCATGCACAGCGCCATCTATTGGTTTCACACAAAGCAACCATGAACTGCAGTCCTGCACAGCGCCATCTATTGGTTTCACACAAAGCAAGCACATGAATTGCTGTTTGCACAGCGCCATCTATTGGTTTTACACAAAGCAACCACATGAACTGCAGTCCTGCACAGCGCCATCTATTGGTTTTACACAAAGCAAGCACATGAACTGCAGTCCTGCACAGCGCCATCTATTGGTTTTATACAAAGCAACCATGAACTGCAGTCCTTCCTGCACAGCGCCATCTATTGGTTTTACACAAAGCAACCATGAACTGCAGTCCTGCACAGCGCCATCTATTGGTTTTAAACTTTTTTTTTTCTCACCGAATGTAAGCGTTTCCGTTCTGAAAGTAAGGCGCCCTCTATTGGTTTTATAGGGAAAAGAGTCACCCGTTGGGCCATAAGGTGCAGTAGCGTGCCGCGTCTATCGCCTACCTTCTGTCACCCTAATCCTTCCGGCATATATAAAATGCTCCCTCTGTTGGATTAACCCCTTAGTGACGGAGCCAAATTTTGGAAATCTGACATGCGTCGTTCAACGTAGCATAACTCTGTAAAGGCTTTACATATCCAAGTGATTCTGACATTTTTTTTCGCCACATGTTGTACTTCATTTAGGTTGTAAAAAGAGACTGATAGAATTTGTGTATATTTATTAAAAGTACCAATATTGGAAAAACTTTGAAAAAAATTGTCATTTTTTCACATTTTCAACTGTAATATCTCAAATATACTGTACAAATTTTTGATAAGATATATATTTCCATCTGTTCACTTTATTCTGGATGCACATTCCTGCACCAAGCCAAGTTTGCAAAGGCTCATGAGTGTCAGAATAATAGATACCCCCCCCAAATGACCCCATTTTAAAAACTACACCCCTTAATGTATTCACTGAGGGGGGCATGAGTATTTTGACCCCACCATTTTTCAGGAATTAATTCAATTTAGGAGAAAAAATAAAATTTCATATTTTTGCAAATATGTCATTTTAAAGACATATTTTTTTCCTATAGTGCCCATGAAAATGAGGATTTACACCCCAAAATGGATACCCCCGTTTCTCCCGTGTTCAGAAACATACCCATTGTGGCCCTAATCTTACGTCTGGATGCACAACGGGACCCAAAATGAAAGGAGTAGTCGGTGTCTTTCAGAACATAAATTTTGCTTGAAGGCGTTTTAGGCCCCATAGCACTTTTGTAGACCTCTTGAGCGGCCAAAACCAAAGAAAACCCCCACAAGTGACCCCATTTTAAAAACTAGACCCCTTAACGAATTTATCTAGGAGTGTACTGCGCATTTTGACCCCACAGTTTTTGAATGAATTCAAGCAAAGCAAAAGGAAAAAAAAAATGTGATTTTCGTTTTTGGCAATTCTGTCATTTTAAAAACTGCTTTTTTTGTACAGCACACACATGAATGAAGACTTGCACCCCAAAATGGATAGCCCTGTTTGTCTCGTGTTCAGAGACATACCCATTGTGGCCCTAATCTTTTGTCTGGATGCACAACGGGGCCCAAAATGAAAGAAGTAGTCGGTGGCTTTCAGAACAGAAATTTAGCATGAAGATGATTTAGGCCCTATTGCCCACTTGTAGAGCCCTTGAGCGGCCAAAACGACAGAGAACCCCAACAAATGACCCCATTTTGAAAATAAGACCCCTTAACGAATTCATCTAGGGGTGTACTGTGTATTTTTACTCTACTATTTTTGAATAAATCTAAGCAAAGCAGTAGAAAAAAAAAATAAAAAAATACAATTTTCATTTTTTGGACAGTTGTATCAATTTAAAAACAGTTTTTTTTGGTACAGTGTACACAGGAATGAAGATGTTCACCCCAAAATGGATACCCCTGTTTGTCCCGTGTTCAAAAACATACCCATTGTGGCACTAATCTACTTACAGGAGACATGGTTAGGCCTATAATGGAGGGAACACCCGTTGGATTGCAGGGCACAACTGAATAAATTCAAGGCCCCATTGCTTTTTGTGCGGAATAAAAATTGACTCCCTAAAAATACCCCCCCTCCGCGCCCTTTTCGGCGTTCCCCAAATCTTAGATAAAAGTAACAATGTGAACTATGTGTTATTTCCGAAGATAGGGGTAATTATGGAGGCTGGTTGGGATGAGTACATGGGGCAATAAAACAGTGTACCCCCTCCTCATGCTTTTTGGCGGGTATTTCGTGACCTCAGTGGCGGGTATGGGGTGTAAAAAGTGGCGCTCTGTGAGTCTCCGTAAGCTTGATGAGGTGCGGTGGTCTCGCACAGAAGACGCTCAACAAGCTGCTCCTGGAACTGCAGGAAGGCGAGCGTTCCCGGGGCTTCTTGAAAATTGCGTATTACAGCTTGCGGTCTGAATAACGCCGGGCTCACGCAGCCATAGGTGGAATCCGCTTGCGGAGGCCCACAGCGGATCCCGGCTGGGACCCTGCATACGGCCACATAATGTACTGCGCATAACTGCCTACTCACAGGCGGTCATGCGCAGTACTTTTATTTTTGTTTGTATTTCCCGCACCGTCGCATAGCGATGACGCGGGTACCCGCAGCCCGCATTCAAGGTAGCGTATGGGCTGCGGGTATATCCATGACCATGGAGCACAATGGCCTCTATGCTGCGTATATCCGCGGTAAAATAGAACCTGCTGCATTCTCTTTTCTGTGAGTGGATTACACAATTCCAACCCACTAATGTGAGCGGAATTGTGTAATCCAATGCGATTGATCTGCGTAATACTGTGGATCAGACATATGCGGAATCCGTAATTCCTATCCGGTCATGCGAGACCGGCCAAAGGTAGATCGCTAGCTTATTTTTTTTCACGTGACCGGGGACCGCTCAACGAGGTCACTGCTCCAGGCTCTCGGCGACCGTTGGTTGCTGGGAGCAAGGAGATTTTAAATTTCCTGGGCTCACCGACTCCTGCGCATGTGTCCGGTGTTTTGCCAGCGGTCGCATGTGCAGGATCCGGGAAAGTTCACGGAGGAAGATCGTGTCGGGGTGCAAATACGGAGGCCTCATCGGTGAGGGGAGATGAAACTTCACTTTTACGTGATCGCCATTATCCATTGGATAACGGCAAACACATGACCAGGAACGGCCCCCCATAAAATCTCCAGGCTCTCGGCTAAGTTTTGTAGCCAGGAGCAGGGAGATTTTAAATTATCCTGGCAATCCACGGCTTTTGCGCATGCGCCCGCCATTTTGGCGATGAAACGCAAGCTTTTTTTACTTAAAAATTTTTTTTTTAACTTTACATGATCACTGTCATCCATTGGATAACAGTGATCATGTCCTCGGTATAATCTTTCTGTTTCTGGCTACACATGGCAGCCAGGAGCAGAGGGATTTTAAATTTCCCGATGCTCGAGCCCCTCTGTGCACGCGCCTGCTGTCAATCATCGGGCGTGCGCATGCGCAGACGGGGATTCGGGTCCCGGGACATCGGGGAGGATTTAGGTGAGTATTTTCACCTCCCCTCATGGATCCGATCCATGAGGGGAGGTGAAACTGACTGTTTTTTTTTTTACTTCTTCGCATGCCCGGGGACTGCTCACAGCGGTCCCCGGTAACACCTCCTGGTTCCCGGCTACCTTCAGGAGCCAGGAGATTTCAAATTTGCCGGGGGCTCTCGGGCTTCTGCGCATGCGCCTGACGTCATCATCTGGCGCGCAAGCGCAGAAGACCGCCGGCGGGTCCGGGAGGATAGTTTCCCAATGGGGCCGTCGTTAAGGGGTCAACAGAGGTATTACAAACAGAGTACTAGATGCGATATTAGTTATTTTTCAGCGTTTCACAACGGTAATCTTATATTCTGCATGATTTAGTGATCTGCAGGAAACACTGAACATTCCGCAGCTCTATGTGACAACCAGCAGCTCCACACTACAGTAATGGAGGCCATAAAGTTTCCTATAACTCTGAGCTCCAACATCTGGCTGAAACATTTGTGTTAGCCTTTATGATGCATCATACCTGATCGTTAGGTTTCACTTAATGAATGATACCAACCAATAGAGGGCGCTCTTTACCAACTCTCATTAAAATAGCTTATATAGTGTGACAGAATACATAAAACCAATAGATGGCGCTGATGAGTCGTATTCAACTCATGGGTGAGCAGGCACTGCAGATGTAATTGCTGGAATGCCTGCAATCCTTTATTTAAAGACCTTTTGGGACTTTTTCTAGAACTGCTGAAGTCAGAAAAAAAAGAAGCAACCATTAAATTGTAAAAGACACTCAGAGTTGCAGCAGATACATCTGATTACTCTAAGAATTACTGGGGCTGGTGCCTGAACAACTTGCTCTGCTCTTAGACCCAATAGAGGGCGCTGTGCACCATCTACTGCTTCGCTATTGAACCCATGCCATCCAGCATGATCTGACACAGTGGGTGGCTCCTGTTAAATGGAAACCGTAGAGCTGGTGTGAACACAGCCTGCAGTGCAGATCACTAAACCCTGGAGCGCTCGCATGTCATATAAGCGCATCAGGCTCAGTTCACACCAGCAGGTTCGTCTTCGGTTCTACAGAACAGTCATAGGAAGCAAATGAGGAAAAAAAAATTAATGGTGACAGGTACGGCACATAACAGACAGCGGTACTGTTGTATTTTGACGCCACCGGAAGCTAGGGTTTTGACTGGTCTTAGATGGAGGAACGCCAGTCACACTCCTAGCTCCTGATTGGCTGGCGACCCAGCAAAGCTCAGAGGCCGAGAGCAGCGCTGAAGGAGTTTGTGCTGGGAATGGAGGGTTAGTTTAACAGTGTGGGCGCTTGTACCTTTGGTCCTGCATTTTGGCTGGCCCAAGTGGCTGCCATCTGGCGTGGAGGGGACCGTACATGTCTGTGGGCCGTGAAGCACTGTAGTCGCAGTAATACCGATGCACTCTGACACCGCACGCCCGGGAGCACAGATGGGAAACAGCCGGCAGCCGCAATACCAGACACCCAGTAGGGCAACGTCAGTCCGATGGAGGGAGATGTGCGCCGGCAGTGCAACACACGGCGCTAGACCAAGCTGTCAGGCGGCTGCAGCAGTAGCCAGCAGCGGAGATGTGAGGGCTGAATGTTTCCGAAACACAGCAGACCATGAGCCAATGGGAAGCTGGGGGCGTGACAAGGGGAGTCTACTGCAGCTAAGGCTGTCAGCCCCTACCTTTCGGTGGCAACAAAATACAATACTACCACAGACACAAGGCAAAAACACAGTGGGCTTGAGCTAATATACTCATTTGTATGCGGCAAGGGAACAGAGCCCAAATTTAAATGGCTATTTAGTCTAATGGAGTTGCAAATGTGTTATCTTTTTCACAGAATTGCGCAGCGTACTTCCATGCGGACCCTTGGTGGTGGTGGTGGTGGGGGGGGGGGTTGTCACCAGGTAAGCAGTGTTAAAGGGGTTGTCCCGCGCCGAAACGTTTTTTTTTTTTTTTCCCAACCCCCCCCCCGTTCGGCGCGAGACAACCCCGATGCAGGGACTTAAAAAAAAACCGCTCAGCGCTTACCTTAATCCCTGCGCTCCGGTGACTTCTATACTTACCGGCTGAAGATGGCCGCCGGGATCCTCTTCCTCCGTGGACCGCAGCTCTTCTGTGCGGTCCATTGCCGATTCCAGCCTCCGGATTGGCTGGAATTGGCACGTGACGGGGCGGAGCTACACGGAGCCCCATTGAAGAAAGCAGAAGACCCGGACTGCGCAAGCGCGTCTAATTTGGCCATTCGACCATTTTAGACGGCGAAAATTAGGCGGCAACCATGGAGACGAGGACGCCAGCAACGGAGCAGGTAAGTGAAAAACTTTTTATAACTTCTGTATGGCTCATAATTAATGCACAATGTACATTACAAAGTGCATTATTATGGCCATACAGAAGTGTATAGACCCACTTGCTGCCGCGGGACAACCCCTTTAAGGATATGTCATCTTCCCAGTCACACATGAATCCTCTTGATGAATTTAACCCTCTGTTGAAAATGTCAAACGTTGTTATTAATTTGTATTCCCCAATTCTTCTATGGCTTTGTGATCTAAAATTGCCTTTCAGTATAACAACTTCCTTGTCTTCCCAGTTGTGTCCATGACTAGAACAATGCTTGGCCGCAAGGAATTCTGTCTCTCTTTAATTGAATGGTGATGAGATCTCATTCTCGCTTTAAGTTTCTGTCCCGTTTCTCCAACGTAAAGGGCCCCATCAGGTACACAACATCAGACGTGGAAAATGTGACTCTCCCGGGATCTTATAATCCTGCTGTGTGTTGGGAGTTTCCGTACATGTGAAGTTTGGAGCAGATCCGGTTGTATCCAATGGCCTGGCTATAGACAATGGACTTTTTGATGTGCTTAGAATCTCTCATGGAATTTTATTAGTTCTTGTTCGGTGTTGGTCCAGATGATCATGATGTCATCAATGTAGCAGAAGTAGGCCAATGATTTGCTGGGGCAGGAGGCCAGAAAGTCACTCTTCAGTTTTGCCATGAAAAGGTTGGCACATTTTGGTGCCATTTTACTGCCCACGGCGGTCCCAGTGAGCATCTCCTTGCCAAAGGAGAACTAATTGTATGTGAGGATGCATCTTGTGGGTTATAACATCAATTCAGAGGTAACCCCATTGGCCTCAAGGTGCGCCTGGCAGTCACTCCATCCTCGTGTGGGTTGTTGGAATACAAGGTTTCCACATTCATGGTGGCCAGGATGGAGCCATCTGGGAGGGGACCTATGGTTGACAGTTTGTTCAGTAGGTCAGTGGTGGCCTGCAAGTAGCTGGTTGTGTTCCTCACCAGTGGTTTGAGGACAGCTTCCACCCGTCCAGAGATTCCTTCAGTGAGGGTTCCCACACCTGAGATAATTGGCTTTCCAGCTTTGTGTAGTTTGGGATGCATATAGAATACTCCAACCCTGGGGTTCTCTGGTAACAAGTCCAGAAGTTTTTTGCATCCCATAGACAGGCTTCTGATGACCCTTCTCAATTCTCTCACATATTTCTGAGTCGGGTCTTGATCCAGTTTGGTGTAGTATCTGGTGCCCGCCAGCAGTCTTTCTGCTTCTTTCGTGTAGTCTGATGTATTCATGTGGACTATAACACCACCCTTAATGGTGATCTCATTGTTGTCTTAGAGTACATAGATGGCCCTTCTTTTCTGCATATTGATATTGAATGCTTCTCTATTCTGCTTGTCCAGTATAGTAGATTGCATCCCATGTCTAAAGGAGTCTATATAATTGTCCAAAGTGGGATTGCGGCCAGGAGGGGGCATCCAATCAGACTTCTTCCTGGCCGCTAGTTTCTCCTGTTTGGGTGCTTGCAGGTCCTGTGTCCTCTTTGTCATGGAAGAACTCTTTCAGTGTTAGTCTCCTGAAATATTCTCCCAAGTCGCTGCAGAGTTCTTTTCCTTGTTCTGTATTAGACACAACCATAGTGTTGTATAGTAGCGTTGTATTTCACGTCCTCCATAGCCGCTTTTATCCAGTAGTTTTCTTTTTTGTTTGTTTGTTTTTTTAAATATGCTGCAATATCACTGCATTTGCTTTCAATGGAACCTTCTAATGTTAAAAAAAAAAAAAAAAAAAAAAAAACCCAAAGCACAAACATGTGATTTTTGTGTAATGAGTTTTTGGCATTAGAAAGTCACACTGGGAAAAAAACCGCAGTGATATTAGTGTTTTAAAAAAAATCCACAAAAAACTACCGGGTAAAAGCCCTCAGTGTGTTCCTTAAGGTGTGCATCTCCTGCACGCTTGCGTTTTTATTTCTTCAGATGTTGTTTCAGTTCCATTTGTGTACATTCTGGTATCCTCCATTAGGTATAAGAAAAACAGGTTTGGTGCGGTGTCACCAGTAGAGCAAAGCATGATTGTTCTCAGTGAGCTGAGATCAGTAACCTTTATTTAAAACCAATAGAGGGCGCCGTACTTTCATAAAGAGAACATCTACATGAGAAAAGAAAGCTGTAAAACCAATAGATGGCGCTGTGCATACCTCGTGCTCATGCCTGGTTCTCTTACGGTTCTCGAACTGTCAGCTTTCAGGCTGGACTATATGCTTGACCATGCAGTATATGAAGCAGTTTCGTCAGTGTCCGCTGTAGACCCGGGGGACGTGATATTACATAACGTCACTTTATATCATAATTGCTACAGAGACAGAAAACGGGTTGTGTAATAATCTTGTATTGAACGCCTCAGTTCTTCTGGCTGACGGTACTTTTGCTGTACGTGCAGATAGAAAATATGAAGCTACTAGACCGCGCTCTTGGGTCCCACCATGGGCTGCAGTGGCATGCAGCTCCATCCTTTGGACTTTAACAGTCACGTTATTTAAAACTGTGCCCTCTATTGGATAAGCCTCTGTACGGAGGTTTCTGCACGTAATAGAGAAACAAGACCCGTCGTGGAGCCCTTGGTCATGCGCACTACATATCTTCCCCACGACTATGTTAGGAAATAACACAGAATCCGTGACATGTCCACAATGTTAATTGCGGACGGGCTGCGGGCCGGACAGCTTCTATTACCTTCAATGGAATCCGCTTATGGAGACTCTGCACTAAAATAGAGCATGCTGCGAATTTACCTCTGGGGTCACAATGGTGACTGGGCCCCTGCACTGACAGGGCCCATAGGTGAGCGATCACCAGGGTCTTCGAGCCTCCAACCTCCCTAACCGTTAATTAACCTGACCTCTCCTTATTTCTGCAGGAACAAAAAAAGAGGAAAAGGCGTTCCAGCCACACCCAGGATCAGCGCCGCGAAAAAGAGGAGCAGTGCTGACTATAAGGAGGAGGTAAGTATATTGGTGGAGGAAGGGGGGGGGGGGGGGGGGGGATTACCACTGGGGCTGATGTGGGGTTTAATATTATTACTGAGGGGTTTAATATTACTACTGGTGCTACTGAGGGGGTTAATACTGGGTCACTATTACTACTGAGGGCCACTATGAGGGACCACTATTAATATTGGGGCCACAATAGGGGGGTCACCCTTACTACACTTTAGACACCAGGAGCCACACCTGCAGCCTGATTCTCTCCCTATAGTTTCCCTACTGGCAGTGCTGGCATGGCAACTTAAATACTCACCGTAGCCATCCAGCTTGTCATGCCCCAGCAACTACTGAAGAGATTTCTCGAAACACGTTTATTATGCTGTTTTACTCATAAAACAATCTATATATGTCATCACCATTTTTTTTGCAGTTGTTGCACCATGAGCCAATTTTCTCCCACTATTACCACAATGTTGGGTCACTATTACTAACAGGGACAATATAGAGTCCACTATTACCAATGGCAGGCTTGGAGGCTCTAGTGCCCTCTTGTACCGCCTCTAGCTTGGATACAAGATGTGATATGGGCAGGCATAGAGGCACACAGGTTTGGTATGGTATCCTCCACATTTGCTGTAACTAAGCCTCTAGATCGTGTAAACTCGTAGGCTGTGGAAGTTGGCATCCCAGACGGTCCCATAGATGTTCTATTGGTGATGCATCAGGTGGCCACAGAAGTGTGACCATGTTGTGGGGGCTCCTGTGACCCCCTTGTGTGTGCGGCCGAGCATTATCCTGCTGGAAAACAGAGGAGATATATAACTTATACCAGCTGTACATATATAATTATATATAGGAGACTTGAGGTCTCTGTTCCCCTATCTCTGCGCATGCTCTCGCATCGCATACACCATTGTATTATATGGGGCCGGCCGCAGCAACACGCCCTGTGCTAGGGGCATGCAATGCGGTGCAAGGTTTCACCATTGTCAGCCTCAGTGGAGGATTGCTACTTCCCCAGAGTGATGAGACATTTTTGATAAAAGAATACCTCACATCTGTGACAAAATCTCAGGCTGATTCAGGGCCCCATATCGAAGTCCTCCTTGTAAAATTAGCCTAAGGGGCTACAAACAAATTTTTATTTAGCCCAGAAAATGAGTCATGTTTGCAAAGCTTATGCCAAGCGGTAGATCACATATGGAAATTCATTTTGCAGCAGTTTATCTAGGGGTACTGGTACAGGAGGGGGCACTTGAGCTTTTAGTTATGCCACTGTCCTACACTCGGTCCAGAGGTGGTTTGTACATCTGACTGCTCCTTGCTGCCTTTCACCATGTTCTCCCATAATTTTTCCTTTTCTCTGACTCCCTGGTAGTTTAGAGCCAATGTCTGCGTTGGGGGACTTGTGCCCCAATTTCTCCGCACTACAACTTTGCTTCGTCTGTCCCCCCCCCCCCCTTCCCCCCTTCCCCCCCTCCACTTTTTAATATATCCTTTAAAATACAGTCTAAGGCCTCCTTCCCACGAACGGATTTCCATCGCGTAATTCGCGGCAAAAATCCGCTGCGTTGCCCGCAGCTATTAGGTTCTATTGAACCTAATAGCTCAGGGCACACGGTGCGGAATTCCACCACAGAATTCCGCACCGTTAATTCACCCGTCCTTACCCGCGGCATGCTCTATTTGCCGCGGGTGTACGCGCCAACGGTTTACATTGCAGTCACTGGAAGCCGTCCGTTCACGCTATCTTCCGCTGTAGCACGGACGCCGGATCCGCATGTAAGTATGGGGTCTCCGCCGTGGAATTTCGCGGCGGAGCCCGTCACGGCCGTGTGCAGCCGGCCTAACAATTACAATTGTCTCTTTGAAGGTAACAGTAATGCCGATGTGACCTTAGAAAAAAAATGAGGTTTACACTCCTGTGCTAAGGGAATGTTGTAATGGCTCTGTCACAACTGGCTATTATCACTTCTGTATAAGATAGGTGCTAAAAGACTGATACATTGGGCTCTCAACGTAACAGGTCTTGAGAACTGAGGTTCTGACCCCCCCCCCCCCCCCTCACCCCTTTTCTCACTTTGGGCTTACTGCACCCCCCTGCAGTGATGAGAAGTTGAAATGGAGCGTTGGTTGCACTCATGTGTAACAGGCAAGTTACAGATAAATATATCCTGTTATGTGACTGGCAGAATTAGTTGTGGGGAACACCTATGTAAAAAAAAAAAAAATTATTATATATATACACAATCCCGTGCGAGATGCCAGAAATTGTACACAAGTCCAGGGGATAAATAATATACAAACTTCTTGTTGCCTGTAACAGGCAATGATGGGGGTAGTAGCTGTCACCACCGCTCCATACACTGGCATTCACGACACTGGACGCGTGCGTGTGCGCAGGGGGGGTAGGGGGGGTGGGGGGGGGGGGGGTGGGAAGACATTTAGGCTCACTCACATGCGCTTCAGATACAGTCCGGCGGTCTCTCCTTCTCCATCTTCAGCTGCACAAGGGCTGATGGTGCCCTCATGCGCCGCTGTGGTAGCAAACCCTCAAATGGTAGATGGGCGCTCCTCAGCAGACAAGATGGACTTTCCTTAACTCCAACCCAATCACTCATACTTATAGACACATGCACACCACATCACATGACATAGCAAGATAGGTACAACGAACATGCAACCAAACTCACAGCAATGATTTTACGGTAGTTAACCCTCCAGACGCCGCAGCTGTGCAACACACATACAAAAAAAATTAGACATGACAGCTTTGCACAGAGCATTCACATGAGACAAACATGTATGACCATTTGGAGGGGTCCAGAATGATGTTCTGGGACACGACACATGTGCAGGATCACTCCATTAATTTTCAATGGGACCGCCGGAGTTGGCCATCTACAAGCGATTGGCTATTTCCGTCAGCCCAATTGAAATGAATTGAGCAGCTGCTGTGTAAAGTCTTACCGGCGCTGGATTGGAGCCCAGGAGTAGTAGCCAAGCTGGACTCAAGAGTAGTCAAGTGAAAGCCGGGTCATTAGCAGGTGATCTGAGTTGCAGTATAGAGGACAAGGTGGCTGTGGCGCTTGATTACAGGCTGAGAGCTCAATAATTATGCACTGAAGGAGTGGCAGGGCTAGGCTTATATAGGAAGAGCAATCAGGAACAAAGGCGGGGTCAGGACCAGAAGGGAGGAACTGCGTAACTGGCAACTAGGTAACTAGAACAAGGCTAGGTTTCAGCAAGGGCTCTGTCCAAAGCCTGATAGCCTAGCAGAGAACGCTCTTGACTAGCATGCAAGAGGTTGTGGGTTTGAACCCTGACAAGCTGTGTATGTCCACCCATCATTCGATTCAATGTGATAAAGGTATTGTCTGTTACGACCCCCTTTGACATCTGCACTAAATGACCCCCTTGAGTCTCTGATCCATGCAGCTTAAAATTCCTGATAATAATGCTCTTTCTTCATGAAGAGCATTAGTGGGCCTTACATTGTGCGGGTGCGTTCCCACGAACGTATATCGGCTCGGTTTTCACGCCGAGCCGATATACGTTGTCCTTGTGTGCAGAGGGGGGAGGCTGGAAGAGCCCAGGAGCAGAAACTCCTGCCCCCTCTCTGGGAGGAGGTGGAACGGGGCGGGGCTAAGTTCCAGGAATTAGCCCTGCCCCTGTTCTGCCTCTCCCCATTGCAAATAGTGCAGAGGGGTGCAGAGGGGTAGAGAGGGGGGCGGGAGCTGAGTTTCTGCTCCTGGGCTCTTCCAGCCTCCACCCCCTGCACATGAGGACACCGTATATCGGCTCGGCGTGAAAACCGAGCCGATATACGTTCGTGGGAACGCACCCTGCATCAGTGTTTTCAGGGACATTTGTAAATTAGACAAGTGGTGCAATCACTTGGTAAATGAGTCAAATGGACTGGAAATCCCTCCCCTCTTCTTCAGACAACATGGCACACAAGCTACATATAAATGGCGTTTACTACAGTCTCACTTGGTAAAGGAGAGCCTTTTATTTTAAATTCTGAAAGAGAGACTACCTGCAACATGAAAACATGGCAGAATAGCCTCCATTTTACTGGCTTGGAGCGGATTGGAAGAGTGGACCTGTCCTATCCAAAAGAAGATGGTACTAGTGCCTGCGCCCCTCTTATCGTACTAAGATACCCAGATCTGGAGGTAAATGTCACTGCTAGGACAAGCAAATATGGATTATCCAGCTTAGAACTCTTAGCGCTCATTCATCAAGCCATATTTCCGGGCGGTGTGCTGTTCGTGTATTCCACAGACAGCTCATAGCCCTATAGTAGTGCAGCTTCCAAGGACACGGCCTAGGAGACAGCGGGGTAGAGTTTGGAGCCTTGTCACAGTGGCCCTACCATCTCCCACCCGGAGCGTAACCGGAGATATGTCCAAGAGCCGAGGGCACATTAATAAACGGGAAACCCACTGCTGGATAACCTTAGTCCTGTTTTGTGTCACGCGTGACGCCACCCGCTTTTTTCTGCCGCGGGGGAATTACTGGATGTAGAGTAAACGCACCCTCGCGCAGCCTCGGTGGGGGAATTCCTAGTTGTCGGAGTAAATCCACACACACGCAGGATGCTTATAAGACACAGCCTCCGGAAACGGACGGGCAACTGGTCGCTTTACTTGAGGCAACTTGATTACAAATTCAAAATACACGCCAGCAGGAAAATAGTGCAAAAACGTCAAAGTGGTATGACAGGGAGGACTCACGGGTGAACAGGAGAAACCACAGTCTTGTTATCTGTGGGTCCTGATCTCGGTAACATGTTCTCTTCTCTACCGGTCAATACTCACATTTGGTAAAACAGGGTACGCTGCCTGGCGGTTTCTCACTCTCTCTCTTAGTATGGAAGGCGTCATTTCATATCTCCTGAGTCCCGCAGGCACAGGGTAGGCTGTAGATTCCTTTCCGTCTCTTCCATTCTGGACCACACAGGCTGAAGGTGCCTGTGTGGTCCTCTTGCACTCTCCAGAACTCCAGATTAAACCCAATTTTGGCAATTCAGGACTACCCCAAGTGCAGGATATATGATGTTACCTTTATGCAGAAAGGTATCTTCCATGATTTGATTGTGACAATTCCTACCAAACACGTCCTAGATGTAATCAAGCTTATGGTGATTAAAATGTACTGTCCCTGCACCGTTGTAAAAGAGGTTGAAGCTTTTCTAAAAGTTTCTTCAAATCTGTTCCTTGTATGGGTAAAATTATGAACACGCTTGGTATTTGGACATCTAAATGGCGGTTCTAGGTCACATGTATAAACGACCCCAGCGGGGTTGAAACTTCTGCCTGTTCGTTTTAAATTGGGTAATGTGAGTGGAACCTCGACTTTATGGGAATGGCAGACTTCTGCCACAACTGCAAAATGAAAGTTGCGGCAGTACCTGCAGGAATTGTGGTGGCTCAGACCATGAGACCAACCAGTGCTTAATGGGGAGGAGATGCCATTTGTGCAGCAGAGTTAGTCACTTTTTATAATTTTTGTCCCCATAGGGCACAAAATTTGGAGCAACAAAGGCAGCCCAAGAAACCAGCAGACCAAACCGCAGCTCCCCTAAGGAGAGGAACTAGATAAGATGGAAGTTTCCAATGAACTCACCTAAAAAGATGAAGGCATCCCTAAGAAGTAGAGGCATAACAAGAGGAGGGTTAGTGATCGGTCAATGGGTGCACCCTCCCAGAAACGTGGATCAGAGGGGAAGCCCAGTGAAACCAATCCAGGCCCTCGGGAGATGTCAGATCCGGAGGTACCTGAGACAGAGGATCCAAGGGGAGCTGTTGCAACTATTAAAAGGTAGAAAGGCAAAGTTGTACTCAGAGGTGGTACAGGGTGTACAAAAGTAAGTACCTGCAGTGGCAATGAAACCAGACGTTCCCCATGAGGTGCCATCTAAAATTGCCCCTCCCCCTCTTTGGCAGGTGGAAGACTCAGTGACTGCCTTCAGATCAGTGGCCAGGAGCCGGGTGGCCACCTCTGCGGAGGGGATAAGAGATGGACAAGAAGCTGATTTGCACACTATCTATGTCATCGATATGGGACATCTCAGGGATTCCGGCCTCAGGTGCTATGAGAGGTCAGATGCAAAAAACTGGAGATCCAACTCCCTTCTAAACAGTGACTATAAAATCATCTAAAATATGCATTAACAGACTAAAAATAGTTAAACACAAGATCATCCATCCCATTCAAGTCTGCGGCGTCCCTGGGAGGAGTATAGGGGAGAATTTGAACCTTTTAAGAGATGCTATTAGTGACACTGCTGGCCGGAAAATGCCATACTGTACATTCTGTTCCTGCTGTACACGTCTGCTGTGATGAGCTCCCCCCGGTGGCCGGAAGCTGCAATACCATCCCTGATTACAAGTGGTACAGAACCTTCTGTCGGTGATACGGTATCGGTAATTAAAGTCTGCAGACAGGTACGTTACTTTATAGCCCTTATTTTTTTATGGCTCTGTGTGTGAGTCAGGCAACCTGTGTGATTCTTAAGGCTGGGTTCTCACAGAGCGTATTTCCAGCGGAAATCTCGCGGTTTGGCCACAGCGATAAACAGCGAGATATCCGCCGGGAAAGCGCTGCTTCAAAACCCACGGCACTTAGCCACGGGTTTTGAAGCGACCTGGCCGCACGCTTTTCAGTTTCTGTGGCCGGTGAATCCGCACCACAACGCCGGCTTCTCCCAGCTTTGCTGTGACAGATTTGCTGTCCCATGTGGACGAGATTTCTAAGAAATTTCGTCCACAAAGCTGGCCAATTGAGGGATTAGCGACCACAGACGGATTTGCCGCGGCGAAATAAGACACCCCCAGAAAATAAGACGTAGCGCATATTTGGGAGCAAAAATTAATATAAGACGCGTCTTATTTTCGGGGAAACAGGGTATGTGCAAACATATTGTACTAATCTGTGCAAAGATATATATTTCCATCTGTTTACTTTATTCTGGGGCACATTTGAAAAACTTTGTTTTTTTTTTAACCATTTAGGAGACGTACAAATTTAACATTACTTTTCAGCATTTTGAGGAACACTTTGTTTTCCTGCACCAAGCCAAGATTGGAAAAGCTCATAGGTGTCAGAATGATAGATACCCCACAAATGACCCCATTTTATAAGCTACACCCCTAATGTATCACTGAGGGGGTCAGGAGGATTTTGACCCCACAGTTTTCTTCAGGAGTTAATGCAATTTAGAGGAGAAAAAATAAAATTTCATATTTTCGCAAATATATAATTTTAAAGACATATTTTTTTCCTATAGTTTACATGAAAATGAGGATTTACACCCCAAAATGGATACCCCTGTTTGTCCTGTGTTCAGAGACATACTCAATGTGGCCCTAATCTTATGTCTGGATGCACAACGGGGCCCAAAATGAAAGAATTAGTCGGTGGCTTTCAGAACATAGATTTTGCTTGAAGTCCTTTTAGGCCCCATTGCCCACTTGTAGAGCTCTTCAGCGGCCAAAACTATAGAGAACCCCCACAAATGACCCCATTTTGAAAACTAGACCCCTTAACGAATTTATCTAGGGGTGTACTGTGTATTTTGACCCCACAGTTTTTGAATGAATTTAAGCAAAGCAGAAGGAAAAATTATGACTTTTTTGGCAATTCTGTCATTTTAAAAACAGCTTTTTTTGTACAGCACATATATGAATGAAGACTTGCACCAAAAAAATGGATCCCCCTGTTTGTCCCGTGTTCAGAGACATACCCATTGTGGCCCTAATCTTATGTCTGGATGCACAACGGGGCCCAAAATGAAAGGAGTACTTGGTGGCTTTCAGAACAGAAATTTTGCATGAAGGTGATTTAGGCCCCATTGCCCACTTGTAGAGCCCTTGAGCGGCCCAAACCATAGAGAATCCCCACAAATGACCCCATTTTAAAACCTGGACCCCTTAATGAATTTATCTAGGGGTCTACTGAGAATTTTAACACCACAATATTTGAATAAATCTAAGCAAAGCCATAGGAAAAAAAGTACGATTTTCATTTTTTTGTCAATTTTGTCAATTTAAAACCGGGTGTTTTTGTAGAGCACACGTATGAATGAAGACTTTCACCCCAAAATGGATACCCCCATTTATTCCGTATTCAGAAACATACCCATTGTGGCCCTAGTCTACTTACAGGACCCATATCAAGGCCTATAGTGGAGGGAAAACCTGTTGGATTGCACGGCCCTACTGAATAAATTCCAGGCCCCAATTGCCCACTTGTGAGGAAACAAAAACTGACTCCCTAAAAATAATTTCTCACCACCCCCACACACACTTTATGCCCTTTTTGGTGTTCCCCAAATCTTAAATAAAAGTAATAATGTAAACTGTGTGTGTTTTTTCGAAGACAGGGGTAATTACGGGGGCTGGTTGGGATGGGTACATGGGGCAATAAAATCTGGTATCCCCCCTCCTCTCATGCTTTTTGGGGGTCATTTCTTGACCCCGGCGGCGGAGATGGGGTGTAGACAGTGGCGCTCTGTGAGTGTCCGTAATCTTGCTAAGGTGCAGCGGTCTCACATAGAAGGCGCTCAACAAGCTGCTTCTGGAACTGCAGGAAGGCGAGCGTTCCCGGGGCTTCTTGTAAATTACGTATGACAGGTAGCGGTCTGAATAACGCCGAGCTCACACGGCCGCATGTGGAATCTGCTTGCGGAGGCTTGCAGCGGATCCCAGCTGTGAGCCCGGCTGTGACCCTGCGTACGGCCGCGTAATGTACTGCGCATAACTGCGTACTTACACGGGCGGTCATGCGCAGTACACTTTTTTGTTTGTATCTCACGCACGTTGGCTTAGCGATGACACAGGTACCCGCAGCCCGTATACAACGTAGTTATGTATGGGCTGCGGGTATATCCGTGACCACGGAGCACAATAGGCTCTATACTGCGGATATCTGTGGTAAAATAGAACCTGCTGCTTTCTCTTTTCTGCAAATGGATTACATAATTCCAGCCCGCTAATGTGAGCGAAATTATGTACTCCAATGTGATTGATTTTTACCGCGGATCAGACGCATGCGGAATCCGTAATTCCTATCCGGTCATGTGAGACCGGCCTATGTTAGATCGCTATCTTTTTATCATGTGACCGGGGACCGCTCACCGCTCACCGCTCCAGGCTCTCAGTGACCGTTGGTCACCAGGAGCAAGGAGGTTTTAAGTTTCCTGGGCTCCCTGCCTCCTGTGCATGTGTCTGGCATTTTGCTGGCGGTCGCATGCGCAGAACTTCAGGAAGGTCCACGGAGGAGGAACGCGTCAGGGTTCAAATATGGAGGCCTTTGATCGCATCATGAGGGGAGATGAAACTTCAACTTTTAAAATTTTTTTTACGTGATCGCCATTATCCATTGGAAAACAGCAAACATGTGACCAGGAACTGCTCACCGCGGCCCCCCGTGAAATCACCAGGCTTTCGGCTAAGCTTTATAGCCAAGAACAGGGAGATTTTAAATTACCCTGGCAATCCACAGCTTTTGCGCATGCGTCTGCCGTATTGGCGACGGGCACGTGCGGAGAAGCTGGGGTAAGGTCCGCGGATAAATCCGGGGGCCTTAGGTACGCCATTTCATCCTCCCTCACGGATATGAGAAATCTCGTTCACATGGCCATCTAATCCCAGGATTAGCTTCTGCAGGCAGATTTGCCGCGGCAAAATGCAAGATCCGAAGGTTGTGCAGAAACATCACTGCTAACAAAATGCACTAGTGGTTGTATACATTGACAATTGTGTGAAAACACAGATGAGACACAGGATGCACAGATCAATACATACTTTTTTGAAAAATACACATATCAGACAAACACCTTATATTCACATTCTCCAATATATTACTTTACATTGCTGAAATGGGAACACCAGCTTAAGGCTTGAATTCATATACTTGGAGACCCCTCTGTACTCCGCCTGGTAACATCCTCCGTCCTGATTGTAATCTCTGCCAGCCGCAGTCAACCACCCCCTGCAGTCACAATCTAACCATTGTCTATGTGTATATCACCCCTCACTCTCCACCTCGCTATACCTGCACATCTCCAGCTCCTTTACCTTCTGTATCACCCCATTACTTGTAGTATGTAAGCTCTGTGGAGCAGGACCCTCAGCCCTATTGTCTCCATCACCTGATTACTATGTAACCGTGGTTTTTTGTATCTTTGTTTTTTGTATCTGTTCTCCCTGTCATGTAAGCGCTGCGGAATATGTTAGCGCTATATAAATAAAGGTTAATATTAACAGATGAGCCCTCTAATTAGAAGGGTTACTTACAAAAAAACTGGCCATATAGTGCATGTATGCATTAGCATACCTTTAAAAAAAAAAAAATCTTTGTGATTTTTATTCTGTATGTCAACTTGCTGTATCTTTAAAAAAATAATAGAGCGCACCGTTGTCATTGACGCACCTGGTCACCATATGTACTATAGGAAGCCTACGTCCAGAGTTTGCTCTCCGCAGTGTATGCAGTTCTTATACAGTAAAAGAAACAGGTTATGTAGCTACATTTAAAACCACATTGACGTTTTGACATCACACAATGTTAATAGGAGTTTTCCGCAATAAACCATTACTTTTTTATATTCTCACGATGTTAAAAAAAAACAAATAAACCTATACCTGCTTTTCCCATTTCCCCATAACACCAGTGCCAATGCTGTGTTTCCAGGCAGCAGGCAGGGCTGTCGCTCGGGGACCCAGGAGAGGTGAGGATAGGATCAATTGTTAATAAGTAGTAATTTAATGTGGAAACCCCTTTCATATTGTGGGATGGGGTCAAAAATGTATTTTGGTCCGGATTTTACAACTCATAAAGTATAACAAAGTCCCCATTGTTTCTGGCAAAGTGATTTAGGGGGGGTTCACACAGGGCGGAGTTGCCGCGGAAATTCCGTCTGGAATTTCCGCACAGCAAATCCGCCTGCGGACGCTGATCTCGGGATTAGCCAGCCATGTGGACAAGATTTCTCAGAAAGGCTGTACAGATATATGGCTTTGCTCCTGTGTGGACCCTTTTATGTCTCACAAGGTGTGAGCGATGAGTAAAGCTTTTCTCACATGTACTACATGCATATGGTTTCTCCCCTGTGTGTATGATCTGATGCATGACCAGATTAGAACTGCGAGTGAATGTTTTACCACAAGTGTTACAAGTGTATTCTTTGTCTTCTTTACATGATATGTTTTGTAAGACTTTATACGACTTCATAAGACTTGATGTATAAGAAAAACTTTCTGGATTCTCTGCGCCTCTGTAAGGGATTACAATGTTTTCAGGGATTCTGTGCTGTTCCTTAGTGGCTAGTGTTTTGTCAATCTCGACTGCTGAACCACAGTTACTCGGGATCCTTTTTGATATACTGGATGCATCAGAAATGTCTTTATTCGTATGCATGGTGGAACTGGTGGGCTCATCTTGAAGACTGCAGTGAATGACAATGTCTTCCAAAGCCCAATCTATGGAAACATAAAAAATGAATGTAAGTAACCGAATTCAAACCTCTTCGCTATACTTACAGAATAGAAGAGATGGTTAAGGCTAGCTATAAAGGTGAAATGTCTCCCAGGGTGCTCATCTCCTAGGAGATGTTGACTATTTGTGGCCCCTTTAAGGCAGAAGGGTGTTTCTTTCCTTTTCAGCCCTGAATCTGCCTCAAGAAAAGGCTGATCCTTAAGGCCAAGAAGGATCCCATACAAAGTTATAAGCTAGCTGTGGAGTCCATCTTTTTTCTTTCTACTCCCCAGCCAAAAGTCTTACCAGCAGCATCTGTACTGGCAGCAATATATCCGACACAATGCTTATCATGCCCTTCCAAGAGAAAACAGCTTGAAGGTTATTCCTGGCTGACTCCCCTTCTGGCTGCCTCTCTTGTGCCACTCACTTTAGTTTGTCACCTCCAGCTGCCCAGGGGTTGTTTCGAGCTTCTGTTTGGCTGCCTATGAGAAGCAGTAACACTTATGGCAGGGCTTGTAGAACAGCGCAGTTTGGACACGCCTCTGACAATCTGTAATTAACACTGTTCAGGGGGAACAAGTAGCGGTTGGGTTGCTTAACCCTCAAATTAAATAGGACAAGGAGAATGTCACAATGGTTCAAGCAAAATGGGACAGAGAGAAGTCAGATGGCTGGGTGCTTTGAGGTTAAGCAGGGAAGGCTCCACAGAATGTCGCCCCCTTAGTGTGGTACCAAATAAGAAAGCTGTTAAGTTCAGACAAAGTCATCATTAGTCTAACCAATCAGCTGAGTCAATCAACGATGAGATCTCAGGAGGAAATGGCAGTTTCATATACCACTTTCAACAAAGCAGATTATTCGGTAGTTCGTGGTGACCATGGTGCCTTGCCAACAAAATTATATTTTGAGTCAGTCTCCTCCCGGTATATCTTGATTGCTTCCATCTCCTCAAGAGTCACCTGAATTATTTAGCAGTTTTTTTAGAATGGGTTGTCCAGTATGAGTCAGGTACTTCATTGGTAATACGCTACCTCAACGATTTTCTATCTATGGGCCTGTGTAACTCCAGTGTGCAGTTACACCCTGGCACGTTGGCCATTTTTTGGTATTACAATTGATACCGACCACGATAGTCCATTTGACTTCAAACAAATCTCTGAAAACAGAGACTGATGTTTTCTTACCAGTCAAAAAAGTTACTAATTGGCTTCAATCTCTATTGGGCCAGCTCAAGTTTGCTTGTTAAATATTGCCAATGTGTAGATTTTTTTTAAATGCTGTTTGCCCAAGGCGATGGCTGGTGTGATAAAAAGGCATCATTTCATTGTACAACAAGGGAAGTAAGGGGAGAGCTTTCAGTGTGAAAAGCATTCCTGATTGGTTACAATGGCAGATCTTGTTTATGGAAAAAGGAATTTTTTCAGATGGGACGGATTCCATCGGCTATAGCACCATCCTAGTGGTTGGTGGTATTTTAGTAGAGCATTTAGAAAGAATGCGGGTTTCCTAAAAACATGATGCTTCTTGGTGACTACCAAACTATGGGGGTAGGAAATGTACAATAAACATTATTTTGTTGTGACAAGAGAGCAGTTTCATTTTCATTACTATGTATTTACTATTTAGCATCTAGTTATTACACTTACTTGCTGTTGGCCTTTTTCAGACATTTTGTGTTTAGTTGTTTGCAATTTAACATTGTGAGCAAATGACGTTATTAGTGAACTAAACACTTTATTTTTTGCAGTTTCAGGGATTTCCATCCTCTGGCAGACCACCAAGCACTTCCGTGTCCTCCTTCCCTGTGGGATCTACCATTGCTCCACAGACGTTGCAGATACAAAGCTCCTTGTCTTCTGCCATCTGGATGTCATTTTAAGTTATGGAAAGAGTGATTAGCTTGCTCTAGACCTCGAGAGGTGCTGGATGTGGGGACAGCTGACAAGCATAACGCTAAGCTAAAAAAAGGTAATGCAGCTATTCCATCTGCTGCATTATCATTCCATATGACGATGATGTCATCTATGTACCGAGCCACACCACGGGCCAAAAAAATGAATAACTCCTCCCACCAACTCAGAACAAGATTTGCGATTGTTGGTGAGAATGTGGAGCCCATTGGGGCTCGTGCAATCTGTAAATAATAATTTTCATCAAACTGAAAAATAAAATAAACACCTTACAGTGGATTGGTATCAAAGTCTTTTACAAGGGTGGGAAGCAGCGCTGTGGAATTTGCATTAAAGCACTCAAAACACATCATTTTAGTAACAGTGACAATACAAGAAATTTTTTGATAAAAAGTTACATTAATTGTGAATCCTCTAACGTGATTTATGTCATTATTTGTATTATGTGAACCTCAAATATGTTGGACACACTATTCAGAAGCCGAAGGTACGCATTACGGAACATCTGCGACATAAAGAACGGTAACATCAGTAGCCCGGCTGCAGTTTGTGGAGGAACACAAAGGGAATGTGCAGCATTTCTCCTTTTATGGGATTGAAAAAGTAAAAAACATCAGGAAACTTTGTAACAGGAGAGAATCAGGTTTTAAGGCGTGAGGCTTTCTGGATACTCCCACTTAACACACGGTTTCCAGAAGGGTTGAACATGAGATACGATTTACTGTATATCTATTGAAACTTCTCCCAAAAAATATTTTTTGTGCTTTTTTTGCTATTAATATAGATATAATTTTTTCAAGCCTCTGATAGATTTATATTCCACCTAGGGCTAATGCCCACGGCCGTATTTCCGGCCGATTGAACTTGGGGGGGGGGGCGTGACAGATTTCACTGCGCTTTTCCACTTGCGGAGCCCGTCACGGCCGCGGGCATGAGCCCTTATGGTGAACTGTTGATATTATTTTGAATGTTGATTGTCTGAAACATTTTTTTATTGTTATTAGTTTTTTTTTATATAGGAATTATATTTAGTTTATTATATGCAAATATTTATACATTCCTTATAACCTATTAGTACGTATTAAAACTTAATATGCTTATATAGTTATATCAGATAAAGTGTGAGAAATATATGTGTTTATATTCCATGTATTATACCCATATGATATTTTTTATATCAGATCTCAATATTATCATATAGTATGTATCATTATACACACTTTTTACATAAGGCGTGAAATTGGCATTGCGGTATTAAAGTGGACCTATAAAAGGTTTTTACATCTTGGCTAGATAGCAAAGCCTGCATTATTAAATGTGGTCAATCATCCGATGGAGGTTCAGGAAAGCAAGAGTTAATCATCAGCTGTTTCTTTGCTTTTAATTATGTACATTTCTTAAGGACGTGACGCTTATTGTAACATTAAGGTGACCAAGTTTGCGACGGGAACCGAAACGCGTCTTATTTTGTTTGAAGCTTGACATGTAGAGGCGCCCTCTGAATAAAGCCAGGCGTATCTCTGGTCACTACCAGCTCCATTGTTTTCCTCCGGATTTATTCTACTTGTATAACACTAAGGCCTCCTGTCCACGGGCGATAGATCATTGTGCTATCCACGGTGATAATCTGGACGCGGGTAACGCAATGAACGCTTTCCATAGAATAACTATTGGAAGTGCAGCCCGATGTACACGAGCGGAAAATCATTGACAGGTTCATCGCGGAAAATTGCTGTGACTTTAGTGTTTAGTGTGGCTCACGCGGATTCGGCTGCTGAATCCCACAGTCAAATCTGTGTGTGCCCGCAGAAATAGACATTAAAAGTCATTTTCGTACCTCTCTAGATCCAGCGCGGATCTCCTCTGTTGCAGCCGGATCTTCTTTCTTCAGCACAACGCATCCTGGCACACTGACTGACGTGCCCGGTGCATGTGCAGTGTCTCTGCTTTCCTGCGGATCCATGACACATCCACAGTGACAGCTGCAGGCGGGCCGCGGATGGGACGGCTTCAACTGACTTTAATGGAAGCCATCCCTGCAGGATCTGCAGGAAAATAAAGCATGCTGCGATTTCTTCCTGCGCGTGCGACCCGCACACTGGGAAAAATATCACATCCGCATGCTAAAGACCTGCTATGCGGGTGTCCATGTATCAATATGGGTGGCTCGATTTGCAAATTTCCCGCACGGGTGCCCCTACGTGGTTTCCGCAAATCAAATCCACCCGTGTGAGCCAGGCCTTACACCGCAGCTGTGCCCAGCGAGGGCTGGTCTACCTCAGCAGTTCAGAAATACCCGGATGGAGTATCATTTGCTGATGCAACCAAAGAATTTGCAGTAAGTTTACTTTAAAATGGGTTTAATAGGGATCGATGCAAAGTAGACAACAGCTGACCTTCTTCATGGCTGTCATTCGTCACCTGCTATTGTATGTATGTTTATCAGATTTTGAAACACTTAATTAATGTGCATTCAATTTAGCATTTAACTGTGACTGCGGATTATTTTCCCCTTCCAAATCTTGGGTTTCCGGCCTCTTACATCGTACAGATGTCCTCTCGGATGCAGTACAAACTGTCATTTTATAAACATAACTGCCATTCAAGCCCACCCTATTTCGGTTTCCTCGCCCCTTCAACTGTTGCAACTGAGATCCCCAAAAATGTCCCCAAAGATTTGGAATTGCCAACCCCCCAGACCATTTATACTTTTGAAGAATCCAATTTGATTCTTGCAGATTTCTTATTCCATAATTAACTGCTATATATCATATGGAAAAAATATTGTGATGGAATCCAAACTGAAGAATTTGATGTAAAGAAGCTGTGGCATCAAAACCGTTTGGTTAAGATTTCCAATTATCGAAAATGGCAGACAATTCCAGACCTTGAGCGTATTCTTAAACTTTTGTATCGTTGCAAGCAAAATCACAGAAATGTGGTAACTGCTTAGCCTTAAGACTGCGAAGGTAACACAACTGCCAAATATTGGGATTCCTTCACTATTTGCAGTTGCGTATGTTCCAATGAATAGTCCACCGCCAAGGGATCTAAAGGAAGAATGACGAATTTCCCTCAAATAAAAGTGAAACCTGTTATCTTACCAAATATATCAAAAATGGACATAATAGGACTCATTGATCTACTCATATCCCCAGTAGATCCTCTGCATATAGTGAGACACGTTCTTACATGCATTTCACAAGGATACACAAAAATTCCAACAAGACCTCCTCCATTCTAGCATTGGAGCGCTAATCTCATTCTTCTACCATTCTAGCATTGCTATAAGGCATGTTAACTGTATCCGAACCAAATCCCTCACCATTCATAACCAACAACTAATGACGTGGGCCGTGATCACACAGTTCATGGTAAATATTCCACTCTATGAATACAAGGAAACACAGATGGATTACCTAATGGGAGATCTATTCTAGAAGGTCTATTATGTGCACTGGAATAACAAGAGTATTGGCGAACTTTTGGGTTTCTTAACCTCCACATATCACATAAACCTAATACCTTTAATTAGCACGCAAAAGCAGTTGGGGAAGGAGGAGCCACTATTGGGTCTTTATTAAATCTATTGAAGCAGGGATCCAAGCAGTTATTAAACTTGGACACAATTAATATAGAAACAGAAGGGGATATAGCTATAAATTCCATCAGCTTCTTAATACATTCACTGGAATACAGAAGTGATATATATATATATATATATATATATATATATATATATATATATATACACACATACATACACAACTGGCTTGTTACCTGCGACTTAGTCCCCATGGAATTTGTATTTTTTTATTTCATCCGTTTTGCTGTATATTAAAACGTAAAAAATTGAACTAGTGAAAGGAATGTAACTGTAATATGCTGTCAGCAGTTCTGTACGTTTTTGGTCTTGTCATCTTTTGTTAGGATATATAGGTTTTGTGGTTTTGTGTTTTATACACAGGAGCCGACACATACAGCTGCCCATGAGAAAAACATGTTTTTTGTAAATGTACACCTGCTGCCTTAAGTGTTTGCCCTTGAGCCTTATTGATCGTCATTGCAAATGCTATTTTTAGTGGGAATTGCAATCTTTTGAATTGAAAAGGCAAATCCGTCGGTATTATCCGAATGAGTGGAATTAAGACACTTTCTCCTTTTGCTATTCCGGTCATAATAATGGCTCTTACAATATTTCACCCCAGGTGTGTAATTTGTAACCATGTGCCGTTGTACAGCTTTGCCACATCAAGATTACTCATTATTAGGACTGGAACACCAACTTTTAACCTCAGCTTATGGGACGGCACTCCTGACAATCCCAAAGAGTGAAGGAACTCTACAGGGTATGAGGGAACTTCATCATCCACCGATAGATACTCTACAATTTCTCATTCGACTAATGAAATAAGTTTTTCATTCATCTGTCCTACAGTTTTATTAGTTTGTACCAAAATTGCCCTTTGACATCTATTCTTTATTCCCCATATTAGGTTGCAGTTGAGAATAAGCCATGCGTATCAGTTCCTCTGTATTACGAAGAACATTACAGAATTCACAATTTAATGTAATCATATGGTTAGTATCTGCGATACGATCTTTGCTGATTTTCAAAAGAAAAGCCACATCTTACCCCGATTTTGTGTCGTTGTGCAGTTGGACTTGCATATTTATAGTTAGGCTAAACTTCTTATCATGCTGCCATAAGGTAGATGCCTTTAAACATGAGAGTACCAGAGTTTTCATTATTTAATTTTTTTAATTCAAAAACACCCCAGTCCTCATTTCCTGGCTCTTTGTTGCCGTTTGCACCCAGCTTAAGCTCTAGCTATAAAGTTTTCTATGTAACTTTTCTATTTTTCTGCTGCGCTGCTGTTTGCAATCCACTTACAGGCTTGGGTGGGTCCAAAGCAGCCATTCTGCTGTTACTGTCACGGCCAGGACATTTTCTCCTACACTTCCTATACCGCCTTACATTGCTCAGCTTCAATCAGCTGCTAGGCATCATCTGCATACCTGCCCCTCTGTTGCATCTAGTGTCCTCATGTCTCTGTTCCTAAAGAAGCCAAATGCATAACGACAGGCAGTGGATTGCAACGCCGCTGGAAGAGATGCACTTCACACTTGATTTTTCATGGTAAAAAAAGTTTTTTTTAATGTAAGTATATTACAAATTGAGGATTTATACAGAGGCTGTTAGATGAGCAGGAAATGTGTAAAACGTTACTGTGCATTTATGGCTAATAGGGAGAAGCATACTGCGCAGGAGTCAGTGTCCCTCTGTACACTTCGCATGGCATATCCGCAGGGACATCCCGGTCTTGTGGCAGTAAATAAACTCTATAATTAAAGCTACATGTAAGGACACATTCACATTTGTGTCCGTGATTTCCGTTATTTGGGTCCGTTCTGAGTTGAACAACACACGTACCAGAAGCGCACTGACTATAGTGGGATCTGGACATAATCCATATAATGGCAGACATTCTTTGGGTCACAGGTGTGACCGGCGTCAGCTATGTGCAGCCCCAGTATGAATCCCTGTCACCATTGCTCAGGATTCTGTGCCACGTCCCATCCCCACTGCTGCTGGGAGCGGATGCCTGTATCTGCGCTTCCCCTGTATATCATGGTGGGCTGTTCACATCAGCATCGCAGCTTCGGTTCGGAGCCTCCGCCTGATCATTTCCAACAAAACACAGGAAAAAACAGCACTGCTGTAAAATACCGGACGGACAAAAATCGAACGGAGTCCGTAAGTCAACGGGGTGAGTATGGTTCTGTTCGGTTTGGTCATATGTTCTTCTGCTACCTTAACAAAGCAGGAAAAACAGAAACCAAAGTACTTAGTGTGAACATGACCCAAGTACGGCCTCGTCAGTGCTGGTGGGACGCCGGGCTTTAGTAGCATTATGCATCACTTTGCTACGCATCCCAGAGTGACAATGTTTCCACCGCAGCCTGCGGTCTTTATCAAAGACAACCCGGTTCCCCTCTGCGGTGTCCAGTCTCATTGTTCATGACATCACTGTAAACGGAGGTGTGGGTGGGTGTCAGAGGCCGTACATGCAATGGGGGCAATGGTGGGGTCATGAGGCCGTACATGTAATGGGGGCGACGGCGGGTGTCAGAGGCCATACATGTAATGGGGGCGATGGTGGGGGTCATGAGGCCGTACATGTAATGGGGGTCGTGAGACCAAATGTCCTTCAGCCAAGCGCCTGGTTCCCAATGACATTGGTGTGGCGATGGCGCCACCTGTCTTTGGATGGCGGACACTAAAACAGTCAGAGATGCTCATGTTGTATTACGCAGGTACATACTGAGTGTTTGATGTAGATAAACAGGGAATTGTAAAACAACAATCTGCGGGGTTTTGGGGCGTTTTTATTCCCTTTTTAGTGTCCTTTTTGAGTCATTAGCATTTTTTGTAAAATGCAGCATGTCCTAGCTTTTCGCGTTTTGCGATCTATTCATTGTTTTATATCCCATGTTTCCCTTTTTATTGAAAGGCACAGACTTGCGATTATCGTGCAATGCATTTTTAACACTAGAAAGTCCTATTAACTTTCATGTGAGAAAATTGCGGGCGGCAGTGATACGAGATTATTCTAAGGAAAAAGCATCACCGGCGGGAAAAAAATCACCGGAACAAAGAGGCAAAACCGTGATCGCCAGTGTGATGGCGCCATGAGAAAAAAAACCTAAATCACTGCAGAAAACTACATGAAGGAAGCCGGACGCCCACACCGGACGGCTCCGCTCGGCCATTTATAAGATCTTGCTGTTTCACGCTGGTAGCTACTAGAGGAGGTGGATCTTCTTCAGCCTGGCTCCACACGGGCAATCGCAATTTTGCCGCACGAAAACCGCACCTTGATTGACTGTGATCTGTAAACGCCGGCGATGCTTTCCCCCTTAATAATCTGGCATTGCTCCCCTGCCGTCCGGACAAAATCCTGCAACAAAGTTATGCAATTTTTTTTATCACATAACTTTGTTAAAATGGCAAGGCGTGCTTATAGCGCTGCTATACGATTAACAGAGGCCTCCATTGGAATACATGGGGGATTTATTAAAGAAACACGCAGAAACATAGAGCAGATCCCAATTTGTGATCCCCTTAATGTGGCTTCAGTGAGAACATGGCAGAAGGGATGAGACCCTTGTAAGTCATTGGTTTCATATTCTGCTGTTTTACTATTGCTACCGGCGAACATCGGTTGATTTTGTCGCCCCTGTGGAGCCCCCCGAGGCCTCCCTCACACCGCTGAGCAAACCGGATCTGGTCATTTTAACCCATAACCGCACAGTTTCACACATACGTACCCAAAAGATGGAGGCCGCCTCGATCTGCCTTCAGCTCAGCAATGCAATCCATTATTTCTCCCCCAAATGTTTTTCAAAGTAATTAACCGCTTCTCGTCTGGTGAATCTGAAAAACAGGAATGAATCCAGAGGGCGCAGTGGGTTCTGGGAGGGGGCGGGGCCTCAACCGGGAGGCACTATATAAGAAGCAGCAAGCACGGGAGAGGCCCAGAGCGGCGAAAAGAAGAAGAGGGGAAACAAGCAAAAGAGTCCCACCCGCCCGCCCTAGAGGAAACAAGATGGGGGAGGTGGGGACAGGAGAAGGAGTTCTTGTCATAGCAGCGGGGGAGGGAGAGGGACCCTTGGAGCCTGTATAGAAGGTAGTGGGGGAATGGCTGGGGCTACATAGCACCCTTTTTCCCCTCCTTTGTTGTAATTTGTGGCCTGTCGCCTCCTGGGTTACAGGGCGGAGCCCTGATAGTCGGTGGGAGAGGCTAGCCAGGGGTGGCTAGCCGGCCTCAGGGTCGGTAAGAGACGGCGGCCGGAGGTTAATGGAGAGTGTCGTTGGTCTCCGGAGTCTGCCGACCTGCGGCGGGAGGAAAAGTTTAGAAAAGGTTTTGGGGATAGCGTCGCCTGAGTCAGCCAAGTTGCGGCGGCTGACCGGGACAGCTATCTCCTTGTTGGTGTGAGGCGGCAGGATGTGGTAGAGACAGGGGGTGGGCTCCAAGGTCCTCTTCCAGGTTTACATTTGAGGGATATTGTTATTATTGAGGTTGGGGTGAAATAAGTTTTAAATGTATTAATGTTGTTTGTGACAATAAAATGGCTGCTGTGGCCAAATTTTATCCAACAGATGGTGTCGGTGGTTTGTGCGGTGAATGGTAGGTGGGGAAATGGTGAGGGAAGGTCATAGCAGAGACAATCCGTTATACCCGGGTCATGGATGTCTGCGCTCCACCTCCCCCTGCTGCTGCTGTGCGATACTAAGGGATGTCTGCGCTCCGCCTCCCCTTGCTGCTGCGGTATAATGGATGTCTGTGCTCCGCCTCCCCTTGCTGCTGCGCGGTACTAACGGTTGTCTGCGCTCTGCCTCCCCTCACTGCGGTACTAATGGATGTCTGCGCTCACCTCACTTCGATACTAACAGATGTCTGCGCTCCGCCTCCCCTCGCTGCGGTACTAATGGATGTCTGCGCTCCACGTCACCTTGCTGCTGCGCGGTACTAACGGATGTCTGCGCTCCGCCTCGCTGCGGTACTAACGGATGTCTGCGTCTTACTCCCCTTGCTGCTGCGGTACTAATGGATGTCTGCACGCCACCTCCCCTCGCTGCTGCGGTACTAACGAATGTCTGCGCTCAGCCTCCCCTCGCTGCTGCGGTACTAACGGATGTCTGTGCTCCGCTTCCCCTCGCTGCAGTACTAACGGATGTCTGCGCTCCGCCTCTTCTTGCTCCTGCGGTACTAACAGATGTCTGCGCTCGGCTTCCCCTCGCTGCGTTACTAACGGATGTCTACGTTCCGCCTCTCCTCGCTGCTGGGCAGTGCTAACGAATGTCTGCGCTCCGCCTCTCCTTGCTGCATTACTAACGGATGTCTGCGTTCCGCCTCCCCTCGCTGGTGCGGTACTAACGGATGTCTGCGCTCCGCCTCCCCTCGCTGCTGTGGTACTAACAGATGTCTGTCTCCCCTGGCTGCTGCGGTACTAACGGATGTCTGTGCTCCGTCTCCCTTCGCTGCTGCGGTACTAATGGATGCCTGTGCTCCGCCTCCCCTCGCAGCAGTACTAACAAATATCTGCGCTCCGCCTCCCCTCGCTGCGGTACTAACGGATGTCTGTGCTCACCTCGCTGCAATACTAACGGATGTCTGCGTTCCGCCTCCCCTCGCTGCTGCGGTACTAACGGATGTCTGCGCTTCGCCTCCCCTCACTGCTGTGGTACTAATGGATGTCTGTGCTCCGCCTCCCCTCGCTGCAGTACTGACAGATATCTGCGCTCCGCCTCCCCTTGCTGCGGTACTAACGGATGTCTGTGCAACCCTCGCTGCTGCGGTACTAATGGATGTCTGCGCTCCGCCTGCCCTCGCTGCTGCTGTACTAACGGATATCTGCGCTCCGCCTCCACTTGCTGCTGCGCGGTACTAATGGATGTCTGCGCTCCGCCTCCCCTTGCTGCTGCGGTACTAATGGATGTCTGCACTCCGTCTCCCCTTGCTGCTGCGGTACTAATGGATGTCTGCGCTCCACCTCCCCTCGCTGTTGGGTGGTAATAGCGGAGGTCTGCACTCCTCTTGCCTTGCTGCTGCGGTACTAATGGATGTCTGCGCTCTGCCTCCCCTTGCTGCTGCGATACTAATGGATGCCTGCGCTCCGCCTCCCCTTGCTGCTGTGCTTCTAATGGATGTCTGCACTTCGCCTCCTCTTGCTGCTGCGCGGTACTAACGGATGTCTGCACTCCGCCTCCTCTTGCTGCTGCGGTACTAATGGATGTCTGCGCTCCGCCTCCCCTCACTGCGGTACTAATGGATGTCTGCGCTCCGCCTCCCCTCGCTGCTGGGTGGTAACAGCGAAGGTCTGCTTTCTGCCTCGCCTTGCTGCTGCGGTACTGATGGATGTCTGCGCTCTGCCTCCCCTTGCTGCTGCGGTACTAATGGATGTCTGCGCTCCGCCTCCCCTTGCTGCTGCGGTACTAATGAATGTCTGCGCTCCACCTCCCCTTGCTGCTGCGCGGTACTAACGGATGTCTGCACTCCGCCTCCTCTTGCTGCTGCGGTACTAATGGATGTCTGCGCTCCGCCTCCCCTCACTGCGGTACTAATGGATGTCTGCACTCCCCTCACTTCGATACTAACAGATTACTGCGCTCCGCCTCCCCTCGCTGCGGTACTAATGGATGTTTGCGCTCCACCTTGCTGCGGTACTAATGGATGTTTGCGCTCCACCTCCCCTTGCTGCTGCGCGGTACTAACGGATGTCTGCGCTCCGCCTCGCTGCGGTACTAATGGATGTCTGCGCTCCCCTCGCTGCGGTACTAACGGATGTCTGCGCTCCCCTCGCTGCGGTACTAATGGATGTCTGCGCTCCGCCTCCCCTTGCTGCTGCACTACTAATGGATGTCTGCGCACCGCCTCCCCTCGCTGCTGCTGTACTAACGGATGTCTGCACACCGTCTCCCCTCGCTTCTGGGTGGTATCAACGGATGTCTGCGCTCTGCCCACCCTCGCTGCTGGGCAGTACAAATGGATGTCTGCGCTCCGCCTCCGCTTGCTGCTGGGTGGTAATAGCGGAGGTCTGCACTCTGCCCCCCCTCGCAGCTGTGCTACTGACGGACGTCTGCACTCTACTACCCTTGCTGCTGTGGTACTAACGGATGTCTGCGCTCCGCCTCCTCTCGCTGCTGGGCAGTACTAATGGATGTCTGCGCTCCCCCTCCCCTCGCTGCGTTACTAACGGATGTCTGCGCTCCGCCTCCCCTCGGTGCTGGGCAGTACTAACGGATATCTGCGCTCCGCCTCCCCTCGCTGCGTTACCAACGGATGTCTGCGTTCCGCCTCCCTTCGCTGCTGCGGTGCTAACAGATGTCTGTGCTCCGCCTCCCTCGCTGCGTTACTAACGGATGTCTGCGCTCCGCCTCCCCTCGCTGCGTTACTAACGGAAGTCTGCGCTCCGCCTCCCCTCGCTCCGTTACTAACGGATGTCTGCGCTCCGCCTCCCCTCGCTGCGTTACTAATGGATGTCTGCGCTCCGCCTCCCCTCGCTGCTGTGGTACTAATGGATGTCTGTCTTCACTGGCTGCTGCGGTACTAACGGATGTCTGCGCTCCGCCTCCCTTCGCTGCTGCGGTACTAATGGATGTCTGCGTTCCACCTCCCCTCGCTGCGGTACTAACGGATGTCTGCGCTCCGCCTCTCCTCGCTGCTGGGCAGTACAAACGGATGTCTGCGCTCCGCCTCTCCTTGCTGCGTTACTAACGGATGTCTGCGCTCCGCCTCCCCTCGCTGCTGCGATACTAAGAAATGTCTGCGCTCTGCTTCCCCTCGCTGCGTTACTAACGGATGTCTGCGCTTCGCCTCTCCTCGCTGCTGGGCAGTACTAACGGATGTCTGCGCTCCGCCTCTCCTTGCTGCGTTACTAACGGATGTCTGCGTTCCGCCTCCCCTCGCTGCTGCGGTACTAACGGATGTCTGCGCTCCGCCTCCCCTCGCTGCTGTGGAAGTAATGGATGTCTGTCTCCCCTGGCTGCTGCGGTACTAACGGATGTCTGCGCTCCGCCTCCCTTCGCTGCTGCGGTACTAATGGATGCCTGTGCTCCGGCTCCCCTCGCTGCAGTACTAACAGATATCTGCGCTCCACCTCCCCTCGCTACTGCGGTACTAACGGATGTCTGTCTCCCCTGGCTGCTGCGGTACTAATGGATGTCTGCGTTCTGCCTCCCCTCGCTACTGCGGTACTAACGGATGTCTGCGCTCCACCTCCCCACGCTGCTGTGGTACTAACGGATGTCTGTCTCCCCTGGCTGCTGCGGTACTAATGGATGTCTGTGCTCCGCCTCCCCTCGCTGCAGTACTAACAGATATCTGCGCTCCACCTCCCCTCGCTGCAGTACTAACGGATGTCTGTGCTCCCCTCGCTGCGATACTAACGGATGTCTGCGCTCCGCCTCCCCTCGCTGCTGCGGTACTAACGGATTTCTGTGCTCCGCCTCCACTTGCTGCTGCATGGTACTAATGGATGTCTGCGGTCCGCCTCCCCTTGCTGCTGCGGTACTAATGGATGTCTGCACTCCGCCTCCCCTTGCTGCTGCGGTACTAATGGATGTCTGCGCTCCACCTCCCCCTGCTGCGGTGCGATACTAAGGGATGTCTGCGCTCCGCCTCCCCCCGCTGCTGGGTGGTAATAGCAGAGGTCTGCACTCTGCCTCGCCTTGCTGCTGCGGTACTAATGGATGTCTGCGCTCTGCCTCCCTTTGCTGCTGCGGTACTAATGGATGCCTGCGCTCCGCCTCCCCTTGCTGCTGCGGTATAATGAATGTCTGTGCTCTGCCTCCCCTTGCTGCTGCGCGGTACTAACGGTTGTCTGCGCTCTGCCTCCCCTCACTGCGGTACTAATGGATGTCTGCGCTCACCTCACTTCGATACTAACAGATGTCTGCGCTCTGCCTCCCCTCGCTGCGGTACTAATGGATGTCTGTGCTCCACGTCACCTTGCTGCTGCGCGGTACTAACGGATGTCTGCGCTCCGCCTCGCTGCGGTACTAACGGATGTCTGCGTCTTCCTCCCCTTGCTGCTGCGGTAGTAATGGATGTCTGCATGCCACCTCCCCTCGCTGCTGCGGTACTAACGAATGTCTGTGCTCAGCCTCCCCTCGCTGCTGCGGTACTAACGGATGTCTGCGCTCCGCCTCCCCTCGCTGCGGTACTAACGGATGTCTGTGCTCCGCTTCCCCTCGCTGCGGTACTAACGGATGTCTGCGTGCCGCCTCCCCTCGCTGCAGTAGTAACGGATGTCTGCGCTCCGCCTCCTCTTGCTGCCGCGGTACTAACAGATGTCTGCGCTCGGCTTTCCCTCGCTGCGTTACTAACGGATGTCTATGCTCCGCCTCTCCTCGCTGCTGGGCAGTGCTAACGGATGTCTGCGCTCCGCCTCTCCTTGCTGCGTTACTAATGGATGTCTGCGTTCCGCCTCCCCTCGCTGCTGCGGTACTAACGGATGTCTGCGCTCCGCCTCCCCTCGCTGCTGTGGTACTATTGGATGTTTCAGGGTAATATTTCTAAGTACAGCAGCAATCGGGCCCACCCCACTTGCCCCGTTGCCGGCGGTAAGAAGAGACACCACACAGGGATCTGGTATCATTCCTCACACGGGACATGGCTCTCGGCTGTGCCAACGTCGTGCCTTATTACAGATTACATGAGATCTTATACCCTTTGTCCCATCCCCAGCGAAGGGGTGATGGGCTGATAACCATATATGGGCAGTCCGGATTTGCGGACTGAGACAGTGAAAGTTATACAACAGTCATTATCTTGATACTGGCGCCTCTGGCTTATGTACAGAAAATCACGTATTCAATTAACTCCAGTACAAAGAATCACCCACTCAATTCTAAGAAAACGGCCAAGCATGTATTCTCCATATATGGGAAGTCCGGATTTCTGGCCTAAGACAGTGAAAATTATGTACATTTGAACATCTTGATATCTTGTTCCAGCGCTTCTGGGAAAACGGCCAAGTACATGCGGCCTTGTGTCTGGTTCCGTATCTTCTCTGAATTTCTAGAACATCTCTCTCAGCCTTCCAAAGCCTTGGAATATCTGATGTAAGGCGACATATAAGTTTTTTTTCATTTGGAATTGAATAAAACTTGCATGTAGGTATAAAAGTATAAAGAACATATGGCAATATATATATATACCCTCACAAACCCCCCTAAAAAACTTAATATGGAGATCAAGCATCAGACCTTGCACTCTTCCTCGGTCGTCTCTCCCTTGCGTCAGGGTTTCTCCACTGCCCGTAAGTCCCTACTCCTAAAAGGGAGGGATCCCTACCTCACCTCAGAAGGAGGCCATGGATTCCCTGGGCTCATTTCCGGGCATCCATACCCTCTATCTGTACGAGTTAACACCCCGCAGGGTGTGCCCTCGCCGGAACCTAAGGTCTTCTGCACTTTCCCTAGGCAAATGGGAAGTCCATCTTATGAGACCGGGACAGGCGCAGTACTAGTACATTTCTCCATTCTTCTGGTAACGTATCTGGTTGGCATTATCGGAACTGGCTCTTCATCTTTTTCAAACAAGGGAAATTTTGGTGTCACATTACTCATACTCATACTCTTTTTGATCAAAGGGATAATACACAAACAGGAAATTACATACCCCACCTCTTTCTGCTAAAATCATATCCACGGCCACTCTATTTTGGAACTCCATGGATGCAGTGGGCCCTAACTGGTCAGCTAACCCTTGCAACGCATCCCTAGTGTAGTTTACAAACCTCTGCTGATTGTAATAGATATAATTCATCTAATCTACATTATTATTAACAGTGACAATAGCAAATAAGGACTCAAAACCTGCTTTAACCTGATCTCTAGAATTAAATTCATCTGGCACCCCCCTTGGCACTCCTATTGCATCTATGTGTACATGTGGATCAAAGTTACCACCTGGAGCCACAATGTCTCTCTTAGCACGATGCGGTGTTGGATTCACACCCTCAGTGTAGGATTCATATTGCACATTTGATTATATTAATTTATTCTGAAACAGGGGGCTAGTGTACAGTAGTCAAAGGTGTGTGTTAGAGGAATTGTACCACATTATAGCATGTAAAGGATATACAGGATCATTAGTTTTTTCAGTGCGAAGTGTGGATCCAAGTGGGCTTTCCTTCAAGCTTGACTGCAGTTGGGGTGGTGAGCAACATCTGGTAGGGGCATTCAAACAGGGTTTCTCTCTCAAACTTTTTCACATAGACCCTGTCACCTGATTTTAGATTGTGACACTCATCTGTAGGACCTGGGAGAAAAGCAGAGACTACAGAATACATTATTGACAATTCCTTAGAGAGGCTTATGACAAAATTAACAAGAGAATCATTTCCCAAACTCTGCTACTGTGACATGTATCCTCCTAAGAAAAAGAAACACTAATAGAAGACACTCAATTCAAGATTTACCCATTTCCTCTATTGTCTTTTGTATCTACTTTCCCCCTACTCCGCGGATGGTAGGGTGTGTGAAAAGCCTAGAATATACCCAAAGCAGACATAATGTGTTGCATTATTTCACCTGTGAAGTGTGTACCTTTGTTTGACTCAATCACTTCCGGTACCCCATATCTGCAGATTATCTCATTCATGAGCTTCCGTGCGGTTACCTGCTTATTTACTTTGGTAACAGGGTAGGTCTCCAACCTGAAAAGACATCAACAACAAGCACATATTCATGCTTCCCAACAAGTGGGAGCTGAGTGTAGCCAATTTGCAATCCCTGAAATGGGTAGAGTGGTCTAGGCAAGTGTGGTGTGGCAAATTTACTTCTGCCCTGTTGCTTTACGGCAAAGATCATGCAAAATTGGACAAATGATGCAGCAGCTACAGAAAACCAAGGAGCAACTCGTCCTAGTTCAAGCGTCGACATCATTACTGCTTTGAGAGGTGCATCTTTCCATGCGTCAGCTGGGCCATCATGGGGCACAGGGACTATGGTAAGCAAGTTCTGTTGACTGTTCACCATACGCCGTCCCTTTTTAGTCCATTGTTCCTTTTTCTTAACAGTAAAGTCTTTAGCATATCAAAGGCCAAGTTCAAATCAAAGTCCAAGTTCAAATCAAAGTCCAAGTTCAAATCAAAGTAGCCAAAGTCCAAAGTTATTATCAAATTCTTCTTTTCTTCTTTCTTCCACGGCTTGAGGGCCGCTGCCTTTGCTGTGTGGCCTGTGATGGCGTTGCCTCTTGCTTCTCTGGTGTAGGAATTGGTGTGAGCTTTCCACCTTGTCAGGTAGCAGTAGGGTCTCCATGAGACTGCACCGCTGCATCATTCTTAATTGGCTGTCCTGCTGAGGTAAAAAAACTGTCTGGCCTTCCATTTTGGGCCTTAATCATGAGCTATGCCAAATGCATACCGGGAGTCAGTGTAAATGTTTGCCGTCTTACCTTCTGTCACTCTACTCGCCTCAGTGAGTGCCTTTAGCTCCGCTTCTTGTACTGCGACATGCGGAGGCATTCTGCTTTTAGGACATCTTGTTGGGTAACCACTGCATATCCAGTGTGGAGTCATCAATCACCCTGGTACCATCTATAAAAAACAACTCAAAATATGCATTATTAACAAGGGCTTTCAGTAACTTTTTAAAACTTAAATTTTCTTGTTGCATCAATGCTAGACAATCAGGCTGGTATTCTATTTGAAATAGATCAGAATCTTGTTGCAAAAAATTAAAAAAAATTTAAAAATGAGTTGCAAAAAATTTAAAAATGGCTGAATTTAAAAATGGCTGACTTGCAATACCTAGATCACCTATGCCTTCTCCTCCCCCCCTTTGAAACAGGGTACTCAATTGGAACAAGAGCACCCGGTTTCAAGGTAGTATAACATTGTAAAAAGATTTGATGGAAGCAGATAAGGCCTGTAAAATGTTAGCATCAATAACAGAAACATGAGTTACACTGGGACAGAATAATCTACAAACACCTACTCATATTTGAAATGTGATATCCCTTTAAGTGAATTCATTATTAGTCTGTTCCTGCATGCAATGTCTTATCAAAATTTGAGACGGGAGACAAAACAAAACAAAACAAAAACTTTTACTAGCTGCTCAAACTCCTCACCCCTCCCTTGTGCAAGAGGGATGAAACATTACTACGTACTATTACATCATCTAGCTCCACCCCTTCGATATTGGCTCCGTGCGTCCGTCTTCCCAACTTAATTTCAGCGTAACAGTCCACACGTCCACATCTCAACCAAGCAAAGTCCCATGCATGGGGAGGACTTTTATCCCCAGTCAATTATCTGCATCACACATTCCACCACAGCTTGAACACGGGTCACTAACTCTCATCCATCCATGCTCTCAAGTTTGCTCCGTCACCCCCCTTGAAGGTGTACCAGTCCATACAGATGCACAGAAAAAAAAAGTTTGACAAACATACATACATCAGCTGAAAAACACCGAGGTGAGTGCTATGATCTTATAAAGTACATAATTCTATTGAGATGAGATTGTGAATGAGCGCTATCTTTGACAAATTATGTGAAAAAAAAGTTTGCTGAGTGACTGAGATATACTGAAGCTATTATATGCTGTATTAAACGCTGAAGTGTTTTAGTTTCTGTGACCCTGACTGTTATCTCTCCGCGAATAAGAAGCACAGACTGAATTGTTTTTAGCTTAAACTATTGCCTGCATTTTGAAATCATAATTAACACATATGCTGGGACCTTGCAACATTCATTTTCAACCCCTGTATAAGTAAGAATATATGTTTTAGAAATTGCTATATTTCCTGTCTACTAAGACAGTATAATTAATTAAATTCATTTCAAGCCTCCATTCCATTTACGCAAGCAGAGATATTAACCAAGGTTGTTATTGCATTTTCTCTCTCGCTGTTATCTTCCTGACCTTGGAAGGCTACACAGAGACCCGCAGCTACATGTCAACAAACTCTTCTCCCCTAAAAGCAAGCTCAGTTAACTATTTGCACTTACAGTATATACATATATACACATATATATCCATATCTATTATCTATCTTGTATTATACACATTTTCCTCTTTCTTTGCCAACAAATCACATGCATTGTAACTTTCTTCTCGACTTTGCCTGCTCCTTCAGCACTTTCTCCCTACCTAACTGCCAATATAACCTTCAATAGACACTCTCCTGACGCCCTCTTGATCACTTACTGTACTTTTCAACATTTCACTTACGGATACTTTCTTAAACAAATAATGTGTATATACTTAACTTTCTCTGACTGTCTCTCTGCTTCTAGCAAACCTTGATCTTCCAAGGCACCTCTCGGTCCTAAAGACCTCCGTCCCAGACACCATTTTGTAATCTGCCATGCGGGTCGGTGTCACACATTTTCATTAGAGTTTTCTTACATTTTACAGATTCATCCACACGGCGGCAGCCCTTGAGGGGCTCTATCTTCTTTAATAAGATCTTACGCATATTACAACAACAACAATAATAATAATAATAACACGCTCCATAGAATGCATCCCTCTTAATTTTCAAATTGTCAGGCCCTTATATACTGGCAAGACAACCGAGGGTCCCTTCTCCTTATGGAACCAGCCCCATAAAATGCATTCTCTGAAATCAAATCGCTAGCCCCATATATAAGGCAAACCGACCGAGAGTCCCTTCTCTTATGAGACTAAATGAAAAGAAAGAGAGAAAAAAAACTTCTGCAGATACAACAATCTCCACTATTATTAAAACGTTAAAACTTCAAAGTACAAATAGACTACAGACTAGTTCCTGGGTGAGCCATTGGTGCGCATATCACGGTCAGTGGTCCATGACAGCAAACCCGGAGCCCACACGAGTTACCGTGTAGAACTCTTAACCCAACCCGTCCGGTCACAAACCACAGATAGTCAGTCCTGCTGCAAGACTCTCAGCGTAAAACACAACATAAATATATGTTTGTCTTACCTGGAGTTCTTGTGAGTTGATCAGGCTCGGTTTGCAGCAGGACGGCTTCTCTGCGGCGTGGATACGGGTGGAATGCGTTGTAAGCTCCGGTTTTGTCGCCGCACGTTCGGGCGCCATTTTTCAGGGTAATATTTCTAAGTACAGCACCAATCGGGCCCACCCCACTTGCCCCGTTGCCGGCGGTAAGAAGAGACACCACACAGGGATCTGGTATCATTCCTCACACGGGACATGGCTCTCGGCTGTGCCAACGTCGTGCCTTATTACAGATTACATGAGATCTTATACCCTTTGTCCCATCCCCAGCGAAGGGGTGATGGGCTGATAACCATATATGGGCAGTCCGGATTTGCGGACTGAGACAGTGAAAGTCATACAACAGTCATTATCTTGATACTGGCGCCTCTGGCTTATGTACAGAAAATCACGTATTCAATTAACTCCAGTACAAAGAATCACCCACTCAATTCTAAGAAAACGGCCAAGCATGTATTCTCCATATATGGGAAGTCCGGATTTCTGGCCTAAGACAGTGAAAATTATGTACATTTGAACATCTTGATATCTTGTTCCAGCGCTTCTGGGAAAACGGCCAAGTACATGCGGCCTTGTGTCTGGTTCCGTATCTTCTCTGAATTTCTAGAACATCTCTCTCAGCCTTCCAAAGCCTTGGAATATCTGATGTAAGGCGACATATAAGTTTTTTTTCATTTGGAATTGAATAAAACTTGCATATAGGTATAAAAGTATAAAGAACATATGGCAATATATATATATACCCTCACAGATGTCTGTCTCCCCTGGCTGCTGCGGTACTAACGGATGTCTGTGCTCCGTCTCCTTTCGCTGCTGCGGTACTAATGGATGCCTGTGCTCCGCCTCCCCTCGCAGCAGTACTAACAGATAACTGCGCTCCGCCTCCCCTCGCTGCGGTACTAATGGATGTCTGTGCTCACCTCGCTGCGGTACTAACGCATGTCTGCATTCCGCCTCCCCTCGCTGCTGTGGTACTAATGGATGTCTGTGCTCCGCCTCCCCTCGCTGCAGTACTAACAGATATCTGCGTTCCGCCTCCCCTTGCTGCGGTACTAACGGATGTCTGTGCTCCCCTCGCTGCTGCGGTACTAACGGATGTCTGCGCTCCGCCTCCCCTCGCTGCTGCTGTACTAACGGATGTCTGTGCTCCGCCTCCACTTGCTGCTGCGCGGTACTAATGGATGTCTGCGCTCCGCCTCCCCATACTGCTGCGGTACTAATGGATGTCTGCACTCCGCCTCCCCTTGCTGCTGCGGTACTAATGGATGTCTGCGCTCTACCTCCCCTCGCTGTTGGGTGGTAATAGCAGAGGTCTGCACTCCTCTTGCCTTGCTGCTGCGGTACTAATGGATGTCTGCGCTCTGCCTCCCCTTGCTGCTGCGATACTAATGGATTTCTGCACTCCACCTCCCCTTGCTGCTGCGGTACTAATGGATGTCTGTGCTCCGCCTCCCCTTGCTGCGTTACTAACGGATGTCTGCGATCCGCCTCCCCTGGCTGCTGCGTTATTAACGGATGTCTGCGCTCCGCCTCCCCTCGCTGCGTTACTAACGGATGTCTGCGTTCCGCCTCCCCTGGCTGCTGCAGTACTAACGGATGTCTGCACTCCGCCACCCCTCGCTGCGTTACTAACGGATGTTTGCACTCCGCCTCCCCTCGCTGCTGGGCAGTACTAACGGATGTCTGCGTTCCGCCTCCCCTCGCTGCTGTGCTACTAATAGATGTCTGCACTCCGCCTCCTCTTGCTGCTGCGGTACTAATGGATGTCTGCGCTCCGCCTCCCCTCACTGCGGTACTAATGGATGTCTGCGCTCCGCCTCCCCTCGCTGCTGGTTGGTAATAGCGGAGGTCTGCACTCTGCCTCGCCTTGCTGCTGCGGTACTGATGGATGTCTGTGCTCCGCCTCCCCTTGCTGCTGCGGTACTAATGGATGTCTGCGCTCCACCTCCCCTTGCTGCTGCGGTACTAATGAATGTCTGCGCTCCACCTCCCCTTGCTGCTGCGCGGTACTAACGGATGTCTGCACTTCGCTTCCTCTTGCTGCTGCGGTAATAATGGATGTCTGCGCTCCGCCTCCCCTCACTGCGGTACTGATGGATGTCTGCGCTCCCCTCACTTCGATACTAACAGATTACTGCGCTCCGCCTCCCCTCGCTGCGGTACTAATGGATGTTTGCGCTCCACCTCCCCTTGCTGCTGCGCGGTACTAATGGATGTCTGCGCTCCGCCTCGCTGCGGTACTAATGGATGTCTGCGCTGCCCTCGCTGCGGTACTAACGGATGTCTGTGCTCCCCTCGCTGTGGTACTAACAGATGTCTGCGCTCCGCCTCCCCTTGCTGCTGCACTACTAATGGATGTCTGCGCACCGCCTCCCCTCGCTGCTGCAGTACTAACGGATGTCTGCAATCCGTCTCCTCTCGCTTCTGGGTGGTATCAACGGATGTCTGCGCTCCGCCCACCCTCGCTGCTGGGCAGTACTAATGGATGTCTGCGCTCCGCCTCCCCTTGCTGCTGGGTGGTAATAGCGGAGGTCTGCACTCTGCCTCTCCTCGCTGCTGTGCTACTAATGGATGTCTGCACTCTGCTACCCTTGCTGCTGCGGTACTAACGGATGTCTGCGCTCCGCCTTCCTCGCTGCGGCGGTACTAACGGATGTCTGCCCTTTGCTACCCTTGCTGCTGTGGTACTAACGGATGTCTGCGCTCCGCCTCCCCTCGCTGCTGGGCAGTACTAATGGATGTCTGCGCTCCGCCTCCCCTTGCTGCTGCGGTACTAATGGATGTCTGCCTCCCCTGGCTGCTGCGGTACTAACGGATGTCTGCGCTCCGCCTTCCCTCGCTGCGGCGGTACTAACGGATGTCTGCAGTTTACTACCTTTGCTGCTGTGGTACTAACGGATGTCTGCGCTCCGCCTCCCCTCGCTGCTGGGCAGTACTAATGGATGTCTGCGCTCCGCCTCCCCTTGCTGCTGCGGTACTAACGGATGTCTGCGCTCCGCCTTCCCTCGCTGCGGCGGTGCTAACGGATGTCTGCGCTCAGCCTCCCCTGGCTGCTGCGGTACTAACGGACGTCTGCGCTCCGCCTGCCCTGGCTGCTACGGTACTAATGGATGTCTGCGCTTCGCCTCCCCTCGCTGCGTTACTAACGGATGTCTGCGCTCTGCCTCCCCTGGCGGCTGTGGTACTAACGGATGTCTGCGCTCCGCCTCCCCTCGCTGCGTTATTAACGGATGTCTGCGTTCCGCCTCCCCTGGCTGCTGCGGTACTAACGGATGTCTGCACTCCGCCACCCCTCGCTGCTCCGGTACTAACAGATGTCTGCGCTCCGCCTCACCTCGCTGCTGCGGTACTAATGGATGTCTGCGCTCCGCCTCCCCTCGCTGCTGCTGTACTAATGGATGTCTGCGCTCCGCCTCCCCTTGCTGCTGCGGTACTAATGAATGTCTGTGCTCCGCCTCCCCTTGCTGCTGCGCGGTACTAACGGATGTCTGCACTCCACCTCCTCTTGCTGCTACGGTACTAACGGATGTCTGCGCTTCGCCTCCCATTGCTGCATTACTAACGGATGTCTGCGCTCCGCCTCCCCTGGCGGCTGTGGTTCTAACGGATGTCTGCGCTCCGCCTCCCCTCACTGCGTTACTAACGGATGTCTGCGTTCCGCCTCCCCTGGCTGCTGCGGTGCTAACGGATGTCTGCACTCTGCCACCCCTCACTGCTGCGGTACTAATTGATGTCTGCGCTCCGCCTCCCCTCGCTGCTGCGGTACTAATTGATGTCTGCGCTCCGCCTCCCCTTGCTGCTGTGGTACTAATGAATGTCTGCGCTCTACCTCCCTTTGCTGCTGCGCGGCACTAACGGATGTCTGCACTCCGCTTCCTCTTGCTGCTGCGGTACTAATGGATGTCTGCGCTCCGCCTTCCCTTACTGCGGTACTAATGGATGTCTGCGCTCCCCTCACTTCGATACTTACAGATTACTGCGCTCCGCCTCCCCTCGCTGCGTACTAATGGATGTTTGCGCTCCACCTCCCCTTGCTGCTGCGCGGTACTAACGGATGTCTGCGCTCCGCCTCGCTGCGGTACTAATGGATGTCTGCGCTCCCCTCGCTGCGGTACTAACGGATGTCTGCGCTCCGCTTCCCCTTCCTGCTGCACTACTAATGGATGTCTGCGCACTGCCTCCCCTCGCTGCTGCAGTACTAACGGATGTCTGCGCTCCGCATTCCCTCACTGCGGCGGTACTAACGGATGTCTGCCCTTTGCTACCCTTGCTGCTGTGGTACTAACGGATGTCTGCGCTCCGCCTCCCCTCGCTGCTGGGCAGTACTAATGGATGTCTGCGCTCCGCCTCCCCTTGCTGCTGCGGTACTAATGGATGTCTGCCTCCCCTGGCTGCTGCGGTTCTAACGGATGTCTGCGCTCCGCCTTCCCTCGCTGCGGCGGTACTAACGGATGTCTGCACTTTACTACCTTTGCTGCTGTGGTACTAACGGATGTCTGCGCTCCGCCTCCCCTCGCTGCTGGGCAGTACTAATGGATGTCTGCGCTCCGCCTCCCCTTGCTGCTGCGGTACTAACGGATGTCTGCGCTCCGCCTTCCCTCGCTGCGGCGGTACTAACGGATGTCTGCGCTCCGCCTCCCCTGGCTGCGGCGGTACTAACGGACGTCTGCGCTCCGCCTCCCCTGGCTGCTACGGTACTAATGGATGTCTGCGCTTCGCCTCCCCTCGCTGCGTTACTAATGGATGTCTGCGCTCTGCCTCCCCTGGCGGCTGTGGTACTAACGGATGTCTGCGCTCCGCCTCCCCTCGCTGCGTTATTAACGGATGTCTGCGTTCCGCCTCCCCTGGCTGCTGCGGTACTAACGGATGTCTGCACTCCGCCACCCCTCGCTGCTCCGGTACTAACAGATGTCTGCGCTCCGCCTCACCTCGCTGCTGCGGTACTAATGGATGTCTGCGCTCCGCCTCCCCTCGCTGCTGCGGTACTAATGGATGTCTGCGCTCCGCCTCCCCTTGCTGCTGCGGTACTAATGAATGTCTGTGCTCCGCCTCCCCTTGCTGCTGCGCGGTACTAACGGATGTCTGCACTCCACCTCCTCTTGCTGCTACGGTACTAACGGATGTCTGCGCTTCGCCTCCCATTGCTGCGTTACTAACGGATGTCTGCGCTCCGCCTCCCCTGGCGGCTGTGGTTCTAACGGATGTCTGCGCTCCGCCTCCCCTCGCTGCGTTACTAACGGATGTCTGCGTTCCGCCTCCCCTGGCTGCTGCGGTGCTAACGGATGTCTGCACTCTGCCACCCCTCGCTGCTGCGGTACTAATTGATGTCTGCGCTCCGCCTCCCCTCGCTGCTGCGGTACTAATTGATGTCTGCGCTCCGCCTCCCCTTGCTGCTGGGCAGTACTAATGGATGTCTGCGCTCCGCCTCCCCTTGCTGCTGCGGTACTAACGGATGTCTGCGCTCCGCCTCCCCTGGCGGCTGTGGTTCTAACGGATGTCTGCGCTCCGCCTCCCCTCGCTGCGTTACTAACGGATGTCTGCGTTCCGCCTCCCCTGGCTGCTGCGGTGCTAACGGATGTCTGCACTCTGCCACCCCTCGCTGCTGCGGTACTAATTGATGTCTGCGCTCCGCCTCCCCTCGCTGCGGCGGTACTAACGGATGTCTGCGCTCCGCCTCCCCTCGCTGCTGGGCAGTACTAATGGATGTCTGCGCTCCGCCTCCCCTTGCTGCTGCGGTACTAACGGATGTCTGCGCTCCGCCTTCCCTCGCTGCGGCGGTACTAACGGATGTCTGCGCTCCGCCTCCCCTGGCTGCGGCGGTACTAACGGACGTTTGCGCTCCGCCTCCCCTGGCTGCTACGGTACTAATGGATGTCTGCGCTTCGCCTCCCCTCGCTGCGTTACTAATGGATGTCTGCGCTCTGCCTCCCCTGGCGGCTGTGGTACTAACGGATGTCTGCGCTCCGCCTCCCCTCGCTGCGTTATTAACGGATGTCTGCGTTCCGCCTCCCCTGGCTGCTGCGGTACTAACGGATGTCTGCACTCCGCCACCCCTCGCTGCTCCGGTACTAACAGATGTCTGCGCTCCGCCTCACCTCGCTGCTGCGGTACTAATGGATGTCTGCGCTCCGCCTCCCCTTGCTGCTGCGGTACTAATGGATGTCTGCGCTCCGCCTCCCCTTGCTGCTGCGGTACTAATGAATGTCTGTGCTCCGCCTCCCCTTGCTGCTGCGCGGTACTAACGGATGTCTGCACTCCACCTCCTCTTGCTGCTGCGGTACTAATGGATGTCTGCGCTCCGCCTTCCCTTACTGCGGTACTAATGGATGTCTGCGCTCCCCTCACTTCGATACTAACAGATTACTGCGCTCCGCCTCCCCTCGCTGCGTACTAATAGATGTTTGCGCTCCACCTCCCCTTGCTGCTGCGCGGTACTAACGGATGTCTGCGCTCCGCCTCGCTGCGGTACTAATGGATGTCTACGCTCCCCTCGCTGCTGTACTAACGGATGTCTGCGCTCCGCTTCCCCTTCCTGCTGCACTACTAATGGATGTCTGCGCACTGCCTCCCCTCGCTGCTGCAGTACTAACGGATGTCTGCGCTCCGCTCACCCTCGCTGCTGGGCAGTACTAATGGATGTCTGCGCTCCGCCTCCCCTTACTGCTGGGTGGTAATAGCGGAGGTCTGCACTCTGCCTCCCCTCGCTGCTGTGCTACTAACGGATGTCAGCACTCTGCTACCCTTGCTGCTGCGGTACTAACGGATGTCTGCGCTCCGCCTTCCCTCGCTGCTGCGGTACTAACGGACGTCTGCGCTCTGCCTCCCCTGGCTGCTACGGTACTAATGGATGTCTGCGCTTCGCCTCCCCTCGCTGCGTTACTAACGGATGTCTGCGCTCTGCCTCCCCTGGCGGCTGTGGTACTAACGGATGTCTGCGCTCCGCCTCCCCTCGCTGCGTTATTAACGGATGTCTGCGTTCCGCCTCCCCTGGCTGCTGCGGTACTAACGGATGTCTGCACTCCGCCACCCCTCGCTGCTCCGGTACTAACAGATGTCTGCGCTCCGCCTCACCTCGCTGCTGCGGTACTAATGGATGTCTGCGCTCCGCCTCCCCTCGCTGCTGCGGTACTAATGGATGTCTGCGCTCCGCCTCCCCTTGCTGCTGCGGTACTAATGAATGTCTGTGCTCCGCCTCCCCTTGCTGCTGCGCGGTACTAACGGATGTCTGCACTCCACCTCCTCTTGCTGCTACGGTACTAACGGATGTCTGCGCTTCGCCTCCCATTGCTGCGTTACTAACGGATGTCTGCGCTCCGCCTCCCCTGGCGGCTGTGGTTCTAACGGATGTCTGCGCTCCGCCTCCCCTCGCTGCGTTACTAACGGATGTCTGCGTTCCGCCTCCCCTGGCTGCTGCGGTGCTAACGGATGTCTGCACTCTGCCACCCCTCGCTGCTGCGGTACTAATTGATGTCTGCGCTCCGCCTCCCCTCGCTGCTGCGGTACTAATTGATGTCTGCGCTCCGCCTCCCCTTGCTGCTGTGGTACTAATGAATGTCTGCGCTCTACCTCCCTATGCTGCTGCGCGGCACTAACGGATGTCTGCACTCCGCTTCCTCTTGCTGCTGCGGTACTAATGGATGTCTGCGCTCCGCCTTCCCTTACTGCGGTACTAATGGATGTCTGCGCTCCCCTCACTTCGATACTAACAGATTACTGCGCTCCGCCTCCCCTCGCTGCGTACTAATGGATGTTTGCGCTCCACCTCCCCTTGCTGCTGCGCGGTACTAACGGATGTCTGCGCTCCGCCTCGCTGCGGTACTAATGGATGTCTTCGCTCCCCTCGCTGCGGTACTAACGGATGTCTGCGCTCCGCTTCCCCTTCCTGCTGCACTACTAATGGATGTCTGCGCACTGCCTCCCCTCGCTGCTGCAGTACTAACGGATGTCTGCGCTCCGCTCACCCTCGCTGCTGGGCAGTACTAATGGATGTCTGCGCTCCGCCTCCCCTTGCTGCTGGGTGGTAATAGCGGAGGTCTGCACTCTGCCTCCCCTCGCTGCTGTGCTACTAACGGATGTCAGCACTCTGCTACCCTTGCTGCTGCGGTACTAACGGATGTCTGCGCTCCGCATTCCCTCACTGCGGCGGTACTAACGGATGTCTGCACTTTGCTACCCTTGCTGCTGGCGTACTAATGGATGTCTGCGCTCCGCATCCCTTCGCTGCTGGGCAGTACTAATGGATGTCTGCGCTCCGCCTCCCCTTGCTGCTGCGGTACTAACAGATGTCTGCCTCCCCTGGCTGGTGCGGTACTAACGGAAGTCAGCGCTCCGCCTTCCCTCGCTGCGGCGGTACTAACGGATGTCTGCGCTCCGCCTCCCCTGGCTGCTGCGGTACTAACAGATGTCTGCCTCCCCTGGCTGCTGCGGTACTAACGGATGTCTGCGCTTCGCCTCCCCTCGCTGCGTTACTAACGGATGTCTGCGCTCCGCCTCCCCTGGCGGCTGTGGTACTAACGGATGTCTGCGCTCCGCCTCCCCTCACTGCGTTACTAATGGATGTCTGCGTTCCGCCTCCCCTGGCTGCTGCGGTACTAACGGATGTCTGCGTTCCGCCTCCCCTGGCAGCTGCGGTACTAACGGATGTCTGCGCTCCGCCTCCCCTGGCGGCTGTGGTACTAACGGATGTCTGCGCTCCGCCTCCCCTCGCTGCGTTATTAACGGATGTCTGCGCTCCGCCTCCCCTCGCTGCGTTATTAACGGATGTCTGCGATCCGCCTCCCCTGGCTGCTGCGGTACTAACGGATGTCTGCACTCCGCCTCCCCTCGCTGCGTTATTAACGGATGTCTGCGATCCGCCTCCCCTGGCTGCTGCGGTACTAACGGATGTCTGCGCTCCGCCTTCCCTCGGTGCTGCGGTACTAATGGATGTCTGCGCTCCGCCTCCCCTCGCTGCTGCGGTACTAATGGATGTCTGCGCTCCGCCTCCCCTTGCTGCTGCGTTACTAATGAATGTCTGTGCTCCGCCTCCCCTTGCTGCTGCGCGGTACTAACGGATATCTGCACTCCGCCTCCTCTTGCTGCTACGGTACTAACGGATGTCTGCGCTTCGCCTCCCATCGCTGCGTTACTAACGGATGTCTGCGCTCCGCCTCCCCTGGCGGCTGTGGTACTAACGGATGTCTGCGTTCCGCCACCGCTCGCTGCTGCGGTGCTAACGGATGTCTGCACTCCGCCACCCCTCGCTGCTGCGGTACTAACAGATGTCTGCGCTCCGCCTCCCCTCGCTGCTGCGGTACTAATTGATGTCTGCGCTCCGCCTCCCCTTGCTGCTGTGGTACTAATGAATGTCTGCGCTCGGCTTCCCCTCGCTGCGTTACTAACGGATGTCTACGCTCCGCCTCTCCTCGCTGCTGGGCAGTGCTAACGAATGTCTGCGCTCCGCCTCTCCTTGCTGCATTACTAACGGATGTCTGCGTTCCGCCTCCCCTCGCTGGTGCGGTACTAACGGATGTCTGCGCTCCGCCTCCCCTCGCTGCTGTGGTACTAACGGATGTCTGTCTCCCCTGGCTGCTGCGGTACTAACGGATGTCTGTGCTCCGTCTCCCTTCGCTGCTGCGGTACTAATGGATGCTTGTGCTCCGCCTCCCCTCGCAGCAGTACTAACAAATATCTGCGCTCCGCCTCCCCTCGCTGCGGTACTATCGGATGTCTGTGCTCCCCTCGCTGCTGCGGTACTAACGGATGTCTGCGCTCCGCCTCCACTTGCTGCTGCGCGGTACTAATGGATGTCTGCGCTCTGCCTCCCCTTGCTGCTGCGGTACTAATGGATGTCTGCACTCCGTCTCCCCTTGCTGCTGCGGTACTAATGGATGTCTGAGCTCCACCTCCCCTCGCTGTTGGGTGGTAATAGCGGAGGTCTGCACTCCTCTTGCCTTGCTGCTGCGGTACTAAAGGATGTCTGCGCTCTGCCTCCCCTTGCTGCTGCGATACTAATGGATGCCTGCGCTCCGCCTCCCCATGCTGCTGTGCTTCTAATGGATGTCTGCACTTCGCCTCCTCTTGCTGCTGCGCGGTACTAACGGATGTCTGCACTCCGCCTCCTCTTGCTGCTGCGGTACTAATGGATGTCTGCGCTCCGCCTCCCCTTACTGCGCTACTAATAGATGTCTGCGCTCCCCTCACTTCGATACTAACAGATTACTGCGCTCCGCCTCCCCTCGCTGCGTACTAATGGATGTTTGCGCTCCACCTCCCCTTGCAGCTGCGCGGTACTAACGGATGTCTGCGCTCCGCCTCGCTGCGGTACTAATGGATGTCTGCGATCCCCTCGCTGCGGTACTAACGGATGTCTGCGCTCCCCTCGCTGCGGTACTAACGGATGTCTGCGCTCCGCTTCCCCTTCCTGCTGCACTACTAATGGATGTCTGCGCACTGCCTCCCCTCGCTGCTGGGCAGTACTAATGGATGTCTGTGCTCCGCCTCCCCTTGCTGCTGGGTGGTAATAGCGGAGGTCTGCACTCTGCCTCCCCTCGCTGCTGTGCTACTAACGGACGTCAGCACTCTGCTACCCTTGCTGCTGCAGTACTAACGGAAGTCTGCGCTCCGCCTTCCCTCGCTGCGGCGGTACTAACGGATGTCTGCGCTCCGCCTCCCCTGGCTGCTGCGGTACTAACGGATGTCTGCCTCCCCTGGCTGCTGCGGTACTAACGGAAGTCTGCGCTCCGCCTTCCCTCGCTGCGGCGGTACTAACGGATGTCTGCGCTCCGCCTCCCCTGGCTGCTGCGGTACTAACGGATGTCTGCGCTTCGCCTCCCCTCGCTGCGTTACTAACGGATGTCTGCGCTCCGCCTCCCCTGGCGGCTGTGGTACTAACGGATGTCTGCGCTCCGCCTCCCCTCGCTGCGTTACTAACGGATGTCTGCGTTCCGCCTCCCCTGGCTGCTGCGGTACTAACGGATGTCTGCACTCCGCCACCCCTCGCTGCGGTACTAATGGATGTCTGTGCTCCGCCTCCCCTTGCTGCGTTACTAACGGATGTCTGCGATCCGCCTCCCCTGGCGGCTGCGTTATTAACGGATGTCTGCGCTCCGCCTCCCCTCGCTGCATTACTAACGGATGTCTGCGTTCCGCCTCCCCTGGCTGCTGCAGTACTAACGGATGTCTGCACTCCGCAACCCCTCGCTGCTGCGGTACTAACAGATGTCTGCGCTACGCCTCCCCTCGCTGCGTTACTAACGGATGTCTGCACTCCGCCTCCCCTCGCTGCTGCAGTACTAACGGATGTCTGCACTCCGCCACCCTTCGCTGCGGTACTAATGGATGTCTGTGCTCTGCCTCCCCTTGCTGCGTTACTAACGGATGTCTGCGATCCGCTTCCCCTAGCTGCTGCGTTATTAACCGATGACTGCGCTCCGCCTCCCCTCGCTGCATTACTAACGGATGTCTGCGTTCCGCCTCCCCTGGCTGCTGCAGTACTAACGGATGTCTGCACTCCGCCACCCCTCGCTGCTGCGGTACTAACAGATGTCTGCGCTACGCCTCCCCTCGCTGCGTTACTAACGGATGTCTGCACTCCGCCTCCCCTCGCTGCTGGGCAGTACTAACGGATGTCTGCGTTTCACCTCCCCTCGCTGCTGTGCTACTAATGGATGTCTGCACTCCGCCTCCTCTTGCTGCTGCGTTACTAATGGATGTCTGCGCTCCGCCTCCCCTCACTGCGGTAATAATGGATGTCTGCGCTCCGCCTCCCCTCGCTGCGGTACTAACGGATGTCTGCGTTCCGCCTCCCCTGGCTGCTGCGGTACTAACGGATGTCTGCACTCCGCCACCCCTCGCTGCAGTACTAATGGATGTCTGTGCTCTGCCTCCCCTCGCTGCGTTACTAACGGATGTCTGCGATCCGCCTCCTTTGGCTTCTGCGTTATTAACGGATGTCTGCGCTCCGCCTCCCCTCGCTGCATTACTAACGGATGTCTGCGTTACGCCTCCCCTGGCTGCTGCAGTAATAACGGATGTCTGCACTCCGCCACCCCTCGCTGCTGCGGTACTAACAGATGTCTGCGCTACGCCTCCCCTCGCTGCGTTACTAACGGATGTCTGCGCTCCTCCTTCCCTCGCTGCGGCGGTACTAACGGATGTCTGCACTTTGCTACCTTTGCTGCTGTGGTACTAACGGATGTCTGCGCTCCGCCTCCCCTCGCTGCAGGGCAGTACTAATGGATGTCTGCCCTCCGCCTCCCCTTGCTGCTGCGGTACCAACGGATGTCTGCCTCCCCTGGCTGCTGCGGTACTAACGGATGTCTGCGCTCCGCCTTCCCTCGCTGCGGCGGTACAAACGGATGTCTGCGCTCCGCCTCCCCTGGCTGCTGCGTTACTAACGGATGTCTGCACTCCGCCTCCCCTGGCTGCTGCGTTATTAACGGATGTCTGCGCTCCGCCTCCCCTCGCTGCATTACTAACGGATGTCTGCGTTACGCCTCCCCTGGCTGCTGCAGTACTAACGGATGTCTGCACTCCGCCACCCCTCGCTGCTGCGGTACTAACAGATGTCTGCGCTACGCCTCCCCTCGCTGCATTACTAACGGATGTCTGCACTCCGCCTCCCCTCGCTGCTGCAGTACTAACGGATGTCTGCACTCCGCTTCCTCTTGCTGCTGCGGTAATAATGGATGTCTGCGCTCCGCCTCCCCTCACTGCGGTACTAATGGATGTCTGCGCTCCCCTCACTTCGATACTAACAGATTACTGCGTTCCACCTACCCTCGCTGCTGTGCTACTAATGGAGGTCTGCACTCCGCCTCCTCTTGCTGCTGCGGTACTAATGGATGTCTGCGCTCCGCCTCCCCTCACTGCGGTACTAATGGATGTCTGTGCTCCGCCTCCCCTCGCTGCGTTACTAACGGATGTCTGCGATCCGCCTCCCCTGGCTGCTGCGTTATTAAAGGATGTCTGCGCTCCGCCTCCCCTCGCTGCATTACTAACGGATGTCTGCGTTCCGCCTCCCCTGGCTGCTGCAGTACTAACGGATGTCTGCACTCCGCCACCCCTCGCTGCTGCGGTACTAACAGATGTCTGCGCTACGCCTCCCCTCGCTGCGTTACTAACGGATGTCTGCACTCCGCCTCCCCTCGCTGCTGCAGTACTAACGGATGTCTGCACTCCGCCAACCCCTCGCTGCGGTACTAATGGATGTCTGTGCTCCGCCTCCCCTTGCTGCGTTACTAACGGATGTCTGCGAACCGCCTCCCCTGGCTGCTGCGTTATTAACGGATGTCTGCGCTCCGCCTCCCCTCGCTGCATTACTAACGGATGTCTGCGTTCCGCCTCCCCTGGCTGCTGCAGTACTAACGGATGTCTGCACTCCGCCACCCCTCGCTGCTGCGGTACTAACAGATGTCTGCGCTACGCCTCCCCTCGCTGCTGGGCAGTACTAACGGATGTCTGCGTTCCACCTCCCCTCGCTGCTGTGCTACTAATGGATGTCTGCACTCCGCCTCCTCTTGCTGCTGCGGTACTAACGGATGTCTGCGCTCCGCCTCCCCTCACTGCGGTACTAATGGATGTCTGCGCTCCGCCTCCCCTCACAGCGGTACTAACGGATGTCTGCGCTCCGCCTCCCCTCGCTGCTGGGTGGTAATAGCGGAGGTGTGCACTCTGCCTCGCCTTGCTGCTGCGGTACTGATGGATGTCTGCGCTCTGCCTCCCCTTGCTGCTGCGGTACTAATGGATGTCTGCGCTCCGCCTCCCCTTGCTGCTGCGTTACTAATGAATGTTTGCACTGCACCTCCCCTTGCTGCTGCGCGGTACTAACGGATGTCTGCACTCCGCTTCCTCTTGCTGCTGCGGTAAAAATGGATGTCTGCGCTCCGCCTCCCCTCACTGCGGTACTAATGGATGTCTGCGCTCCCCTCACTTCGATACTAACAGATTACTGCGCTCCGCCTCCCCTCGCTGCGGTACTAATGGATGTTTGCGCTCCACCTCCCCTTGCTGCTGCGCGGTACTAACGGATGTCTGCGCTCCGCCTCGCTGCGGTACTAATGGATGTCTGCGCTCCCCTCGCTGCGGTACTAATGGATGTCTGCGCTCCCCTTGCTGCGGTACTAACGGATGTCTGCGCTCCGCCTCCCCTTGCTGCTGCACTACTAATGGATGTCTGCGCACCGCCTCCCCTCGCTGCTGCAGTACTAACGGATGCCTGCACTCCGTCTCCCCTCGTTTCTGGGTGGTATCAACGGATGTCTGCGCTCCGCCCACCTTTGCTGCTGGGCAGTACTAATGGATGTCTGCGCTCCGCCTCCCCTTGCTGCTGGGTGGTAATAGCGGAGGTCTGCACTCAGCCTCTCCTCGTTGCTGTGCTACTAACGGATGTCTGCACTCTGCTACCCTTGCTGCTGCGGTACTAACGGATGACTGCGCCCCGCCTTCCTCGCTGCGGCGGTACTAACGGATGTCTGCACTTTGCTACCCTTGCTGCTGTGGTACTAACGGATGTCTGCGCTCCGCCTTCCCTCGCTGCTGGGCAGTACTAATGGATGTCTGTGCTCCGCCTCCCCTTGCTGCTGCGGTACTAATGGATGTCTGCCTCCCCTGGCTGCTGCGGTACTAACGAATGTCTGCGCTCCTCCTTCACTCGCTGCGGCGGTACTAACGGATGTCTGCACTTTGCTACCTTTGCTGCTGTGGTACTAACGGATGTCTGCGCTCCGCCTCCCCTCGCTGCTGGGCAGTACTAATGGATGTCTGCGCTCCGCCTCCCCTTGCTGCTGCGGTACCAACGGATGTCTGCCTCCCCTGGCTGCTGCGGTACTAACGGATGTCTGCGCTCCGCCTTCCCTCGCTGCGGCGGTACTAACGGATGTCTGCGCTCCGTCTCCCCTGGCTGCTGCGGTACTAACGGATGTCTGCGCTTCGCCTCCCGTCGCTGCGTTACTAACGGATGTCTGCACTCCGCCTCCCCTCGCTGCGTTATTAACGGATGTCTGCGTTCCGCCTCCCCTGGCTGCTGCAGTACTAACGGATGTCTGCAATCCGCCTCCCCTTGCTGCTGTGGTACTAATGAATGTCTGCGCTCTACCTCCCCTTGCTGCTGAGCGGAACTAATGGATGTCTGCACTCCGCCTCCTCTTGCTGCTACGATACTAACGGATGTCTGCGCTTCGCCTCCCATCGCTGCGTTACTAACGGATGTCTGCGCTCCGCCTCCCCTCGCTGCGTTACTATCGGATTTCTGCACTCCGCCTCCTCTTGCTGCTGAGGTACTAATGGATGTCTGCGCTTTGCCTCCCCTTACTGCGGTACTAATGGATGTCTGCGCTCCCCTCACTTCGATACTAACAGATTACTGCGCTCCGCCTCCCCTCGCTGCGTACTAATGGATGTTTGCGCTCCACCTCCCCTTGCTGCTGCGCGGTACTAACGGATGTCTGCGCTCCGCCTCCCCTTCCTGCTGCACTACTAATGGATGTCTGCGCACTGCCTCCCCTCGATGCTGCAGTACTAACGGATGTCTGCGGTCCGCCCACCCTCGCTGCTGGGCAGTACTAATGGATGTCTGCGCTCCGCCTCCCCTTGCTGCTGGGTGGTAATAGCGGAGGTCTGCACTCTGCCTCCCCTCGCTGCTGTGCTACTAACGGACGTCAGCACTCTGCTACCCTTGCTGCTGCGGTACTAACGGATGTCTGCGCTCCGCATTCCTTCGCTGCGGCGGTACTAACGGATGTCTGCACTTTGCTACCCTTGCTGCTGTGGTACTAATGGATGTCTGCGCTCCGCCTCCCTTCGCTGCTGGGCAGTACTAATGGATGTCTGCGCTCCGCCTCCCCTTGCTGCTGCGGTACTAACAGATGTCTGCCTCCCCTGGCTGCTGCGGTACTAACGGAAGTCTGCGCTCCGCCTTCCCTCGCTGCGGCGGTACTAACGGATGTCTGCGCTCCGCCTCCCCTGGCGGCTGCGGTACTAACGGATGTCTGCGCTTCGCCTCCCCTGGCGGCTGTGGTACTAACAGATGTCTGCGCTCCGCCTCCCCTCGCTGCGTTACTAACGGATGTCTGCGCTTCGCCTCCCCTCGCTGCGTTACTAACGGATGTCTGCGCTCCGCCTCCCCTGGCGGCTGTGGTACTAACAGATGTCTGCGCTCCGCCTCCCCTCGCTGTGTTACTAACGGATGTCTGCGTTCCGCCTCCCCTGGCTGCTGCGGTACTAATGGATGTCTGCGTTCCGCCTCCCCTGGCTGCTGCGGTACTAACGGATGTCTGCGTTCCGCCTCCCCTGGCTGCTGCGGTACTAACGGATGTCTGCACTCCGCCCCCCTTCGCTGCGGTACTAATGGATGTCTGCGCTCCGCCTCCCTTTGCTGCTGCGGTACTAATGGATGTCTGCACTCCGCCTCCCCTTGCTGCTGTGCGGTACTAACGGATGTCTGCGCTCCGCCTCCCCTCGCTGCTGGGTGGTAATAGCGGAGGTCTGCACTCTGCCTCGCCTTGCTGCTGCGGTACTGATGGATGTCTGCGCTCTGCCTCCCCTTGCTGCTGCGGTACTAATGGATGTCTGCGCTCCACCTCCCCTTGCTGCTGCGCGGTACTAACGGATGTCTGCACTCCGCCTCCTCTTGCTGCTGCGGTGCTAATGGATGTCTGCGCTCCGCCTCCCCTCACTGCGGTACTAATGGATGTCTGCCTCCCCTGGCTGCTGCGGTACTAACGAATGTCTGCGCTCCTCCTTCACTCGCTGCGGCGGTACTAACGGATGTCTGCACTTTGCTACCTTTGCTGCTGTGGTACTAACGGATGTCTGCGCTCCGCCTCCCCTCGCTGCTGGGCAGTACTAATGGATGTCTGCGCTCCGCCTCCCCTTGCTGCTGCGGTACCAACGGATGTCTGCCTCCCCTGGCTGCTGCGGTACTAACGGATGTCTGCGCTCCGCCTTCCCTCGCTGCGGCGGTACTAACGGATGTCTGCGCTCCGTCTCCCCTGGCTGCTGCGGTACTAACGGATGTCTGCGCTTCGCCTCCCGTCGCTGCGTTACTAACGGATGTCTGCACTCCGCCTCCCCTCGCTGCGTTATTAACGGATGTCTGCGTTCCGCCTCCCCTGGCTGCTGCAGTACTAACGGATGTCTGCAATCCGCCTCCCCTTGCTGCTGTGGTACTAATGAATGTCTGCGCTCTACCTCCCCTTGCTGCTGAGCGGCACTAATGGATGTCTGCACTCCGCCTCCTCTTGCTGCTACGATACTAACGGATGTCTGCGCTTCGCCTCCCATCGCTGCGTTACTAACGGATGTCTGCGCTCCGCTTCCCCTCGCTGCGTTACTATCGGATTTCTGCACTCCGCCTCCTCTTGCTGCTGCGGTACTAATGGATGTCTGCGCTTTGCCTCCCCTTACTGCGGTACTAATGGATGTCTGCGCTCCCCTCACTTCGATACTAACAGATTACTGCGCTCCGCCTCCCCTCGCTGCGTACTAATGGATGTCTGCGCTCCGCCTCCCCTTCCTGCTGCACTACTAATGGATGTCTGCGCACTGCCTCCCCTCGATGCTGCAGTACTAACGGATGTCTGCGGTCCGCCCACCCTCGCTGCTGGGCAGTACTAATGGATGTCTGCGCTCCGCCTCCCCTTGCTGCTGGGTGGTAATAGCGGAGGTCTGCACTCTGCCTCCCCTCGCTGCTGTGCTACTAACGGACGTCAGCACTCTGCTACCCTTGCTGCTGCGGTACTAACGGATGTCTGCGCTCCGCATTCCTTCGCTGCGGCGGTACTAACGGATGTCTGCACTTTGCTACCCTTGCTGCTGTGGTACTAATGGATGTCTGCGCTCCGCCTCCCTTCGCTGCTGGGCAGTACTAATGGATGTCTGCGCTCCGCCTCCCCTTGCTGCTGCGGTACTAACAGATGTCTGCCTCCCCTGGCTGCTGCGGTACTAACGGAAGTCTGCGCTCCGCCTTCCCTCGCTGCGGCGGTACTAACGGATGTCTGCGCTCCGCCTCCCCTGGCTGCTGCGGTACTAACGGATGTCTGCGCTTCGCCTACCCTGGCGGCTGTGGTACTAACAGATGTCTGCGCTCCGCCTCCCCTCGCTGCGTTACTAACGGATGTCTGCGCTTCGCCTCCCCTCGCTGCGTTACTAACGGATGTCTGCGCTCCGCCTCCCCTGGCGGCTGTGGTACTAACAGATGTCTGCGCTCCGCCTCCCCTCGCTGCGTTACTAACGGATGTCTGCGCTCCGCCTCCCCTGGCTGCTGCGGTACTAAAGGATGTCTGCGTTCCGCCTCCCCTGGCTGCTGCGGTACTAACGGATGTCTGCGTTCCGCCTCCCCTGGCTGCTGCGGTACTAACGGATGTCTGCGTTCCGCCTCCCCTGGCTGCTGCGGTACTAACGGATGTCTGCGTTCCGCCTCCCCTGGCTGCTGCGGTACTAACGGATGTCTGCACTCCGCCCCCCTTCGCTGCGGTACTAATGGATGTCTGCGCTCCGCCTCCCTTTGCTGCTGCGGTACTAATGGATGTCTGCACTCCGCCTCCCCTTGCTGCTGTGCGGTACTAACGGATGTCTGCGCTCCGCCTCCCCTCGCTGCTGGGTGGTAATAGCGGAGGTCTGCACTCTGCCTCGCCTTGCTGCTGCGGTACTGATGGATGTCTGCGCTCTGCCTCCCCTTGCTGCTGCGGTACTAATGGATGTCTGCGCTCCACCTCCCCTTGCTGCTGCGCGGTACTAACGGATGTCTGCACTCCGCCTCCTCTTGCTGCTGCGGTGCTAATGGATGTCTGTGCTCCGCCTCCCCTCACTGTGGTACTAATGGATGTCTGCGCTCCCCTCACTTCGATACTAACAGATTACTGCGCTCCGCCTCCCCTCGCTGCGGTACTAATGGATGTTTGCGCTCCACCTCCCCTTGCTGCTGCGCGGTACTAACGGATGTCTGCGCTCCGCCTCGCTGCGGTACTAATGGATGTCTGCGCTCCCCTCGCTGCGGTACTAACGGATGTCTGTGCTCCCCTTGCTGCGGTACTAATGGATGTCTGCCCTCCGCCTCCCCTTGCTGCTACACTACTAATGGATGTCTGCGCACCGCCTCCCCTCGCTGCTGCAGTACTAACGGATGTCTGCACTCCGTCTCCCCTCGCTTCTGTGTGGTATCAACGGATATCTGCGCTCCGCCCACCCTCGCTGCTGGGCAGTACTAATGGATGTCTGCGCTCCGCCTCCCCTTGCTGCTGGGTGGTAATAGCGGAGGTCTGCACTCTGCCTCCCCTCGCTGCTGTGCTACTAACGGATGTCTGCACTCTGCTACCCTTGCTGCTGCGGTACTAACGGATGTCTGCGCTCCGCCTCCCCTTGCTGCTGCGCGGTACTAACGGATGTCTGCACTCCGCCTCCTCTTGCTGCTGCGGTACTAATGGATGTCTGCGCTCCCCTCGCTGCGTTACTAATGGATGTCTGCGTCCCGCCTCCCCTCGCTGCGGTACTAACAGATGTCTGTGCTCCCCCTCACCTCGCTGCGTTACTAACGGATATCTGCGCTCCGCTTCCCCTCGCTGCTGGACAGTACTAACGGATGTCTGCGCTCCGCCTCCCCTCGCTGCGTTACCAACGGATGTCTGCGTTCCGCCTTCCCTCGCTGCTGCGGTAATAACAGATGTCTGCGCTCCGCTTCCCCTCGCTGCGTTACTAACGGATGTCTGCGCTCCGCCTCCCCTCGCTGCGTTACTAACGGATGTCTGCGCTCCGCCTCCCCTCGCTGCTGCGGTACTAATGGATGTCTGTGTTCCGCCTCCCCTCGCTGCGGTACTAACGGATGTCTGCGCTCCGCCTCCCCTCGCTGCTGCGGTTCTAATGGATGTCTGCGTTCCGCCTCCCCTCGCTGCGGTACTAACGGATGTCTGCGCTCCGCCTCCCCTCGCTGCGTTACTAACGGATGTCTGCGTTGCGCCTCCCCTCGCTGCTGCGGTACTAATGGATGTCTGCGTTCCGCCTCCCCTCGCTGCGGTACTAACGGATGTCTGCGCTCCGCCTCCCCTCGCTGCGGTACTAATGGATGTCTGCGTTCCGCCTCCCCTTGCTGCTGCGGTACTAACGGATGTCTGCGCTCCGCTTCCTCTCGCTGCAGTACTAACGGATGTCTGTGTTCCGCCTTCCGTCACTGCTGGGCGGTACTAACGGATATCTGCGCTCTGCCTCCCCTCGCTGTTGTGGTACTAACGGATGTCTGCGCTCTGCCTCCCCTCGCTGAGGTGCTAACGGATGTCTGCGCTCCGCCTCCTCTCACTGCGGTACTAATGGATGTCCGCGCTCCGCCTCGTTACCTATATTACTTACTGCAAGGCATGGGAAGGATAATGTTACTACGCCCCCCGGAGGAGGTAAACGTGTCAGACCAGTGGACCGCGCATGCGCCGCAGGGGCAGATGGGAAGACAAGACCGTTTATTCGGGTTTTGTAGGTCTCTCCATGAGATCATTAACCCCATAGAACAGCGGGGGTGACAGACACGTGACTGTATCCATGGAAACAAGCCGCTACATGCATGCAGTATCTGTGCGGCCGTTCATAGTGATGCCGCCCTCCTCCTGCTGTGCTCCTTGTTCATCGTCCCCGAGGTCCTCCGCTCCTTCTTGTCCCCCGGCCAATAAGACGGCTACAAACAGTTCTGCAGCGCCCCCTCCGGTATCGGGTGATGTCCGCGGCTGCTGACGGTGACGTCCCCCGGGCTCGGCGCTACACCGGCTGACACTCCGTATACACCGCATATCTGTATCTCCCATCCAACCGACACGGGGTCTGGCCACGCCCTCTGTGTGCTGTAATAACTGTAATAAACATCCCCGTAGTGGCATCACTTGTAATACTGCCCATTTAGTAGCCGTAATAGTGACTACTAATGGATGTCTGCGCACCGCCTCCCCTCGCTGCTGCAGTACTAACGGATGTCTGCACTCCGTCTCCCCTCGCTTCTGCGTGGTATCAACGGATATCTGCGCTCCGCCCACCCTCGCTGCTGGGCAGTACTAATGGATGTCTGCGCTCCGCCTCCCCTTGCTGCTGGGTGGTAATAGCGGAGGTCTGCACTCTGCCTCCCCTCGCTGCTGTGCTACTAACGGATGTCTGCACTCTGCTACCCTTGCTGCTGCGGTACTAACGGATGTCTGCGCTCCGCCTCCCCTTGCTGCTGCGCGGTACTAACGGATGTCTGCACTCCGCCTCCTCTTGCTGCTGCGGTACTAATGGATGTCTGCGCTCCCCTCGCTGCGTTACTAATGGATGTCTGCGTCCCGCCTCCCCTCGCTGCGGTACTAACAGATGTCTGTGCTCCCCCTCACCTCGCTGCGTTACTAACGGATATCTGCGCTCCGCTTCCCCTCGCTGCTGGACAGTACTAACGGATGTCTGCGCTCCGCCTCCCCTCGCTGCGTTACCAACGGATGTCTGCGTTCCGCCTCCCCTCGCTGCTGCGGTAATAACAGATGTCTGCGCTCCGCTTCCCCTCGCTGCGTTACTAACGGATGTCTGCGCTCCGCCTCCCCTCGCTGCGTTACTAACGGATGTCTGCGCTCCGCCTCCCCTCGCTGCTGCGGTACTAATGGATGTCTGCGTTCCGCCTCCCCTCGCTGCGGTACTAACGGATGTCTGCGCTCCGCCTCCCCTCGCTGCTGCGGTTCTAATGGATGTCTGCGTTCCGCCTCCCCTCGCTGCGGTACTAACGGATGTCTCCGCTCCGCCTCCCCTCGCTGCGTTACTAACGGATGTCTGCGTTCCGCCTCCCCTCGCTGCTGCGGTACTAATGGATGTCTGTGTTCCGCCTCCCCTCGCTGCGGTACTAACGGATGTCTGCGCTCCACCTCCCCTCGCTGCGGTACTAATGGATGTCTGCGTTCCGCCTCCCCTTGCTGCTGCGGTACTAACGGATGTCTGCGCTCCGCTTCCTCTCGCTGCAGTACTAACGGATGTCTGTGTTCCGCCTTCCGTCACTGCTGGGCGGTACTAACGGATATCTGCGCTCTGCCTCCCCTCGCTGTTGTGGTACTAACGGATGTCTGCGCTCTGCCTCCCCTCGCTGCGGTGCTAACGGATGTCTGCGCTCCGCCTCCTCTCGCTGCGGTACTAATGGATGTCCGCGCTCCGCCTCGTTACCTATATTACTTACTGCAAGGCATGGGAAGGATAATGTTACTACGCCCCCCGGAGGAGGTAAACGTGTCAGACCAGTGGACCGCGCATGCGCCGCAGGGGCAGATGGGAAGACAAGACCGTTTATTCGGGTTTTGTAGGTCTCTCCATGAGATCATTAACCCCATAGAACAGCGGGGGTGACAGACACGTGACTGTATCCATGGAAACAAGCCGCTACATGCATGCAGTATCTGTGCGGCCGTTCATAGTGATGCCGCCCTCCTCCTGCTGTGCTCCTTGTTCATCGTCCCCGAGGTCCTCCGCTCCTTCTTGTCCCCCGGCCAATAAGACGGCTACAAACAGTTCTGCAGCGCCCCCTCCGGTATCGGGTGATGTCCGCGGCTGCTGACGGTGACGTCCCCCGGGCTCGGCGCTACACCGGCTGACACTCCGTATACACCGCATATCTGTATCTCCCATCCAACCGACACGGGGTCTGGCCACGCCCTCTGTGTGCTGTAATAACTGTAATAAACATCCCCGTAGTGGCATCACTTGTAATACTGCCCATTTAGTAGCCGTAATAGTGACCCCAGTAGAATAGTGACTCCCATATTGTCCCCAGTAGGAATACTGATCCCCATTAGTGCCCCCAGCAGTAATAGTGACCCCATTAGTGGCTTCAGTAGTAATAGTGACCCCCATAAGTGAAAGTGACTACATTAGTGGCCCTAATAGTAATAGTGACCCCCACAGTGGCCCCAGTGGTAATAGTGACCCCATTAGTGAAAGTGACCACATTAGTGGTGCCAGTAGTAATAGTGGCCCCCACAGTCGCCCCAGTAGTAATAGTAACCCCATTAGTGACCCCAGTAGTAATAGTGACCCCATTAGTGGCCTCAGTAGTAATAGTGACCCCCATTAGTGAAAGTGACTACATTAGTGGCCCTAATAGTAATAGTGACCCCCACATTGGCCCCAGTGGTAATAGGGACCCCATTAGTGAAAGTGACCACATTAGTGGTGCCAGTAGTAATAGTGGCCCCCACAGTGGCCCCAGTAGTAATAGTGACCCCATTAGTGGCCCCAGTAGTAATAGTGACCCCCATTAGTGAAAGTGACTACATTAGTGGCCCTAATAGTAATAGTGACCCCCACAGTGACCCCATTAGTGAAAGTGACCACATTAGTGGTGCCAGTAGTAATAGTGGCCCCCACAGTGGCCCCAGTAGTAATAGTAACCCCATTAGTGGCCCCAGTAGTAATAGTGACCCCATTAGTGGCCTCAGTAGTAATAGTGACCCCCATTAGTGAAAGTGACTACATTGGTGGCCCTAATAGTAATAGTGACCCCCACAGTGGCCCCAGTGGTAATAGGGACCCCATTAGTGAAAGTGACCACATTAGTGGTGCCAGTAGTAATAGTGGCCCCCACAGTGGCCCCAGTAGTAATAGTGACCCCATTAGTGGTCCCAGTAGTAATAGTGACCCCCATTAGTGAAAGTGACTACATTAGTGGCCCGAATAGTAATAGTGACCCCCACAGTGGCCCCAGTAGCAATAGTGACCCCATTAGTGGCCCCAGTAGTAAAAGTGACCCCCATTAGTTAAAGTGACCACATTGGTGGCCCTAGTAGTAATAGTGACCCCATTAGTGGCCCCAGTAGTAAAAGTGACCCCATTAGTGGCCCCAGTAGTAATAGTGACCCCATTAGTGAAAGTGACCCTATTAGTGGCCCCAGCAGTAATAGTGACCCCATTAGTGAAAGTGACCCCATTAGTGAAAGTGACCCCATTAGTGGGCCTAGTAGTAATAGTGACCCCTCCACAGTGGCCCCAGTACCAATAGTGGCCCCAGTAGTAATAATGACTCCCATATTGGCCCCACTAGTAATAGTGTCCCCCACAGTGGTCCCAGTAGTAATAGTGACTCCCACAGTGGCCCCAGTAGTAATAGTAAGACCCGCAGTGGCCCCAGTAGTAAGAGTCAACAACATCAGTGGCCGCAGTAGTAATGGTGAGTCGCTGCACCTGACCAGAACTACAAGGAGTTAAATTCTTGTTGTGAGAGGGGAGGTGGGACATGCCTCCAGCTGCCTAGGACTACAGGACAGTGTCCCAAATCCCGGACAGCCCTACATTATTCGGGACAGTGAGGAGGCATGCAGTGTTGCCCCACTGGCCTACTTTTGTTGACGCTGGTGGTATTTTTCAGAAGCCTCCGCAGGCCTTTCTCTTATTCTTAGCACATCTAATTAAAATATATCCTGGTAACCAACATTCCAATTTGTTGTACAGGAAGCCACGGCCCCTGAGCCCAGCACCTCCCTGCTATGAAGGCTGTCCAAGAGACAACGCTGCTGCTCATAGAAACCAATCACAGCGCAGCTTTCATCTTACCGCAGCAGCACAGGCTTTCTTTTAGACAGTTTTCATAAGACTGTGGTGCCGGACTACTTTTCCGTGGCCCCTGTAGATGCTATGGTGATGATGAGTGCGTATGAGGCACAGCGTGTAGTTACAGAAGGCATCCACAGGAGGGCAGAGTTGTTTAGATAACAAACTGCAGCACATCAGTCTAAGGTTTCCTACAAACTCAGCCCGATATCACGCTCAAAAGAATGGCGTTCATATTCGTGTGAGATTTCTGTGCCTTGCAACGCACAAATCCCGCACGGTTTTCTCGGCTGTGTGAAAATGGCCGTATATTATATATTAATATCTTTTAAGACAACTCGTCACTGAGGTCCTACATGTTACATCACTGATCACTCTGAAGGGTCGGTGATCCGGGGATTATTCTGGTTGGAGTCAGGAGGGAATTCTTTCCCCTTAAGGGTGCCAACGCACTAGCGGGTTTTATCCGCTGCAAATTCGCAGTTTTTTTTCCCCAGAGGTCAGTGGGACTTTCTAATGTTAAAATCGCAACGCAGCAAAAACCGCTAGTGGGTAGGCACCCTAAATGCGGAAAATTGTCTTCTACCTCATTGTAGTTGTGCCTTCTTCTGAATCCACATTGGGGGGTAACAGGCTGAACTGGAGGGACATGTCTTACACACTATGTGTTATTCTTACCCTAAAGGGGTTTTGCCAGCAGAATCATTGATCACCTATCCACACAATAGGCAATCAGTGATAGATCTCTGAGGGTCCGACAGCTGGGATTTCCAGGGATCCAGTGATTGATGTACCCCGAGCCCCACTTAGTAAATGAAGTGGTAGTTACTAATTGTTGCCTACATTAACCTGGTAACTATGCCTTGCCTTAATTACCACGTGAGGCGCATAGTTCTTGTTAAGGGACTGGGTGATGCTAGCGAGTTGAAAACAATGGGAAATGTGATGCGAGAGCGCGCACGAAGGTAGGACAGAACGCCATTTGTTTCCCACATTGCATCACAGTTAGAGATGAGCGAACCTACTGGGCCACGCCCCTTTTTCGCCCGAGTACCGCGATTTTCAGTACTTCCGTACTCGGGCGAAAAGATTCGGGGGGCCCCGTGGGTGAGTGGGGGGGGGTTGTAGCGGGGAGTGGGGGGGGGGGGGGAGGAGAGAGGGCTCCCTCCTGTTCCCCGCTGCTACCCCCCAAATCTTTGCACCCGAGTACTGAAGTACTCGAAAATCGCAGTGCTCGATCGAGTAATTACTCGAAACGAGTAGGTTCGCTCATCTCTAATCACAGTGTGATGCGGGAAAACATCCCTCATGTGTTTGACCCCATTCAGATTTGTGCGTCTTGCAACACACAAATCTCGCCCGTGTGAAGCCCACCTAAGGGATGGCAAGAATTGTCAATGTGTTATTTATGGTAGGAAGTGGACAGGTACTAAAATACAGTCGAATATAGAGAGTGGGGTAAAGAGAAGTCCGTAAAACCGTTAGTAGTCGGTTCACTTCCCTCCAGATGGTGCTGAGAGGAGGGATCTAAAAAGGGCAGACGTACAGAGGGAGATTTATCAACGGATTTTGTTCTGAAAAGCGACTTTTTCTGCCTAACTTGTGCCTGATTTATGAAGCTTGTACGCCTGGTTTTATCTTTACACCAAGTCAGGCCATTTTCCTTCCAGTCAGTCTGTGGGTACGGTTCAGGGGTGCAGCAGTGTAGACCGGATTTACAATGTGCGAGGTTTAAAAAAAATTGCCTAAAAGTGTGCAACTACCGCAGTGCCGAGGAGGGGATGGTCAGCACCACTGACCAAGAAGGGATCTGCACCTAATGTAACACTACCGCAGTGCCGAGGAGGGGATGGTCAGCACCACTGACCAAGAAGGGATCTGCACCTGATGTAACACTACCGCAGTGCCAGGGAGGGGATGGTCAGCACCACTGACCAAGAAGGGATCTGCACCTGATGTAACATGCTGCGTGCAACACTGTAGGCATAACTGTAACCACAATACTGCAGCTAACCCACACATGGTAAATCTCTGGATAGAGCAGGGACACAGCATTCCTGTCCAGGTTTGGGTTCAGGGCACAATTAGAGCCGCCATACAAGGCAGCTTTCACATGGGCTACAAATCGAATGTGTGAGAAGCCCCTAGTTTTAAATGGAGCGATGTTTTGTAGCCTGCGGCATTGCTAGAATACAAAGTCGTGGCAGGCTCTATACTGTAACTTTTTGTAGCCCATGTTTCCCTATGGAGCCTTCCTCCCTGTTGCATAGGATGAAAACATGATTTTCGTATGATGCAACTTTTACAGTAGGAAATCCAATTGCCCTAAAATAAGCCCTAGCTGCATGAAAAAAAATCCATCACCTAAGAGGCGCAGTCCAGCTCCGCTGCACGTCTCCCAAAGCTCCCCATCACTCGTTTGAAGTTCTCTGGCAGAGCTTCCTGGTCAGGAGTTTGAAAATCCCCGCCTCCAGGAAGCGCTGCCTGGTTGGTTCTCCAGCGCCGCAGCTCAGCCTATCAGAGTCAATACTCAATGAACCAATCACAGCCAGTGCTTCCTGGAGGCAGGGATATTGAATCTCCAAACCAGGAAGCACTGGGGGAAAACTTCAGGGAAGATGCGCGGGAAGTTGACAGCTAGGTGTACATGCGGACAGGTGGGCACACACAGGGCAATACATGGGATCAGGTGGGCACAAACTAGCGGTACATAGGTCAAGTGGGCACATATGGGCAGTATATGAGATCAGGTGAGCACACACAAGAGTGGTACATGAGGTGAGGTGGGCACACAGGAGCGGTACATGGGGACAGGAGGGCACACACAGATAGTACATGGAGTTAGGTGGGCACACATGGGCAGTACATGAGGTTAGGTGGGAACGGGGGTACAGGGGTGAGGTGGGCACACACGGTAGTACAGGGGTGAGGTGGGCACACACGGTAGTACAGGGGTGAGGTGGGCACATGGGGTGTACAGGGGAGAGGTGGGCACACAAGGGGGTATGGTGGGAAGTTGGGCACACACGGGGTGTACATGAGGTGAGGTGGGCACACACAGGGATACAGGTGTGCGCACACAAGGGGGTACAGGAGTGAGTCAGGCACACACGAGGATACAGGGGGTATGGTGGGAAGTTAGGCACACACGGGGTGTACATGGTGTGAGGTGGGCACACCCGGGGGTGTGTGAAGTGGGCACACATGGGGGTACAGGGGTGAGGTGGGCAGACACGGGGGGGGGGACATGGGGTGATGTAGGGACACATTGGAGTAAAGAGGTAAGGTGGGCACACACGAGGTGTACATGGGGTGAGATGGGCACACACAGGGTGTACATGGGGTAAGGTAGGCACACACAAGGTGTACATGGTGTGAGGTGGGCACACACGGGGTGTACATGGTGTGAGGTGGATACAGGGGTGAGGTGGGCACACATTGGAGTAAAAGGGTGAGATTGGTACACACAGAGTTACATGGGGGAGGTGGGCACACACGGGGGTACATGGGGTGAGGTGGGAACACATTGGAACAAAGGGGTGAGATTGGTACACATGGAGTTACATGGGGTGAGGTGGGCACACACAGGGTATACATGGGGTGATGTGGATACAGGGGTGAGGTGGGCACACATTGGAGTAAAGGGGTGAGATTGGTACACACGGAGTTACATGGTGTGAGGTGGATACAGGGGTGAGGTGGGCACACATGGGGTGTACATGGGGTGATGTGGGCACACATAGGAGTAACGAGGTGAGGTGGGCACACACAAGGTGTATATGGGGTTAGGTGGGCACACAGGGTGTACATGGGGTAAGGTAGGCACACACGGGGGTACAGGGGTGAGCTGGGCACACACGGGGTGTACATGGGGTGATGTGGATACAGGGGTGAGATGGGCACACATTGGAGTAAAGGGGTGAGATTGGTACACATGGAGTTACATGGGGTGAGGTGGGCACACACGGGGGTACATGGGGTGAGGTGCATACAGGGGTGAGGTGGGCACATATTGGAACAAAGGGGTGAGATTGGTACACATGGAGTTACATGGGGTGAGGTGGGCACACACAGGGTATACATGGGGTGATGGGGATACAGGGGTGAGGTGGGCACACATTGGAGTAAAGGGGTGAGATTGGTACACGGAGTTACATGGTGTGAGGTGGATACAGGGGTGAGGTGGGCACACATGGGGTGTACATGGGGTGATGTGGGCACACATTGGAGTAAAGAGGTGAGGTGGGCACACACAAGGTGTACATGAGGTGAGGTGGGCACACATGGGGTGTACATGGTGTGAGGTGGGCACACACGCGGTGTACATGGGGTGATGTGGATACAGGGGTGAGGTGGGCACACATTGGAGTAAAGGGGTGAGATTGGTACACATGGAGTTACATGGGGTGAGGTGGGCACACACAGGGGTACATGGGGTGAGGTGGATACAGAGGTAAGGTGGGCAGACATTGGAACAAAGGGGTGAGATTGGTACACACGGAGTTACATGGGGTGAGGTGCGCACACACAGGGTATACATGGGGTGATGTGGATACAGGGGTGAGGTGGGCGCACATTGGAGTAAAGGGGTGAGATTGGTACACACGGACTTACATGGGGTGAGGTGAGCACACACAGGGTATACATGGGGTGATGGGGAGACAGGGGTGAGGTGGGCACACATTGGAGTAAAGGGGTGAGATTGGTACACACGGAGTTACATGGTGTGAGGTGGATACAGGGGTGGGGTGGGCACACATGGGGTGATGTGGGCACACATTGGAGTAACGAGGTGAGGTGGGCACACATGAGGTGTACATGGGGTGAGGTGGGCACACAGGGTGTACATGGTGTGAGGTGGGCACACACGGGGTGTACATGGGGTGAGGTGGGCACACACGGGGTGTACATGGGGTGAGGTGGATACAGGGGTGTGGTGGGCACACATTGGAGTAAAGGGGTGAGATTGGTACGTATGGAGTTACATGGGGTGAGGTGGGCACACAGGGGTACATGGGGTGAGGTACACACAGGGGTGAGGTGGGCACACATTGGAGTAAAGGGGTGAGATTGGTACACATGGAGTTACATGGGGTGAGGTAGGCACACACGGGGGTACAGGGGTGAGGTGGGCACACACGGGGGTACAGGGGTGAGGTGGGCACACACGGGGTGTACATGGGGTGATGTGGATACAGGGGTGAGGTGGGCACACATTGGAGTAAAGGGGTGAGATTGGTACACATGGAGTTACATGGGGTGAGGTGGGCACACACGGGGGTACATGGGGTGAGGTGGATACAGGGGTGAGGTGGGCACACATTGGAACAAAGGGGTGAGATTGGTACACATGGAGTTACATGGGGTGAGGTGCGCACACACAGGGTATACATGGTGTGAGGTGGATACAGGGGTGAGGTGGGCACACATGGGGGAACATGGCGTGATGTGGATACAGGGGTGAGGTGGGCACACATTGGAACAAAGGGGTGAGATTGGTACACATGGAGTTACATGGTGTGAGGTGGATACAGGGGTGAGGTGGGCACACACGGGGTGTACATGGGGTGAGGTGGGCACACACGGGGGGTTACATGGGGTGAGGTGGGCACACATGGGGTACAGCCGGGTTTGATGCCCCTGCAGCCCGCACTCATATCGGCTCGCTCTCCGATCAAGTGACATTTCCCGCTCTGCTCTGGCGCCGCCTCATGGCCGCTGAGGAGATGAGTGCGGGCGGCGCGGCGGGACCGGAGACCGGGGAGAGCGACGGGGACAACAAGACCGCTGGCGAAGAAGCGGGGAGTACCGCGGCCCTGCCGCCCCCGGGGGCCTCCCAGAAGCTCGTCCGGCTGCCCATCTCCCGGGTGAAGGCGCTGATGAAGTCGGATCCGGATGTGTCTCTGGCCAGCCAGGAGGCCGTGTTCACCGTCAGCAAGGCAGCGGTGAGGCCGGGGGGAGGGCGAGCGGACGTGGCTGGGGGACAGCCGGGCTCCAGGCGGTGGCCGCAGTTGATCGGCTGTTGTGCAGGAGGCCGCGGGTCTCTGTAGGAGCTGTGGGCGGTATGTGCTGCGGAATAAGGCCTCACGGCCGTGACGGACCGCCGGCGGGTCAGGGTAGCAGAGTCCGCCAAAAAATCCCATTCTCCCCTCTGGATCCGCTGCTAGCGCCGGCGGTGACACGTGACGCGCGGACTGAGGCTATACCTTGCGCTGCCAGCGGGGATGCAGAAGACATGCGGGGCCACTGGCCTTCTGCATCCAGCTGTTCTCTGCTGTTATACATCTGGACGCTCTGTTCTTCTTACCCGGCCTGTCTTCAGGGAGCGGGATGAAACAATAGTATCAGCTGTATCCCGCTGTGAATCCCTGATGAGGCTCATCGTCAGGGATGGTGATGCCGGGAGGAGCGCCCGCCGTGCGGTATACTGCCCAGAGGGACGGTGATGCCGGGAGGAGCGCCCCCCGTAGGGTATACTGCGCAGAGGGACGGTGATGCTGGGAGGAGCGCCTGCCGTAGGGTATACTGCGCAGAGGGACGATGATGCCGGGAGGAGCGCCCCCCGTAGGGTATACTGCGCAGAGGGACGGTGATGCCGGGAGGAGCGCCCCCCGTAGGGTATACTGCGCAGAGGGACGGTGATGCTGGGAGGAGCGCCTGCCGTAGGGTATACTGCGCAGAGGGACGATGATGCTGGGAGGAGCGCCCGCCGTAGGGTATACTGCCCAGAGGGACGGTGATGCTGGGAGGAGCGCCCGCCGTGCGGTATACTGCCCAGAGGGACGGTGATGCTGGGAGGAGCGCCCGCCGTGCGGTATACTGCCCAGAGGGACGGTGATGCCGGGAGGAGCGCCCGCCGTGCGGTATACTGCCCAGAGGGACGGTGATGCTGGGAGGAGCGCCCGCCGTAGGGTATACTGCCCAGAGGGACGGTGATGCTGGGAGGAGCGCCCGCCGTGCGGTATACTGCCCAGAGGGACGGTGATGCTGGGAGGAGCGCCCGCCGTAGGGTATACTGCCCAGAGGGACGGTGATGCTGGGAGGAGCGCCCGCCGTGCGGTATACTGCCCAGAGGGACGTATGGAAATAAGATGCCTTTGTTTTTACAGGAATTATTCATTGAGACGATTGCCAGAGACGCCTACGTGTACGCCCAGCGGGGGAAGAGGAAGACCCTGCAGCGCCGAGACCTAGGTATGGTGCATGCATTTACATAGTTACACTGGCATCCTGACGGGCTCCTCACTACGGGCGAGGCTGTACTCTTACCCTCCTGGCCGCTCCTCACTGCGGGCGAGGCTGTACTCTTAGGCCTCCTTCCCACGAACGGATTTACGCCGCGTAAATTCGCAGCAAAAATCCGCAGCCTTGTCCCCTGCTATTAGGTTCTATTGAACCTAATAGCTCAACGCTCACGATGCGGAATTCCACCGCGGAATTTCGCACCGTGAAATCTCCCGTCCTCATCCGCAGCATGCTCTATTTGCCACGGGTGCACACGCTGACGGCTTCCATTGCAGTCAATGGAAGCCGTCCGTTCACGCTATCTCCCGCTGTAACACAGCGGAAGATAGCGTGAAAACGCTTTCCCGCCTACCGCCGCCGCGTCACGTGACACGGCCGGCCGCGTCATGTGACGCGGTGGGCGTGTCGCATGACGCGACGGCGGTGGGCGGGGAAGCGTCTTCACGCTATCTTCCACTGGTAAGTATGGGGTCTCTGGGGGGCGCCGTGACGGGCTTCACTGCGTAATATTCCGCTGCGGAGCCCGTCACGCTCGTGTGAAGCCGGCCTTACCCTCCTGGCCGCTCCTCACTGCGGGCGAGGCTGTACTCTTACCCTCCTGGCTGCTCCTCACTGCGGGCGAGGCTGTACTCTTACCCTCCTGGCCGCTCCTCACTGCGGGCGAGGCTGTACTCTTACCCTCCTGGCCGCTCCTCACTGCGGGCGAGGCTGTACTCTTACCCTCCTGGCCGCTCCTCACTGCGGGCGAGGCTGTACTCTTACCCTCCTGGCCGCTCCTCACTGCGGGCGAGGCTGTACTCTTACCCTCCTGGCCGCTCCTCACTGCGGGCGAGGCTGTACTCTTACCCTCCTGGCCGCTCCTCGCTACGGGCGAGGCTGTACTCTTACCCTCCTGGCCGCTCCTCGCTGCGGTCGAAGCTGGACTCTTACCCTCCTGGCCGTTCCTCGCTGCGGTCGAAGCTGGACTCTTACCCTCCTGGCCGCTCCTCGCTGCGGGCGAGGCTGGACTCTTACCCTCCTGGCCGCTCCTCGCTGCGGGCGAGGCTGGACTCTTACCCTCCTGGCCGCTCCTCGCTGCGGGCGAGGCTGGACTCTTACCCTCCTGGCCGCTCCTCGCTGCGGGCGAGGCTGGACTCTTACCCTCCTGGCCGCTCCTCGCTGCGGGCGAGGCTGGACTCTTACCCTCCTGGCCGCTCCTCGCTGCGGGCGAGGCTGTACTCTTACCCTTCTGGCCGCTCCTCGCTGCGTTCGAAGCTGGACTCTTACCCTCCTGGCCGCTTGTCGCTGCGGGCGAGGCTGTACTCTTACCCTCCTGGCCGCTCCTCAGGCCGTGCAGTCAGTTCACACATCGCTCATGTGTATTTACTGTCATAATGGAGCTCGGTCACATCCGTGCCGCGCAGGTCCTTCATGCAGGTCCTTATTGTTGGTCCGGTAAAGATGCTGGACAGATGCAGGAAGCGAACAGACCCGTTACAGTCAGCGGCGTGCGGTCGGCACGGCTTGGATTAATTACCGATCTGGGATTAATTACCCCGGGGATACCTTATGGGTGTGACTAGAGCCTTAATGTAATTGAATGCCTTTATTCTGGAGTTGTTCCATTTCTGGGGTGTCCAGCTCTACAGCACGACTCCACAGCCCAGAGGATCGGCTCCCTGGTTACCACGCATCATGGCAAGATTCACTTGGTGCCTAGCTTACATTAGTCAAGCCATGGTCCTGGTGAACGGGGGGCAGTAACTAACTCCTCACCAGCGTATGCTACTGTGTATAGCTTTTGCGTGTGTAATACACAGTACCAATCTCCCGTAGACTCCTTTTGTGTTGCTCACACAATGCAAACGGGGAAGCACCGTGGCATGCTCTATCTTGGTGCACATACCCGCCACGCTAGTGTGTGGGGACCAGCGGCGCGCAGAATGTCATTGTGTACTTCCTGCGAGGGATTTGCGTGCGAGCCTCACATTTTATGGCGCTGTCTACATTAGTAAAGTAACTGGACCTCACTTAGGACGATACTCCAGAAGACAATCCTTTCCTCTTCGCTCACCTATGTACAAGGCGAGTTCACAGTACAGTGGGGGGGGAGGGTCTCCCCTGCTGGTACCGGGGTGTCTACAAGCAGACCTGCTTTTCCTTACTTGACTTTTCTTGAGGCATTATGGCCAGGCTAACGGGGAGTGGAGGACCCCTTCCTGGCCACACTGGAGGTTCCTTCCTAGAGTCTGTTCTGGACCTCTTCCTTGTAGGGCAGGTCCAGTTGTGTAGTTGGTGACACATTTACCACAGCTTCCATCATTCTAGGATAGAGTCGAACAACAAAAGTGTAGTGCTGGATCGGGCACATGCCAGACCGGTGCCCCTCCTGGATGGATCCTCCTGACTACAATGAGCTCCGTCCGGCTGCCCTTATGGAGTCCTGCTTTCTTTTCCTGACAGAAAATATTTTGTCTGGGATATTCAAGGAAATCTGCAATGGAGGCCGCGATGCTGCTGAGTACCCATGACTATTTGTGGATACTCATGCCGGCTACGGTGCCTGGGAATTCCTACCCTTTAGAATATAGCATTTCGGAAGGTGAGGATTTGCTCCGGGTATGAAGGCCCCAAACGCCTCTAGTCATAAACAAATTAATACAAATAAAGACCACATTTCTAAATGTACCTAATAACTACAAATAAAGAGGTTTATTGCTTATTCTTAGGATAGGGGATTAAATGTCTAATTACTAGTGGTCTGACTGTTTGGACCCCCAGCAATCCTCAGACTGGCATACCCAAATGCCTCATGTGAATGGGACCACGGTGCATATGCTTGGACATCACTCCATTCAATTTAATGGGATGGAAGGGGATTGCCAAGAGCATTGTTCTCTGCTTGTCCCATAGACGTCAATGCAGCAGCAGTCAGGTGTGAGCACCGTTGCTCCTATTCACATGAGACATTTGGGTTAGCAGTCGGAGCCCCCAGCAATCAGACACTTAGTCCCTATCCACAGGAAAGAAGACAAATGTCTTTAATGCAAGGCTCTGTTCACATTATGATTTCCATTATAAATGGTACACAAATAACAGACGGAACCCGACAGATCCTAATGGTTCTTTTATACGGCACGAGCTGCGGGGTAAAGATGCCTTGTCCCAGGGATACCCGCACAGGAGCGGGTATATCTCACAGTGCTGCCAACATAGAGGCAGAGCGGCCAGGGAGGTCATCAATGGTTGATGAACGGGGTCTGCCACTCAGGACCCCTGTCCATCATCAGATCGTCTTGTCTGTTGTCCAGAGCAGTGCCCCCCCCCCCCCCCCCCCCCCCCCGTCCACCAGCTGATGGTTTGGCCCAGTGCAGTGGCCGGACATTGTCCTAGGTGGACAGGGGACAGAGTGCCAGCAGCGGCTTCACTTGCGTTGAAACCAATCGGAGAGCCACATTGTTGCTACGGCACTTTCTGCTCCTCTGGTGGGCAAGATTGGATGTGACATCCTGACCACCACAGAAGCAGGAAGGGCCGCAGCAGCAGGGTGCTTTCCCATTGGTTTCAACAGAAAAGGAGAACACAGAAGTACTTTCTGTTTGTAGTCTTCAGGGGAAGGACACAATGTAAAAGATCTAGCAGCTAAAAGTGTGATCCAAGCAGAAAAGTAGGTGCCCGGGGGTCCCAAAGAAAATAAGTGAAGAGTTTGTATAGATCACACAGTCCTATGTGGCGCAGAGTGTTGGGGCTGAATCGCAGTCCTCCTAAACTGTCTGACAACCTGAGCGTTGCGCGTCCAATCCCCTGCTTGGTTCAGTTGGCTGGCTGGCTGAAGATCAACTCAGTGGCTTTCTATCCTTTCCGAGGTCGGTAAAGTGAGCACCCAGCTTGGGGGGGGGGGGGGGAGTAAAAGATGACTGGGGAAGGCAATGTAGTGTTAGCTAGTAGAGCAAAACGTGATTCTGTAGATACGAGACCTTTAATGGCTAACAAAAATACATGAGGTTACAGCGAGCTTTCCAACCTCTCGGGTCCCTCATCAGGCAGAATGACACTTATTTCTCTACTCATCCTGTAATCCTACCATGTCTGTGCCGGGACTAGTGATTGGCTCATCACATGTACGAGTCTCCCACTTTGGGGACAGATAGTATATCATAGTATTTTAATCAGTACAAAAAAAATTATATATACCCTTTTTCTCACTTTTTGCTTTGTGACTTAAAGCTTTAGCTGCACTGTGAACAGTGTAAGAACAAACCCTCCATTATGTTCCCGCCCTATTTAGAAATGAGGTTTACTAATACAAATGTTACCTTTGAACACTACAGCTGGTTCTGCTGAGAACAGGCCCCCGTTCAGGTGTCGCAGCCAAAAAATACGTTGTGTTTCATTTGAAGGTGGGGGTGAAAATAAGAAAGGGCTGTGGCGTGAAGGGGTTAAACAGTGTTTGTTTACAATACGGCCTTTTTTACATTTCAGATAATGCAATAGATGCTTTTGATGAATTTGCGTTTTTGGAAGGTAAGTCGTTCCAGAGACTTTATTAAAAGCATTTCCAACCTAATTCAGCAACGTCGGTTTTCCTGTTCTAGCGCTATAGTGATTTGTAGACCAAATATCAAGCAGGATTAGATCGTGGCACACGGGAGATACAATGTGCCAATGTTTACCTATTTTCTTTTACAAAAGTCCGATTGAACCATTAAGGTGCTTATAGATGGACACTAATTATATAATCGTCTACCCGTGAGCCGACGACTGAATGGGGAGTAAGACTCGTGCGCTTCTTGTTTGTCGTTCACTTTCTGCACGACTAAAAATCCTTGTTGGCTCGTTCGCCTTGCGTTCCGTCTAAACCCTTCCCTTCAGTGTTACATCTTCCCTACATAAAACCCTGAACGAGAAGTGAATGATTGTCGACGATGAATGTGCGGCCGAGCCGGTGATGACGTCACTTGTCTACCTGATGGGGGTGCATTCAGCACCTCTGCCAGCCATGGGACGGTTTGTCTGTGCCTCCAATATAGCAGCCTGCAGGGATATTAGCATATAGTAAACGTACAGCACAATATGTCTACTTTCATCACCTTTTTAACTAAACGTGTATAATATATATTCTTTTCTTTCACCAGGCGCATTGGACTGACTCCACTGACAAGAATAATAAAGGACTTACAATGTTTAGAACCGTTCGGTCTCCCGTGTCTTGAGGCTTCGGGCGCAGGCGTGTGCTGGCTGTCATGTCAACCAACATCAAGCTGATTTGTGGCTTTCAAATGATGTCCTCGATTTTCGTTATTTTTTGCAGTCCCCTACAATAACCACACTGTCACTTCAGCACCAATTACCAGTAAAACCACTTGGTGACCTCGGCTTGTAGTCTGCAGAATAGAAGTGATTGAACCCTTAGCAATTACATCAGCATTATGGGAGCAGGAAAACCAAGTGCCCCGACCAAATGTGTCCATCGTACGATGGAACCGCAGCGGGCGGACTGCATAGCTTATATCTGGGTGGGAGCAGCTTCTGTCATGGTGGTCAACAGTCTTCAGGATGAAATAACCCTCCATTCACTGCAATTTTGTCCTGGATTTTAATAGAAGTCTATGACAGAAGCTCCGAGCAAAGCCCCCATGGCAGATAGGAACACGCCTAAGGAGCTCTTGAGGGGGGAAGAAACATTGTGTATTATTGTAAAGGGGTTGTCCGGTTACCAGACGCCCCTCAGTAGGCATGCCTGTATTAAAATAATAAACTGAGCAATACTTGCCCTCCCCCGCGATCCAGGACTGCAGGCCGGCTGTAATCCCGTTTGTTGTTGTGATAGCGGCCGTTACCGGACGTCAAGTGACCGCTGCAGCTAATGGGCGGCTGCAGCCCTGCCGCTACTTCTGCTGGCATCAGCACTCGCTTTCTGAGCGCCGTGCCGCTGCTGCGGTCACTTGATTTCTGGTGACTCCAGATATCACAATACCGCAGAGGATGCAGCTCCAATCCGGAGGGCAGCAGGAGGTTAAGTGTAGCTCCATTTATTATTTTAATACAGGCAGCCCTATTACAGAGGACAGTCCAGTAACGAACTACTTTATGTACATTGGTTAATAAAGCTTTATTCTTGTAATTGTTCATATATTAAATTATTTTTAAAACTGTTTCTTATCAACGATCATTTAACAATCTGCAAAACCTGATGCTGTAAGCCGCGGTGTAAAACATGATGCTGTAAGCCGCGGTGGTGTGTAACTTTTGAAAGCTTCAAGGCGTGAACCGACAGCCGAGTAATGTTCATGGAAGCCGCTGAGCCAAATCCCACTGTACGCGGTTCACATAATACAATAACCAGACCACCACCTGACTGCTCTTTGTTCCTGTGGTGACTTACTGGTCAGATGTCAATTAGGAAAGATATGTTCCAGGTTGCCTCTTTACCTCTGAAGGGACAGTAACACAGAGGTTAAAAGGCCCCTCACCCATGCACCCTCCAGCGGTTCCCTGTACCTTTACAGGCAAGCATGCAGAGAGCTTCCTGGGTATCATGCCGAAATCCATGGGAAATGCTGGATCTAGAGTTTCTGTCCCTCCTTCCTACTCCTGACGCTAAATCGTTGGTCAGAGCTCTTACCAGACGAATACTGTGAAGTCATCAGTCAGCAGCTTCTTGCCTTGGAGAAGAGCAGGACCTGCTGTAATTCAGCCTTGTTGCATTGCATATCAGGATTCGGTGGATGCCACTGATGGACGCATGAATACACAGGACTGGATATCAGGACAGGCCCCGGACCCAGGGCACTGCTATTTTGGGGAAGACATTTTCTATGTATCTTAAATCAGAATAATTTTATTGGAGTTATATTTTAAAAAAACAACCAGATCAGACAATTGCAAGATCTTGTGGGGAAAATGTAAAACTTAGACTTACTGTTTTAAGGGCTCCCACCCACTGGTGATATTTACTTTCTTGCGCTGCGAGAGCACGAGAAAAATCTCGCAGCGCAAGAAAGAGGCCAGTATAGTACTGGCATATCGCAAGTGGTTTCAATGGGGCTAGTGACAGCAGCGTTAGCCCCATTGAAAGCATAGGGAGAATGCCGCAGACTTCTGCCACAGCTGTGGCAGGAGTTTCCTTCATCCCTGCGGGGATAAAGGAATCCTCTGCCACAGCTGTGGCAGAAGTCCGCGGCATTCTATTTTATTGCTTTCAATGGTTTCAGCCAAGCCCTGCAGAATGATTATCGGGGAAGAGCTTGAAATATAAGCCCTTCCCTGATAATCATTAATAAGTGTAAAAAAAAAAAATGGATTACTCACCTCTCCTGCGCTCAGCCGCGTCCTCCTGCTGGCTCCCCGGAACTGCTATTAAGCTCTTTCAGCAGTCGGGGATTTAAAAATCCTGTCCTCCTGAAAGGGCTGTGCAGATTGGCTGAGGGCTTAGCCAATAGCAGCTACTGCTTAGCTATTGGCTGAGCGCTCAGCCAATCGCCCATACCCCTTAGCTATTCATGAATGAATAGCTAAGGGCTATGTGTGATTGGCTGAGCGCTCATCCAATAGCTAAGCAGTAGCTGCTATTGGCTGAGCCCTCAGCCAATCTGCACAGCCCTTTCAGGAGGCGGGGATTTTTAAATCCCCGACTGCTGAAAGAGCTTCATAGCAGTGTCGGGGAGCCAGCCGGAGGACGCGGCTGAGCGCAGGAGAGGTGAGTAATACATTTTTTTACACACTCATTGATGATTATCGGGGAAGGGCTTATATTTCAAGCCCTTCTCAATAATCATTCCACGGGGCTTGGCTGAAACCATTGAAAGCAATAGAATAGAATGCCGCGGACTTCTGTAACAGCTGTGGGAGAGGATTCGGATGAAGGAAACTCCTGTGTCAGCTGTGACAGACGTCCCTGGCATTCTCCATCTCTTCTCAATGGGGCTAGCGCTGCTCCCGCTGGTCACATTGAAAAGACTGGCAATATGTCGGCGTGATGCTGATTTTTTTCTTGCACTGCGATGCGAGACTTTAACTTTAGAATCGCATCGCAGTGGAGAAAATATCGCCAGTGGGTGGGAGCCCTTACTTCTATTGTGGGTAAAATGCTTGAGAGGTTTCTAAGAGATGCCATCCTGGAGGACCTCAAGGAAAATAGCTGTGTAACTCCATATCAGAATGGGTTTGTAAGAGATCGCTCCTGCCACACCAACCTGATCAGTTTCTTCAAGGAGGTAAGTTCTACACTGCACCGAGAGTCACTGGATCTTCTCTATCTGGACTATTCCAAAGTGCTTGATACTGAACCGCATAAAAGGTTGGTATATATAATGAGAATGCTTGGTCCGGGCGATAATGTGTGTAAGGGGGTAAGTAACTGGTCAGTGATAGAAAGCAGAGGGGGTTATAAATAATAGATACTTAATAGGGTCACCATTATTAGTGTGGGGGGAGGGGACGACGGGACTCGGGTTGTTTTGGGCCTATTTTTAATACATTAATGACCTGGTAGAAGCCGTGTGCAGTAAAATAGCAATATTTGCAGAGGATACAAAACTTTCAAGAAATTAACAGTAAGGAAAGAATGCAGTCGCAAGCAGAACTGGATAAGTTGGGGGCAGAAAAGTGGGAAATGAGGTGTAACACTGATAAATGTAAGGTTCTGCACATGGACAGAGGAAATACATGTCACCATTACACACTAAAGGCTCAGTCAGACAAGCGTGGTTTTTGCGCGCCTATGTGTGCGAAAAAAATGCACTCCTCGCTTATGTGGAAAACTCATGAATGGCCAGTTTGCTGGGCAAGTTTCTGGGAATCAGTGATGATTGGCCCTCCCGCGGGGATGAATGAATCCCCTGCGACAGCTGTGGCAGAGGACTGTGATGCTATCCTATTGCTTTTAATGGGGCTGACGTGGCTGCAATGGGGGTTTCCATTAACTCCTGCTCCCATAGGAGTCAATGGAAACTCCAGCAAAAACACGCACCTAAGATAGTGAATGTCCAATCTTTTTTTTACATACGCGCGGTTTGTGCTTCAAATTCTGTGCATATGGACGCTTCTATAGAAACCCATTGGCTCGTGTGAATGAGGCCCGCAAGCAGAATCTGACCCGGTGACCCTTGCAGATCTGTATTGCAGATGTGCCAGCCAGTACATGTGCAATACAAATGATGCTGCACCATTGCTAGGCGATGAAACAGATTCCGCAGATCGGATGGCTTCTATTGACTTCAATAGAAACACATGGAATCCAGTTCAAAATATAGCATGCTGCAATTTTCCCGCTGTGAGCTGAAAATCGCTATTGATTTCTGTTCGTGGGCATGGAAACCCACCTTTACATAGCATGCTATGGCCGGTATTTGCTGTGGATTTTGCATGCGGATGCCCACTCCAGAATCCGGCACTCGATTGCGCAATTCTGAATTTATGTGATTATACTGTGCGTACCGGCGAACGTATACGCTCATGTGAAGGAAGCCTAAAAGAGTTGAAAATGGGCCTGGACGCCTTTCTTGAGTGCAACTGTATTAGATGTTATATCACTGACTATAGTCGGCTGCATACAGGCATTACGGAATCCATAGCGGGTGTCCGCCTCCAGATTCCGCAGCAAATATCGCCCATAACATGCTTTTGAAAAACACTTTTTCTTCCACACGAGCGGAAATCAATTGCGATTTTTTTTCCCCCCTGCTCGTGGAGGAAAAATCGCAGCATGTTTTTTTTTGCACGGACTGCCTCCCTTGAAGTCAATCAGAGGCAGCACTTCCTGGAGGCGAGATGTTTCAAAATCCTGACCAGGAAGAGTTGCCTGAAGACAAGGGCCAGGGAGCTGGAGGTGGGATTCCATTGTCTGGATTTTCCTTGTCTGAACTCCGTCTGATGTTCTTGTTTGTGTCTGAATTATGTCCGATGTCTGTTCCACACATCCGTTGGTTGTTGAATGCCCAATTCTTGTTTGTTTGTTCTACCCATCCATTGGTGGATGGTAGCCCAAGCTTTCTCCTGTCCCCTTGCTCTGTTGGTAGGTGAATCCTAGGGCTTTGTTCTGCCCATCCGCGCATCTGTAAATGTGCAGATGCCTTGTGTGAACAATGTCTTGTTTGTATTTGCTCTGTCCCTGTCTTTACCTTCTATGGTGAGTCAGGCCCCTAGGTTCCAGTGTGGAGCCATCCCTATTGGGACAATTGCCTTGCTTATATGCTGCACTCCTGGGGTTGCAGTTGTCTTGTTAGAGTAGGAACTCATGAGACGAGGACCCTTGTCGTGGGCTCGTGAGGCTATGTACTTTGGCCAAATTATTAACTAATTCCTCATATTTGTTACTAGGGAGTATACTCGCTAAGGCACTACTCGCTCGAGTAATGTGCCTTAGCCGAGTATCTCCCCGCTCGTCCCTAAAGATTCGGGGGCCGGCGCGAGGCGGGGAGCTGCAGGGCAGAGCGGGGAGGAACAGAGGGGAGATCTCTCTCTCCCACCCGCTCTCCCCTGCTCCCCGCCGCAACTCACCTGTCAGCTGCGGCGGTCCCAGAATCTTTAGGGACGAGCAGGGAGATACTCGGCTAAGGCACATTACTCGAGCGAGTAGTGCCTTAGCGAGTATACTCGCTCATCCCTATTCGTTACCAATAGGTCTTATTTTCGGCGGATGTCTTATTATAGTTAACAGGCTCGGTCCAGGTCCCTCCCGCTGCTTCTCCAGAGATTCGACACGCTTTTTGCAATCCTCAACCGCCCACAGAAGATCACTTCCTGGTTCCAGGATTCATAAATTCTGCCTCCAGGAAGCGATGGCTCTAAATGGTTCTAGAGCGCTGCTCAGTTAATCAATGCAGCACTTGCTGAACCATTGCGATGGCTGTGATTGGTTCATAGAGCTCTGCATTGATTGGCTGAGCAGCGGTCGAAGAACCAATCACAGCTATCGCGTTGTAGTGGTGGGATTTATGAATTGGCTGAGCCGCGGCATTGATTCACAAATCCCACCTCCACAACACGATGGATGTGATTGGTTCTTCGACCGCTGCTCAGCCAATCAATGCAGAGCTGGGATTATTCTGATTGCCAGATTTGGAGTCAGTAAATAATTTTTTCCTAAAATGAAGAAAATTGACCTCTATCTCATGGGGCTTCTTGCATTTACATAACTGAAAATTCTCGATTAGAAACCCCTCAGTAATTTAGATGTGTGTACCTGGTGAATAACAAGGAAGAGATTTGAATACCTCAAGACTCTCATACGAGCTGGTTTTGATAAATAATTTTTGGCAATATCAAAGTTCAGCTCATTGTAGCCATTTCCACTCCTTATTTTAAAGTTTTTCTTCACTTCTTTGTTGTTCAGTGTTTACCCCTTGGGTCTAACATCATATAGGGTGGACTGGGAGTTTGGTCGGGATCTGCAGGCCTCTTCGCTTTCCTCAGTGCAGGAGTCCCTTGGTGGTTGTGCCCGCTCCCGCCACTTGCTTTGTTAGAGTGGCACATATTGGGCTCTTTGTGGCTCTTCCAGGCTTTGCCTGCTCTATTTGGGCGCTGAATGAGCTGTACCCCAGTTCTGCCCCCACCATTAGTCATCATGGTACTGCAGGCTTCATTGGGGTTGGAGTTAGTGTCCTTTTCGATATCTTGTCTCAAGTCAGCTGCCAGATGTGCTGCGAGGCCCTGCCTCTTGACGTCATGATGGGGTGCTGGTGTCGGGTCTTGCTCCAATAATGTGGGCAGAAGGGGCAATTACAGATGGTGTCAGGAAGCTTTGAGGCTGTCTTTTCTAAGGTTACTCTTGAAATTTAGCATCCTTTAAGGTCCTGCAATTCTATCAGGATGGATGCCCTATCTTCTGAATGTTCTGAATCTGTGCAGCCCCAGGTGTCTCTCAGTACTGTGAGTAGGCCAGTGGCTTAAATACCCTCTTTCCCTGTCCACAGGCACGCACGGTTTTGCCAGTGCAGAATCCCGCATCGGATTCCACCTGTGCCCGCAGACATGAAGCCAAAAATTATATTCACTGACCTGTCCGGACACAGCGTGGGTCTCCTCAGTCGCGGCCGGATCTTGTTTTCTTCTGCTCAGCAGATGCAATTTGGACGCCGGCGTGCCGCGTGCATGTGCCGTGCGTTTTTATTTTTTTTTAAACTCCTGTTTCGCACAGATCCGTGACACAGCTACAGTGTTATCCGCGGTTGCGGCGCAGATCGGACGGCTTCCACTGGCTTCAGTGGAAGCTGTCTCTGCGGGAAAACCCCAGAAAATGGAGCATGCTGAGGGTGTTTTCCCGCACGAGCAATACACGTGTCGGGGAAAAATGACATCAGCAGGTATTTAATTACCTGCGGGTGCCCAGTGATTCTCTATGGGCACGGATCGCACACAGATTTCCTAATTCCATTTTTGCCATGGACATAAGGCCTTAAGTGTATAGGGTTAAATCAGGTTCATGTTCCTCTCTTCCTCTCATTTTATAAGGAGAAAGAGACATTTTTGCCTTAAAGGGGCTAATAAATTCAGAAGATGCAGTGTAAGTAATGATCATTTAGAAGAAAAAGAAAATGCTGTGAGGTGTAACAGGAATCGCCTAGCATTGCTCGGACACCTGGCTGGAGCCTTATGGACCAGGCATACCTCTCCCCAGGTGCTGGTGGCATGGCCAAGCTCCAAGGTGGGCACTGATAACGGGTACCATCTTGGATACACGAGGCCAGAGCTGTGACCAGAAGATCGACAGGACCAGGTGAGCCTCCTTCTGCAAGTGGGCTATGGGCGACAGCACAATCTTCTACCTGTCGGTGATCTGCTGCTGGACCCCCTACCAGGCTGTCTGCAGGAGCTTACCTCCATGTGAGCAGTATTACCAGTAGCCTGCATTGAAGGGTGAATCACTGTCCCAGATAGTGCTTCATTATTCAGAGACCCTGCAGCGCTAATTAGGCACACTCATAGACGCCGGGCCCTGATACTCTTCACAGTTAATTTTAGTTTCAAATAATGTTTATTAAAGAAGCATCTCCAGATATTGTACATCTTTTCTTAACAGCAAAAGATTTCCCCTCGCAGGGTACATGAGGTATCAGTTTACATACATTTTGGTCATGAAAACTTTGTACCTATAGCATAGATATACTTATTTTCTTACAGTTCATTTTTGAATATCTTATCTAAAGTATAAGGTGTCTGTTGTACTCAACTTTATCAACTGGAACAATAAAACTTTACCAAAGGTCACATGTGGTCGTCGTGTCTCTTTTCTTTCTTAACTTGAAACGACTATAGGTGGGTTATTTGGTTACTTTAGGTCAACTGGAGGACATGTCTAAATCCTGGTATGTCTATCAATTCTATCCAGGGTCCCCAAACTCGCCCAAACTGTTCTAGTGAGTCTGACCCTATGGCATGCAATCTCTCGTATAACGCTATCTGTGAGATTCTGTTCATCACCTCCTGGATTGAGAGGTTTTGTTGCTTCCATCTGGATGCAATATGAATTCTTGCTGCCATGCAAACGACCTGTATCAGTTTGTGTGCGCGGTAGCTGACCCCTAGTTTACGATCACCCAGGAGGAACACTGCGGGAGATATCTGAAGGGTGCCTATAAAAAGACTATGTAGAAGCCTATGAATTTGCGACCATAGCCTGGCTACTACCGGGCAGGTCCACCAGATATGTACCTGGGTGCCTTCTTCTGCACACCCCCTTAAAACAAAGATGCGAGGAAGATGAGTAGATCTGGTGTAGTCTTGCTGGCACCAGGTGGGTACGGTGAAGAATTTTTTAGGGAGGTCTCCATCAAAGACACCTGGTGGCTACCTTTTGATATTGTTTCGCAGCAATGTCTCCATCTTTCTATAGACATTTATATTTAGGTCTTTCTACCAATTTTTCCATATAGGCTAGTTTGCCTTCTCCCATCGTGTTGTTCAGGACACTGTAAATCAGAGATTGAGAACCTTTTTTCATAGGGTCTCTCAGGTATAATCTCTCAAACATAGTTATGTCCGGGAAAACCCGAGGTAGCTGGAGTGAGCTTAAAAAATGAAACACTTGATTGACTCTATAGTTCTCAGATGTAGGAGGCTTAAACCTGTCCTGGAATTGGCTCATGGTCAATAGGCTTGAGTTCTCTATCAGATGATGAAGATTAGTGATTTCATTGATTTTCCACCATTGAAAATGAACCAGGTCCAGGCTTGGGGGAAATTTTTCATTTGGTATTAAGGGTATAGTCTAGAGGGGTTTGTTTGTTGACAGTTTGTATTTATATCTGGTATTCCTCCAGATACGCAGTGAGTGGTATGAGAAGGGGCTCTTGTTTAGGAAGTTCCCAATCATTGGGTGTCAGACCAAATCAGTTCTGGGAATGTGTGGGGCTATTCTTGATGCTTCCAAACCTACCCATAGGGGTGCTCTCGTTCCCCCTAGGGTCTCGATCCACTGGGCTATTCTCGCTGCTGTATAGTACTTTCTCAAATTGGGGACCGAGAGACCTCCCCGCTTTTTATGGTAATGCATAACACTATTTTTTATTCTAGTGTGCTTATTGGCCCATATAAACTTAAAAATAAGTTTTTGGAAGTTGTTCAGTACCTCACTCGGTATTGGGATGGGCAGGGTTCGGAAGAGATACAGTATCCGTGGGAGAAGGTTCATTTTCACCGCATGTATCCTTCCTATCCAGGACAACATTGGGTCGTCCCATTTTTGTAGCTCAGCGGATAGTTTTCTTATCAGCGGTGGATAGTTCCACTTGTATAGGGTGGACAATGAGGTGGTCAGATTGACTCCCTGATATGGGATGTAGTGCGCCTGTTGTTGAAAGCCGAAATTCAAGTCTATAAGTTTTGATATAGAAGGAGGGGTGTTTACGTAAGCTGTCGCTTTTATCTGCGTTTACTTTTAGTCTTGTTAGGGTCGCCCATTTTTCTAATAAGCTCATTAAATTTGGCAACTATGTTAGTGGCTGGGTGATCGTAAGTAGTAGGTCATCTGCAAAAAGACATAATTTATATTCCTCCTTCCCAAGAACAACTCCTTTTATGTTAGGATTATTTCTTATTGCTATCGCTAGTGGTTCCATGGCTGGCGCAAAAAGCGCCGGAGAGAGGGGACACCCTTGTCGAGTGCCCCGCTTAATTGGGATTGTGGTTTCCTTAGTTGTTGGGAGTTGTAAGAGGGTGGATGGTGAGGAGTATAGGCTTTTTAGAGCCTGTATGAACTCCTCTTCGAAACCCATTTGTTGTAATATAGAGAATAAATACTTCCAAGATAGGGAGTCAAACGCCTTTTCTATGTCTAAGGCTAGAGGAGTTAGGGAGCTATTGTTTTTTTCCGTCTGGTCAATGATATTGAGTACTTTCCTGATGTTATCCGGAGCTTGTCTCTGAGGAATAAAACCTACTTGATCCTTATGGATTATTTTGGGGAGAAATTGGTTTACTTGTTTTGCTAGAATGCTGGTGAATAATTTGTAATCTATATTTAGAAGGGATATAGGTCCGTAGTTCTTTGGGGTTAGCGGATCTTTATTTGCCCTAGGTATTACTGTTAGGTTTGAGTTTAGGAATTCCTGTGGTGGGATTTTTCCCTCCATCAGGGTCCGGAACATATCATTTAGAGGTTTAATTAGTAGGTCTTCATATTTTTTGTAGTAAATGGCTGTGAGGCCGTCAGGGCCCGGGGCTTTCCTTAATTTCAAATTGTCTATCGCCTCTGTTATTTCTTCTATGGTAATGGCTGCATTTAAAGATTCTCTTTGTTCTTGAGAGATGGTGGGAATCGGTAGAGATTCTATAAATTCCTTCCTTAGGTTTTCTCCTCCTCCCTTGTGTTCTTGGTAAAGGGAGGTGTAGAAATTGGCAAATGTATCGTAAATTTTGTTTGGGTTGGTAGTTGTGGTGTTGTGGGGGGTGTATAGTTTAAATACTGTGTTAAGCCTCTGTGTATCCCGTAGCTTAGCTGCTAGCAGTTTGTCTGGTTTATTGGCAAATTTATAGTATTTATATTTGGTCCATTGTAGTGCTCACTCTACTTTTTCTGATAGTAGAGTGTTGAGTTGCATTTTAGTATCCTTGATCTCCTTAGCGGTTGCCCGTGAGGGGTTATGTTGTTTAAGATTTTCTAGGAGAAATAACCTTCTTTCCAATGCTTGGCAAGTTTGTGATCTCTCCTTTTTTTGGGGGGGGGATAGTCGGATTAGTTGGCCTCGGATATATGCCTTATGGGAGAGCCATACCCATTGTGATTTTGCTTCCAGACCATTGTTTAGGTCAAAAAATTCAGCGATTTGACTGGAAATTTTGTTCGAGCAGGTAGGATCCCGCACCAAAGCCTCGTTCAGCCTCCATCTAAATGTGTTCTTTGTGATATTCTCCGCCTCTTTCTTACACAACAGTTCGTGATCAGACCAGGCGCATGGGTAATGCCTGGCGGTTGTTAGCTGAGGCAAGAGAGATGTAGAGATCAAGACGTAGTCAAGTCTTGAGTATGTCTGACTTGACGCTGAGAAAAAAGTATAACCTCTTTCTTTCCCGCGGATCTCCCTCCAGCTGTCCGCTAGCCTGTGTTGTGATAGTTTAGCCTTCCAGTCTTTTCTTAGCGAGGTCGGGAATCTGTCTGAGGTGTCACTCGATCTGTCGAGTGTCCCGTTAAAGGGGAAGTTGAAGTCCCCTGCCCAAAGTATCTTGTGTTGTGGGAATCGTGTTAGTTTTTTCACGATTAAATTTATTATAGGCCAAGGGTTCTCCGAAGGGGCATACATATTAGCTATCACTATTGGTTGGTCATGTAGTGTACCCCATATGAGACAGTATCTTTCTTCTTGATCACTTTCTGTCTGTATCTCTTGAAGGGGGAATGAGTTGTGTAATAATGCTAGAACTCCTCTATGCTTTTTGATGGCTGTGGAGGCGTAGCATCTAGTGTAGTTGTGATTACAGTATCTGGGGGCGGAGTTGTGGGAGAAGTGGGTCTCCTGGATACAGATTATATCTGGTTTGTGTTTTTCTAACATCAAGAAGGCTTTTTTCCTTTTGCTCGGGGAGTTAAACACCCTCACATTGTGCGAAATTAGACATACCATTGGTTGGCCTGGTCTAGGCTTGCTTTAGTTTTCTCTCCAGGAGCTCTCTGCCCGTACTGTTGTTGTACTCCAGTCTGACCCTTCGTATATATGACGACCTGTGACCTTAATTCAAGAAAATTAACTTTTAAATTTATAAATGGCGTAATCCCCCCCCCCCAACCTCCAACCCCCAACTATAGGGGTCAATGCACCGTGTAAGAACTTTTGGTTAACTGTGGTCCCAGGACCCTTGTGGTCAAAGAGAAAATCGGTGTTTCCTTTCGGTAAACCGATCATCTTTGAGTAACTCAGCAACTAATAATCCACCATTGGACTTGCACCTAGTGATAGGTATATTGGTGTGATCATTTTTCAACTATTCAGCGAGGAGGCGCCCCCCCGCGGGCTATTCCACGGGGCACGTCCCCTCATCCACCCCGTATTGCAATATTATCATAATTATCCCCCTCAGATATCTCCCTTTTATCTCCTGGCCCTCCCCCAGACTCCCCTACCTCCTTTTCGCCTAGTCATGGGGGAGGGCGGGGAGAGGAGCCCAAAACAATAATCTAATTAAACTTGCACAGTTTTCAGGGTATATTGGGTTCGGTGTTCCTCGATCTCCGATCAGGAAGTCCAGATGTGGTTTGTGTGGGACGCGGTGTGAACCAGGATCGCCTTGGACGTGGACGTGTCCATCCGTTCTCCTGGGGTCTCTCCACTTGGATCTGTGCTCTTTCCAGAGCCCCGTAAGCCTCCTCTAGGGATTTTACTGCGTATGATCTTCCATGATGCTGGAAGAGGAGTGCAAAGGGGAATCCCCACTTATATCTAATGTTGGCCGAGATCAGGGCTTGTGTAACTGGTCTAAAGGTTCTCTGCTTCGCCAATATTAATGGGGCTATGTCAGCGTATAGTTGCACTGAGGATGTCATGCCCGGTAGTGGAGGGAGGTTTCTAGCTGCAGTCAGGATCTGGTCCCTGACTTCACTATAGTGTAACTTGAGCATGACATCTCTGTGCATGTCTGGGTTGGGTAGTTTAGCCAGTGCCCTGTGGATTCGATCAATTCTTAATGAAGCCTGGTCAATCTGGGGTAGAAGCGCTGAGAATAGGTTAGTAGCGGTTTCTTTTAGAGCCGTGAAGGTCTCTGGGAGACCCTGGATCCTGATATTGGAGCGTCGGGATCTATTTTCCAGGTCTTCATATTTGGCTTCTAGTTGATCAATTTTGGTTTCTAGATCCGCCACGTAGCTGCGGTCTGTTTTTAAGGTATCAATAATGTCCTCAGTCTTTCTCTCTAGTTCCTCTGTCCTTTGGCCTAGATCTCGGATGTGGTCAGAGAAGTCTCGTACGGCTGCGGATAATTCCGTTTTGAAAATTTTCTTCATCTGCTCCAATAAATTGGAGTGGTCTATGGTATCGTGTCTGTTTTCCATAGTTTCTTCTTCAGCATCAATCTCTGAGGGGCTTTGGGAAGCTGCAGGGGAGGGAGGGTCTGTCTGGGATTGAGATGCAAACATATTTAGTAGGGTGCCTCTGGATGGGGTTTTTGATGTTTTACCTTTGATTTTAGTCATACTGCTTGAAGAGTAAATAGGTTCGACAAAGGATGCTGGTGTTTCACGATCAAGTTATCTTATGACATTGTGCAAATGTCCCGGTGGAGCAGAAGCTAGGGACTTATTCTCCAATGTGTCTAGCTCTGCTTAAGCGCTGAGTGGGGGCTTGTGTTGTTAGTAAAGAATTGGGTTTGTCGCCATTCCCTGGTAAAGTAGCGTGGAGTGAACTAGTACCAGGGGTGTAGCGGCTTCACCTGGAGGGAGTGTGGCAGTTTGCCTGGTTTTGGTTGCTTGTGGTATAGCCCGTCGTGGTGGTTTGATTAGGGCTTGTTCGCTGTTACACTTAGTTTCTGCCACTTCCTGTCCTCTGCGTTGGGGACTTTCTGCTTAGTATGTACAGTCACAGCAGATCAGTTTTTATAAAGCAGACCTTTAGTGGTCTCTGTGGTGGTCTGAGGCTGAAGGGGTTGCGCAGTCCCTCAACTATTTCAGCTCCGCTACACCTCTGACTTTCTGCCCCGGTGTAGCTGGTGCTGTCTCTCTTCCCCTTTTGGGGCTCCCCGGGCTCCGTTCCCCTCAGGGGCCCTCAGACCAGCTCCTGTTTTTTGTCTTTTTCTCCCCTCTTCTTTTGATTAAGCTTACCTATGGCAGTCTCTGGTTACCCCGGCACACCACTCCTTTCCCAGGGCCTCTCACCTCTCCTCAGGTGTTACCTTCTCTCCTGCGGGTCCTCTGCCTCCGGTCACTGTTATCTGGGTCCTGCTGTCCCTCTGCTGGGTCCCGCTGCTTGAGGGGTTTCCCCGGCGCTTACCAGGTGCTCTTTGATCTGCAGGGTCGGGTGGGGGAGGGAGGTCTCCTCTCTCTGCCAGTCGTCGGCAGTGTCGTAGGCTGGAGCCGCCGGGCCTGCCGAATGCTCTAGCAGCGCTGGCGGGAGCCCTCTGTCTGCTGCTGCCGCCGCTACGCTGCTCTCTCTTCCCCTCTGTGAGCTCTCCACCCGCTCTCCTCACCCGCGGGGTGGTGTTGCTTACCCGGTCTTCTGTGGCCCTGGCTTTCCCGGCCGCTGTGGGGATCTCCGGTCCTCCCTCCGGTGGGTCCTCCCCGCTTCCCCAGCTAGCGGTGGTCAAGACTGAACCTCTCCTAGGTAGCCACAGGTCCTCTGCCATCCTCGATAGCTAAGGAAAAGCTCCACTTCGCCTCCCCTCAGCACTTCCGGCTGCTTAGGCTCCTGCACTTTAGTCCGTGGCTTCAGTCTTCCTGGTTGGCCTTAAATCGGCCCGGGTCGTATGGGGTCTTGAGAGGGCTCAAAATGTGCCTCTCGCTCCAGGGAAGCTGCCTGCTCGGTTTTCGGGTTCTTTAGGGTGGAATTGCGCTGTCGAATCGCGTTTTAAGAAGGTGCCTGTAGAGGAGAGCGGGAAAACGCATATGCTCTCGCTTCCTGCTAAGCCACGCCCCCTCACAGTTAATTTACATCAACACCGCTACCAGCGCTTACAGAGGGGTCTGCCTCAATTTTTACAGGATCTTTTCAACAATAGATCTGACACTCTGCATTTATGGAAGCGTCTTGTTTTTATCTTTAATGGGCTGTTGCTATATTAAACCTGTAGCCCAGGGAATGGCACATGAATAGTTAAGAACTGGAAAATTTCTTTATTCTTTGTCTCCATCTTGTGGCCGCTGCTCCTCGCTGCACCTCGTTGTAACAGGTTCTCATTGAAAAAACAAAATGTATTGAGTCTTTGCCTGCAAGTTGCTTCAAAAAAGGGAACAAACGAAAGTAAAATATTGCTGCTTTCTGAAAAGCCTGAGCTCTTCCTGGGGTCTGTTTTAATGAGAACTCTCTAACTACAATAATAATATAGCATCTTGTGCCACAGATAAGGCTCTTAGGCCTCATGTCCACTAGCTAAATGAAATTGCGGATTCCGCAGCGGATTTCCACCGCGGAATCCGCAGTGGATTTTGCCCATAGGGAATCATTGGCCAGCCGCGGTCCATTAAACTGATTTTTGCACCCGCGGATGGCATTTTAAAAGAATTGTGTTTTTCACACGTGGGAGAAAAAACGCGGCATGCTCCATTTTATCACGGATTCCACGCGGATTGGCAACATTGCTATCACATTGATAGCAATGTGTGCGGATATCTGCATGCAAAAAAATACCATTAAAAACAAATCCGGCAGATTCTGCGTAGATTGTATTTTTCAAGTGGACATGAGGCCCTAACGCTCCTGTGCACTTGCGTTTTTTCTTCTGCGTTTTTTTTTCACGCATTTGTCAATGAGACTTTCTAATGTTAAGAATGCATCACAAGTTTGCGCTCTGCAATTTTTGTGCGATGTGTTTTTAACATTAGAAAGTCCCATTGACAAATGCATGAAAAAAAACGCAGCAATATCGCGTGAAAGAAAACGCACAAGAAAAACACAAGTGTGCAGGAGCCCTTACTTGTGTGCCGAGATGAGAAAATAACTGCATGACCATCAGATCCGCCACTGGCATGTGCTAATCAGCGGTACATAGTGCTCTAGAAGAGAAAAGAAAACAGCACTCCAATGTGCAGAGTATTGCAGTATAGTATGAAAATATGCACTCACCTGGTGGGCTTGAGAAGGGAGTCGGTACGACTCAGAAACACGTTGCCATTAAGTTTTCTTCAATACATCGTGATTTCAGCTTCCCTTTCAGCAGCGTCAATCTCTTCTCCTCCAGATTAACGATGACTGTACAAGAGTCCCTTAATCTTTTATAGGAGAAGCAGAACAAGGAGAACGCTCGACTGAAACAAAACAGCATATATGCAATGCAGAACAATATCTAATCTTTGCACAAAATCAAATTAAGGCCATGCAGAAAACAACACAAACTCTATTGGATCGGATAGATGATCTAGAAAATAGATCCAGGAGGAGCAGTCCTAGAATGGTTGGGTAACCTGAGGACATCCAATCAAAAACCTGAGATGAATCTGCAGCATCCCATAGGGTGACCCCAGACACAGGGCGTATGTTTAGGAGCAGGGAGGGCAAGATGCTGGTTCATCACGGTGGTACTTAACAGGCTCCCTCCCGGAGGGACGCATGTACTCTCGGCCAGAGCAGCGCTGGGCTTCTTCCAGACACCCCTCAAGAGGGATGCCCAATTAACATGAGAACAGGGATAGTGGATGTCACAGGTGACGCCACCATTCCTTTACCCACCGGAAAGACCCTTGGTGGTAAATAAATGAGCCGCAGACAGAAGTAACATACCTCAGGTCTCTGGGAATGGTCAGAGCCTGGCAAAACTTTACTTGCAGAAAACTGGAACAACTTCTTGTATACAAGGCACAAGTGGCAATGATTTGCAATGCAGGTATTAGACAGGCTTAAGAGTACCTCCATCTGGTGATCCCAGACTTCAGGATGGCCGGATGTGACAAATAAAGAAGCGTACCTCTATGCGGTGATCCACTATATCTGGATGGCCATGTAGGAAAATATGAATAATAAGTACCTCTGCATTGGGCCTTAGAAGTAGCACCTGCTTCTTGCTCACGCTCTCTGTCTTCAATGGGGGTTCACTTCTCTCTCATCACTAGAACATACACTCTCAGGGAACCTCTCCTCTTCCTCCATTCTTCAGCATATGAGAGTTGATTGTCCTCTCATGTGGCTGGCACTCTCAATCAGGAACACAGAAGAACAGAATCTCCTTCCGCACTCTCTCAGACTCACATTTATAGCCTCACTCATACCACATGACAGGACATAAATTGATAAATTTACAGACAATCTCCAGGCTTTTGCAAACACTTATCTATCACACACTGCAGCTGTGCAATACATATAACAGAATGAATAGATTTGCACAGAGCACCTACATAAGACATGACATGTATGACAATATAGAGCGGGCCAGGAAAGTGTGTACTGAGCTACTACAAATCTGTGAAAGCTACCCGCCTCAAGGCTTGGACCTGCAAGGCCCCAGAAAAGTAGAACGGGCACAAAGGGTGGGCTCACAAAACCCAATATTTATATCCTCTAATCGTCCATGGAATATCTTCATGAAGTTTCTAGACTATAAAGAAATGCCAGAACTAAAGCCCACAGGACTGTAAGGGAAGGTAGGCATGACAGGGTGAGACTGGGAAGGGGTTAACTTGGTAAGGTGAATTCTGGGTAACGGGGGTGGGGGTCAAAGAAGAGAAAAAGTGTGAAAGAGAGGAGGAGGAGTCAGTTGCAGGAGCAGAAAGTAGAGCCCCATTTACACGGAATGAATGTCGAGCAAACAATGCCCGAAACTTGTCCCCACACATACTCATTCGCCTGCTGCTTCACGGGAGCTTATATCGCTGGCTCACAGAGGGGCGACTGCAGGAGATTTCTCTCCTGGCTCCCACACCCATCTCCATTCACTTAGCATAGTGGCCGTTCAGTACTGAACAGCTGCTATTTACACTGAATGATTATCGTTTAGCTCATCGTACATCATTTATGCAGCATAAACCATGGGTGATGAGCTGATCGTTCAGTATAAACAGCAGTCGGTCAGTATTGAACGGCCGCTATGTTAAGACAATGAAGAGGGGCGGGGGAAAGCGAGGACAGAAATCTCCTGCAGCCGTCCCACCCTCCTGCTGGCCGCTCTGTGAGCAAGCCAGCGCTACGAGCTCCTGTGCAACAGCATGAGAGTGAGTATGTTCGGGGAAGAGTGTTGGACATCGTTTGCCCGTCATTTGTCCTGTCTAAACGGACCTTAAGGCCGCCTGCAGACGGCCGGGTCGAATCCGGCAGCGAGAATTCTCGCCACGGGACCCGACCCGAGCACCTGCAGGGACCAGCGGGTACTCACCCGCGCCCCGCAGCTCCGGATTTTTCAGGTGCCGGCTGCCGGGCAGCCGGCGCATGCGCAGACCGGAGCCAGTGGCGGGTGAGTGACGTTTCTGTGCGGGGCTCTGTGAGTCCCGCAGAGAAATAGAACATGCCGCGGTTTGTTTGCCGCGCGAGATTTCGCGCGGCCAAACCACGGCCGTCTGCATAGGATTGCGCTTGTTAACGCAATCCTATGCTGGCTTCCAGCCAGCCGTGGAATTTCCGCCCGTCTGCAGGCGGCCTAAGAAGAAGCAAGAAGAAGGACGTGCAGCAAGATTGAGAAGAGTCCCACCTGCCCGCCCTACGGGAGAGAATGTCGGAGAGTGTGAGAATCGTCATGGCAGTGGTTAGGGGGAGGGGTCCTTGGAGTCAGCATAAAAGTGTGGTGGGTTGGAAGGCACGGGCTGGATAGCTACCTTCCCCCATTTTTGATTGATTAGTCGGTGGGTTTGTCGCCTCTTGGCTTTCATAGGGGATGCCCTACAAAGATGGTTGGAGTGGCTAGCCTGGCTATGGCTAGCTGGCCTCGGTGTCGGGAGGTCGGCGACTAGAGGCTAGTTGGTCAATGGTGGGTCTCCCAAGTCAGTTGGCTTGCAGAGGGAGGCGTGGTTTGGGAAGAAGGGTCTCCCGAGTTGGTTGGTATGCAACGGGAGGCAGTTACAAATATTTCCCTGGTTGGTGAGGCGGCAGAATTTTTGGGGGCTTCAAGGATCTCTCCCTATTTTTACTATTGGTTTGGAATGTTTTATATATTTAAGGTTATGTTTATAATAAAATGGCTGCTGTGGCCAAATTAATCCAAAGAAAAATTTGTCTGTGGATAATTAGGTAAGATTGGGTTTTGAGGGGTGGGCGGCAGCAGAAAGACGACTCCGGTATTAGTGCAACTTGACAACACCAGGGAGTCCTGGTGGAGTCAGGATTGACAGAGTGGTCACACCCCCTGTAGCTGATAGGCTGCACAGCATCCAGCCACACTAGGTCCTGGAAGATCACTGCAATGTGCAGGATAATACATCCAGCGGTCGGTGGTGCAAAGGCACAGCTGGCGCGCTGTTCTGCCTGCTTGCTGGCCACCACGAATACAGCTGTGGAGGTGGGGGCGGGCCGCTTCACCCCCCTCCTGTGCCCTCCATCATCCCGATCATGCTGTGCGCTTCAACACTGATCGGGGTGGGCGGCTTCTGCACGCCCGTCGGAGAAGAGATTTCTACATCCACAATGGCTGCCTGCAGCGGCCGCTGGGAGCCAACAGACCGCGGCCCGTGGGAGAAGGGGTTAGAGATGGCAGAATGCCGACTGCAGCGGCCGCCAGCAGGCAATGGAGCGCGGGCCGTCGGGGAATGCGTTTTGGGCTCCCAGAATGGCCGCTTGGAGCCAACGACGCACGCCTGGAGTGGGGGCCGGGAGCCTACAGAGGTGCAGGCCGGGCTAATGGCGGCAGGCTATGGAGATTCCTTAGGCCGTGGAAAGGTGTTTTGCCCAGGAGCGCGCAGAGGTGCGGGGAGCACTGCATTCCCGCAGCAGCATCAGCGTTGTGGGCTGCCAGGACCTGAGGCAAACCCACATTTTCAGCCAATCAGCTACAGGGGGCGTCAACCCCCTTTCAATCTTGACTCCACCACTTGTTCATGGCGGTGTCAAGATACACTAATACCGACGACTCCTTTATACCCGGGTCATGATAAAGAGGAAGTAGAAAAGACTTTTTGTTACTATTGGGCTATAAGGTTTTACTGTTTAGGGATTATTCAGCTAAGGTTATACCCTGGAAAAATCCATACAAGAGAGGAGCCACAGGACAGAGAGCAATGCTTACATGTTACGGACCAACAGGGTCCTTCCTCACAGCATAAATGCTCATTAAAACATTACAATATTTAAAAACAAGGCTGACCAATCACAATGTAATGATTTACATATGAAACAATGTTTACATATTAATTAGCAAAGTAATTAGCATACCAAATCAGCCAGAAACATGCATTAACTCTTTCATATACCTAGTGAGTATACAAAAGTTCATTTTTGTGTCTTTTCTCTAATGGGAATCATCTTTGTAAACTGAGTATCCAAAATGCCTCCCTGAAAACTCGTCTCCTCCAATTACCTCTGCCTTATGTTTTTTTGATTTTTTTTTAACTATTTCAAAGCCTTGAAACAGAAGGCTTGAAGGGACCGGCCATGCTTTTCTATAAGATGCTTTGCAGCGCCCGACCTGTGTGCATGCTTCCTCTGTATAGCAGCTATGGTAAGTGTGCATCCTACATAAGTCCGGTTACAAGATCTACATACAGACGGCATGATGGGCATCACAAGCTATAAAGTGTGTAATATTATAAGTCTGCTTCATATCGCTAGACTGAAATCATTGTGATTTATCTCCATATACACATACATTATACTGTGCAATGCCGCATGGAAAAAAGCCTTTCAAACTTTACCTGGTATTGTGGTTGTGTGGTAACCTCACTGGGAGAGAGTACATTGCCGAGGGTTAGGTCGGCTTCACACAAGCATATTTACAGAGAATAGAACCCATTGATTTCAATGCGATCGTTCACATTTCTCTATTTTCATAGTCTGGTAGAGTTGGAAGGGACCTCCAGGGTCATCGGGTCCAACCCCCTGCTCAGTGCAGGATCACTAAATCATTTCAGACAGATATCTGTCTGGCCTCTGAAGACTTCCATTGAAGGAGAACTTCCCACCTCCCGTGGTAACCTGTTTCACTCATTGATCACACTCACTGTCTAATATCTAATCTGTGTCTCCTCCCTTTCAGTTTCATCCGACTGCTTCTAGTCTTTCCTTGTGCAGATAAGAATAGGGCTGATCCCTCTGCACTGTGACAGCCCTTCAGATATTTGTAGATGGCTATTAAGTCTCTTCTCAGCCTTCTCTTCTGCTAAACATTCCCAGATCCTTTAACCGTTCCTCATAGGACATGATTTGCAGACCGCTCACCATCTTGGTAACTGTTCTCTGAACTTGCTCCAGTTTGTCTATATCTTTTTTTTAAAGTGGGGTGCCCAGAACTGGACACAGTATTCCAGATGAGGTCTGACTAAGGAAGACTAGAGGGGGATAATGACCTCACATGATCTAGACTCTATGCTTCTCTTAATACATCCTAGAATTGTGTTTGCCTTTTTGGCTGCTGCATCACATTGTTGACTCATGTTCAGTCTATGATCTATTACTATACCCAAGTATTTTTCACATGTGCTGCTGCTTAGCCCAATTCCTCCCATTCTGTATGTGCTTTCTTCATTTTTCTTGCCCAGATGTAGGACTTTCCATTTTGTTAGTCGCCGCCCACTGTTCAAGCTTTTCTAGATCTTTTTGAATAGTCTCCTTCTCTTCCCTAGTGTTAGTTATCCCTCCTAGTTTTGTATCGTCTGCAAATTTGATCAGTTTTCCATCAATTCCCATCTACTAGATCATTTATAAAATGTTGACAACACTGGGTCTAGGACAGAGCCTTGTGGTCCCCACTAGATACATTCTTGGATGTGCAGCCATTTATGATCACTCTTTGAGTACGATCACTCAGCCAGTTGTGAATCCCCCTAACAGTTGCCTTGTCCATCCCATATTTGGTCATTTTTCAATAAATATGGTATGAGATACTTTACTTAAGTCGAGATATACTATATCCACCGCATTTCCCTGATCAACCCAGAATCGTCGATTCTGTCATAGAAGGGAATTAGATTCGTCTGGCATGACTTGTTTGTTACAAACCCATGCTGGCTCTGGTTAATTACTCCATTTTTATCCAAGTACTTGCATACATGCTGTTTAATAATTTGTTCAAAGCTCTTTCCTGGTATAGAACTCAGGCTCACAGGTCTGTAGTTTCCTGGCTCCACCTTCTTCCCTTTTTTGAAGATAGGAACATTTGACCTTTTCCAATCTTCTGGGACTTCTCCTGTTCTCCTGGAATTTTCACAGATTATGGCGAGTGGTTTAGCAGTTACCTCCGCTGCTTCCTTTAATATCCTAGGATGTAATTCATCTGGACCTTAAGACTTGAATTCATGTAAGTTAGCTAAGTGTTCCCTCACCATCTCTCTGCTTACAGATAGCCTGCATTCTTTTATTCCCCCAATAGCGCAGGGAAGATCAGTTGATGTTACATCTACTTTTTATGTACAGATTTTGGTCAAGTAAAAAAAATAAATAAAACATGCTGTATTTTTCAGCATATTTGTGTACAAAAGGCCCTCATAAAAAAATATTTGGAGGGTCCGCAAATGTGTGCGCAATACGTTATGAGATGCGTGAAACACTGCATAATTGCACAGGAAAAAGAACACATCTGGAATTCATTAAGAGTAATTAGCTATTTCAATTGGTGAGTCTTTGTTTGCCATGCATGTTTTGCTCTCATTGGCTCTCCCACTGGAATCAACTGTGCAGTGTGGTGAGGATGACAACTATTAGACCTCAGTATGCTGCAGCTGGAGACGTTTTGCAATACAGATTAGTATCAACTGTGACAAGTTGGGGTCTGCTTGCCATTAGATCGACCACCTTTGGTATCGGAATGGCCACCAGCCGTGCAGAAATGCTCCAGAAACGTGGATTCCTTTTAAATTTGGCTCCTGCCAGCATTTATTTAAGGCACATAACAATGTAAACATACACATTCCAAAAATAAGTATTAGGGTTCACAACCCCCAGGGTTCTGTCACTAACCCCTCCTGGGGCGTCTTCCTCCGTCCCACCCGGGTGACAGACCTACCTGGTCCACACTGGACCTCAGCTTGCAGCCTGTCCTGCACCGACTGCCAAGCTGTAACTTTCCTTTGCTTCTGGCAGGAACTAGCTTAAATGCAACCATTTCCTGCTACACCCATCAGGTGTTAACTAGAGATGAGCGAGCACCAAAATGCTTGGGTGCTCGTTACTCGGGACGAAATTATCGCGATGCTCGAAGGTTCGTTTCGAGTAACGAACCCCATTGAAGTCAATGGGCGACCCGAGCATTTTTGTATATCGCCGATGCTCGCTAAGATTTTCATTTGTGAAAATCAGGGCAATTCAAGAAAGTGATGGGAACGACACAGCAACGGATAGGGCAGGCGAGGGGCTACATGTTGGGCTGCATCTCAAGTTCCCAGGTCCCACTATTAAGCCACAATAGCGGCAAGAGTGGGCCCCCCCCCCCTCCGAACAATTTTTACTTCTGAAAAGCCCTCATTAGCAATGCATACCTTAGCTAAGCACCACACTACCTCCAACAAAGCACAATCACTGCCTGCATGACACTCCGCTGCCACTTCTCCTGGGTTACATGCTGCCCAATCCCCCTGCACGACCCAGTGTCCACAGCGCATACCAAAGTGTCCCTGCCCAGCCTTCAGCTGCACTCATGCCACACCACCCTCATGTTTATTTATAAGTGCGTCTGCCATGAGGAGGAACCGCAGGCACACACTGCAGAGGGTTGGCACGGCTAGGCAGCGACCCTCTTTAAAAGGGGCGGGGCGATAGCCCACAATGCTGTACAGAAGCAATGAGAAATATAATCCTGTGCCACCGCCATCAGGAGCTGCACACGTGGGCATAGCAATGGGGAACCTATGTGCCACACACTATTCATTCTGACAAGGTGTCTGCATGCCCCAGTCAGACCGCGGTTTTTTATAAATAGTCACAGGCAGGTACAACTCCGCAATGGGAATTCCGTGTGCACCCACAGCATGGGTGGCTCCCTGGAACCCACCGGCTGTACATAAATGTATCCCATTGCAGTGCCCATCACAGCTGAGGTAACGTCCGATTAAATGCAGGTGGGCTTCGGCCCACACTGCATGCCCCAGTCAGACTGGGGTTCTTTAGAAGTAGACACATGCAGTTACAACTCCCTGTGGACCCACAGCATGGGTGGCTCCCTGGAACCCACCGGCGGTACATAAATATATCCCATTGCAGTGCCCATCACAGCTGAGGTAATGTCATGTTTAATGCAGGTGGGCTTCGGCCCACACTGCATGCCCCAGTCAGACTGGGGTTCTTTAGAAGTGGACACATGCAGTTACAACTCCATGTGAACCCACAGCATGGGTGACTCCCTGGAACCCACCGGTTGTACATAAATGTATCCCATTGCAGTGCCCATCACAGCTGATGTAACGTCAGCTTTAATGCAGGTGGGCAAAAAATTAATTGGATTACACTGTAGGCGAGGGCCCCAAAAAATTGGTGTACCAACAGTACTAATGTACGTCAGAAAAATTGCCCATGCCCAACCAAGAGGGCAGGTGAAACCCATTAATCGCTTTGGTTAATGTGGCTTAATTTGTAACTAGGCCTGGAGGCAGCCCAGTTAAAATAAAAATTGGTTCAGGTGAAAGTTTCAACGCTTTAATGAGCATTGAAACGTATAAAAATTGTTTACAAAAATTATATGACTGAGCCTTGTGGGCCTAAGAAAAATTGCCCGTTCAGCGTGATTACGTCAGGTTTCAGGAGGAGGAGCAGGAGGAGGAGGATGAATATTATACACAGATTGATGAAGCTAAAAGGTCCCCGTTTTTGATGGTGATAGAGAACAATGCTTCCATCCGCGGGTGCAGCCTACGTATTGTTTAGGTATCGCTGCTGTCTGCTGGTGGAGAAGAGAAGTCTGGGGAAATCCAGGCTTTGTTCATCTTGATGAGTGTAAGCCTGTCGGCACTGTCGGTTGACAGGCGGGTACGCTTATCTGTGATGATTCCCCCAGCCGCACTAAACACCCTCTCTGACAAGACGCTAGCCGCAGGACAAGCAAGCACCTCCAGGGCATACAGCGCAAGTTCAGGCCACGTGTCCAGCTTCGACACCCAGTAGTTGTAGGGGGCAGAGGCGTCATGGAGGACGGTCGTGCGATCGGCTACGTACTCCCTCACCATCCTTTTACAGTGCTCCCGCCGACTCAGCCTTGACTGGGGAGCGGTGACACAGTCTTGCTGGGGAGCTAGAAAGCTGTCAAAGGCCTTAGAGAGTGTTCCCCTGCCTGTGCTGTACATGCTGCCTGATCTCTGCGCCTCCCCTGCTACCTGGCCCTCGGAACTGCGCCTTCGGCCACTAGCGCTGTCGGATGGGAATTTTACCATCAGTTTGTCCGCCAGGGTCCTGTGGTATAGCATCACTCTCGAACCCCTTTCCTCTTCGGGTATGAGAGTGGAAAGGCTCTCCTTATACCGTGGGTCGAGCGGTGTGTATACCCAGTAATCCGTAGTGGCCAGAATGCGTGTAACGCGAGGGTCACGAGAAAGGCATCCTAACATGAAGTCAGCCATGTGTGCCAGGGTACCTGTACGCAACACATGGCTGTCCTCACTAGGAAGATCACTTTCAGGATCCTCCTCCTCCTCAGGCCATACACGCTGAAAGGATGACAGGCAAGCAGCATGGGTACCCTCAGCAGTGGGCCAAGCTGTCTCTTCCCCCTCCTCCTCATCCTCCTCATGCTCCTCCTCCTCCTCCTCAACGCGCTGAGATATAGACAGGAGGGTGCTCTGACTATCCAGCGACATACTGTCTTCCCCCGCCTCTGTTTCCGAGCGCAAAGCGTCTGCCTTTATGCTTTGCAAGGAACTTCTCAAGAGGCATAGCAGAGGAATGGTGACGCTAATGATTGCAGCATCACCGCTCACCATCTGGGTAGACTCCTCAAAGTTTCCAAGGACCTGGCCCACTCTTCTGTAAAGAATTGAGAAGGCTGACTCCCACTGCGCCGCCCATGTTGGAGTTGGTATTCCACTATAGCTCTACGCTGCTCATAGAGCCTGGCCAACATGTGGAGCGTAGAGTTCCACCGTGTGGGCACGTCGCACAGCAGTCGGTGCACTGGCAGATGAAACCGATGTTGCAGGGTGCGCAGGGTGGCAGCGTCCATGTGGGACTTGCGGAAATGTGCGCAGAGCCGGCGCACCTTTCCGAGCAGGTCTGACAAGCGTGGGTAGCTTTTCAGAAAGCGCTGAACCACCAAATTAAAGACGTGGGCCAGGCATGGCACGTGCATGAGGCTGCCGAGCTGCAGAGCCGCCACCAGGTTACGGCCGTTGTCACACACGACCATGCCCGGTTGGAGGCTCAGCGGCGCAAGCCAGCGGTCGGTCTGCTCTGTCAGACCCTGCAGCAGTTCGTGGGCCGTGTGCCTCTTATCTCCTAAGCTGAGTAGTTTCAGCACGGCCTGCTGACGCTTGCCCACCGCTGTGCTGCCACGCCGCGTGACACCGACTGCTGCCGACGTGCTGCTGACACATCTTGATTGCGAGACAGAGGTTGCGTAGGAGGAGGAGGGTGGTTTAGTGGAGGAAGCATACACCGCCGCAGATACCACCACCGAGCTGGGGCCCGCAATTCGGGGGGTGGGTAGGACGTGAGCGGTCCCAGGCTCTGACTCTGTCCCAGCCTCCACTAAATTCACCCAATGTGCCGTCAGGGAGATATAGTGGCCCTGCCCGCCTGTGCTTGTCCACGTGTCTGTTGTTAAGTGGACCTTGGCAGTAACCGCGTTGGTGAGGGCGCGTACAATGTTGCGGGAGACGTGGTCGTGCAGGGCTGGGACGGCACATCGGGAAAAGTAGTGGCGACTGGGAACTGAGTAGCGCGGGGCCGCCGCCGCCATCATACTTTTGAAAGCCTCCATTTCCACAAGCCTATACGGCAGCATCTCCAGGCTGATAAATTTGGCTACGTGCACGTTTAACGCTTGAGCGTGCGGGTGTGTGGCGGCGTACTTGCGCTTGCGCTCCAACACTTGCGCTAGCGACGGCTGGACGGTGCGCTGACAGACATTGGTGGATGGGGACGAGGACAGCGGAGGTGAGGGTGTGGGTGCAGGCCAGGAGACGGTAGTGCCTGTGCCCTGAGTGGGGGGTTGGATCTCAGTGGCAGGTTGGGGCACAGGGGGAGAGGCAGCGGTGCAAACCGGAGGCGGTGAACGGCCTTCGTCCCACCTTGTGGGGTGCTTGGCCATCACATGTCTGCGCATGCTGGTGGTGGTGAGGCTGCTGGTGGTGGCTCCCCGGCTGATCTTGGCACGACACAGGTTGCACACCACTGTTCGTCGGTCGTCTGCACTCTCAGTGAAAAACTGCCAGACCTTTGAGCACCTCGGCCTCTGCAGGGTGGCATGGCGCGAGGGGGTGCTTTGGGAAACAGTTGGTGGATTATTCGGTCTGGCCCTGCCTCTACCCCTAGCCACCGCACTGCCTCTTGCAACCTGCCCTGCTGCTGCCCTTGCCTCCCCCTCTGAAGACCTGTCCTCAGTAGGCGTAGCAAACCAGGTGGGGTCAGTCACCTCATCGTCCTGCTGCTCTTCCTCCGATTCCTCTGTGCGCTTCTCCCTCGGACTTACTGCCCTTACTACTGCCTCACTAATAAACAACTGTGTCTCATCGTCATCGTCCTCCTCACTCACTGAAAGGTCTTGAGACAGTTGAGACAGTTGCCGGAAGTCCCCAGCCTCATCCCCCGGACCCCGGGAACTTTCAAAAGGTTGTGCATCGGTCACAACAAACTCCTCCAGTGGGAGAGGATTCGGAACCCTTGCTGCCCATTCTGGGCAGGGGCCCAGGAACAGTTCCTGGGAGTCTGCCTGCTCCTCAGAATGTGTCATTGTAATGGAGTGAGGAGCCTGAGAGGAAGGAGGAGCAGCAGCCAGAGGATTCAGAGTTGCAGCAGTGGACGGCGCAGAACTCTGGGTGTTCGATAGATTGCTGGATGCACTTTCTGCCATCCACGACAGGACCTGCTCACACTGCTCATTTTCTAATAAAGGTCTACCGCGTGGACCCATTAATTGTGAGATGAATGTGGGGACGCCAGAAACGTGCCTCTCTCCTAATCCCGCAGCAGTCGGCTGCGATACACCTGGATCAGGAGCTCGGCCTGTGCTCACACCCTGACTCGGGCCTCCGCGTCCTCGCCCGTGTCCACGTCATCTAGGCCTACCCCTACCCCTCAGCATGGTGTATTACCAGTAGTGCAGAAATAGAACGCTGTAATTAAATGTGCCGCTTATTGGCCTGTGGTTGGAGGCGGATTTCGCTTACGGAACGCACAGCAGAGCCAGGAAATAATTTTGCGCAAGCCTGCTGTAACACTTAGCTGGCTGCATATGAATTAGGAGGACAACTACCCCCAGCACAGACCCAGTACACTGAGGACGGTCACAGGCAGCCAAAATAGATTTTTTTTCGCAAATGTTTTTGGAAAGGCCCACTGCCTATATACACTGTATATGTCTTCTCTCTCTGCGTCACCACTACTGGCCCTGGAGTATGTAAAATAACTGCAGACTGTTGTACTGTGGACTGGAATACAGCGGTGATGTAACAGCTGTGAGGGATTAGCGTTTAGGATCGGTAGCAACCTTGGCATAAGCAGTCAGAGACAGTGACACTTGAGATAAAGTCTTTAGTCCAGGCTTTGCCTGGGTTTATTTCCAAGCAAATAAAAGCAAAAGACAGGCCTTAACATCAGGCAAACATAACGTAAATCCTGCTCGTCTGAGCACTTACTATACATGGAGCGTCCCTGTCTACACACTGGTAACAAATGGCTCCTGCACACTGCCAGCCAGGACTCTCAGACCTGCAAAGGTCTCAGCTCTCTCCTAGGCCCTGTAGGCCCAGGCTTTATATGGCCTGGTACCAGCCCCACCTGGTACGTGGGAGTGACCATCCCACTCTTCACTTTGGTCACTCCAGGAAAAGCCGGCCCGGATTATGTGGCTTGGAGCCACTTACATACTACACCGTGTCAGTAACTTAATGTTACTGACACCATACTGCCGGCTTCCTCCACCGAGCCCAGGCTGCTCGGTGGCACGTATCTGCCCAAGCGCTCCCCAGGGCAGCATAGGAGAGCATCCTAGGCGACACATACCTGCCCTCCAGCACCTTGCCGGTCACCGTCTCACACAGCCAACACAGACCAGGAAATAATTTTGCGCAAGCCTGCTGTAACACTTAGCTGGCTGCGTATGAATTAGGACAACTACCCCCAGCACAGACCCAGTACACTGAAGACAGTCACAGGCAGCCCAAATAGATTTTTTTCCCAAATGTTTTTGGAAAGGCCCACTGCCTATATTCAATAAATATGTCTTCTGTCCCTGCCTCACCACCACTACTGGCCCTGGACTATGTATAATTACTGCAGGGCGCAATGCTCTGCATGGCCGATATACAAAAAAAAAAAAAAGTGCAACACTGCAAAAAGCAGCCTCCACACTACTGCACACGGTTAGATGTGGCCCTAAGAAGGACCGTTGGGGTTCTTGAAGCCTAAAATACTCCTAACACTCTCCCTATAGCAACTCCAGCAAGACAGCACTTTCCCTGATCTCTGTCAGAACGCATCTGTGGCGAGCCGCGGGAGGGGCCGATTTATATACTCGGGTGACACCTGATCTCGCCAGTCACTCACTGCAGGGGGGTGGTATAGGGCTTGAACGTCGCAGGGGGAAGTTGTAATGCCTTCCCTGTCTTTCTATTGGCCAGAAAAGCACGCTAACGTCTCAGAGATGAAAGTGAAAGTAACTCAAACATCGTGTGGTACTCGTTACGATTAACGAGCATCTCGAACACGCTAATACTCGAACGAGTATCAAGCTCGGACGAGTACGTTCGCTTCATCTCTAGTGTTAACCTTTACTTCTACAGGTATCAGACTGTCTAACTAGCCCCCTCTGCAGTGGCTGAAAAGATATAATTTACCCCACACCCTGCCACATAGAGATTGGTGAGAGGATATGGCACATAAGCGCTCCATAAATGTGCCAAAAAATTGATTCTTTATACATAAAAAATTATATTTCAGAAGATAATCAATACACATCAAAATGAGTTATTGGGCAAGAAGTTTTACATCTACAGACAATAGCGATATGTGCCAGTAGAAAGTAGGGGGGAAACAGATCCTTCCAGGGTTTTAATAGGATTACAATAACAGCCTGCTGCATAGTAGCAAGACTAGTAATTATCAGGAAATTATAATACCAGTGTTTCTGGTGGCGCAACGTACCACTTTCTAATATAATATAGTGAAAGGGAGTGGAGTCTTGCACACACTGATCACCCCATGGTCATGCGACCTCAGACTCCTCCTACACAGGTAACTGATCACATAACAGTGACATCATCACAGGTCCTGTAAGCATGGCTTGGCTGCTGTCAGGCTCGCATATTAACTTTTTCCGCAACACTTCTGCCCTATTTAGCAATTCCAGCAACCTGATTGGTTGTTTGGGTTGGCTGATTCACACTGATTGGTTGTTTGGGTTGGCTGATTCACCAAACAACCAATCAGGTTGCTGGAATTGCTGATTAGGGCAGAAGTGGGGAAGAAAAAGTTAATATGCATCAGACTCTGCATGTTTTATGTTTCAGGACCTGTGATGATGTCACCATCATGTGATCAGGTGCAGAGCAAGTAACCTACTCACTCACACACAGACTGGTGGTTGTTAGTATTTTGGTAACCTCCATGAGTCGTGGGAGTAAGACCTCTCTAAACTTCTTATCCATCTCCACTGGTAACCCATCTATGCCTGTTGACCTATTAGAAAGGCTATCCACAGCTTACCATACCCCTGAGAAACACCTTCATCACTTTCCAATCCATACTCACAGAAGTGGATCAATGATTAATGGTAAAAAGCTCTGCTAAAGATCGTGGAACCACTTGCAATCAATTACATTAAGCCAAAATGGATGCAGTCACCATAGCCTAACTCCACGGCAGGAGCTGCATCAAGGTGGAATGATCAGAAATTGTGCAGGATGAAAACCCAGCATCTAAAAACTACATAGCAGGTCATTACCTACTGCTCAACCTATTCTAGATACCGCTTAGAAAGTTGTAGAATGGCATGAGAATCGCCAAACTCTCATGTTTTTGGCTTTTCAAATGTCTATCAGGACAGTTTCCTGTAAGAGTTGACCCAGTAGTGGCCTATCCCAGCGAGGGTCTAAAATCTCCCATCACCAGTAGTGGAGTGATAGGGAATACAGCCATATAATACAGGATTTGTCTCAAAACCCCACTATTGTATGACAGAGGGATACACAGAGCAACCGGAACACAGAGGAAATTATACATTCTACAGTGTAAGCAAATATATTGGCTGTCCAAATTTATTTTTTTATAAAACATTGAAAAGGTATTGCCCCAAGCACCAGAATACTGCCCCCATGGGAACTAGTATGACAAGCATGGTAACTAGCCCCTACCCACTGCTTATTTAAATAATGGGCAGTTTCACATGTAACATGGGTCTCCTGCAAGCAGAGGGCCAAAGGGCCATATCGAGTCAGATGGTGGAAGGCTGCACCGTTCCTAGTGAGATACCTAATCCAGGACATGATAGTCACTGCACTAGCCATTACCCCATACATTTAAATAGCCATTAAAGATAAGCAGTAGTCAGCACACCCATGAAATAGTATTATTGAGGAAATAAAACCTCTATAACAGCTTATCCAGGGCGTAGCTATAGGGGGTGAAGAGATAGAAGTCGCTACCAGGCCTTGGAACCTTAGGGGCACAAAGGTCCCTCTATCGTATGAGAAAGCACCAGTATTTCAAAAGTCACATGCATGGGTGACGGGCAATGTTACAGATTTTGCATTGGAACTCCCTACATTTAGCCGCTGTCTAATCTGTTAAGATTCTAGAAATGTGTCGCCTGCTAGCATTGCATCAATCGGCTTCTTAAGAGACTCAACGATGCAGAGGAAAGTTGTGGGTGTCCCCCATCCTGACCTTTTGCATCCGGGCCTCGGAGACTTTAGCTATGGCTCTGCCTATATCGGAGGCAAAACTTCCATCTCCTGAAGAGGAAAGTCTTCTACGAATAGAAAAGTAGTTCAAAAACAAAAATAATGATCAGAACAATAGAATAACCCATACTGGTCTACTGGAAAACAGTCCGGGGCAGCAGTCCTCCCATGTAGCTCGGCTGCTGGTGCAGCACGCACATCACCATCAGGCTTGTTGTTGCTTACATATAAGTCCTCCTGCTACTTGTGTATCTTGTAAACTGTCCTTTGGACAACAGTAAGAGGAGACCGGGATCTTGGACCTGTCAAAAAAGATGGGACTAAGACAAACAGGAGAAGGAAACGTCCTGGCATAGAGTCTGTGCCCGTTGTCTCAGCTGTAGACCTCCCTCATTATGGTCCATCCTGCTCATGGCATCTTTCAGACTCTTGAAGAAGTGTTTTTTGATATTAGCGACCATCCACAGCCTGGATTGGTTTCCGTTTGGTTGAGAAGGCTTGCATGCATTGGCCATGTCTGCGGCTGTCTCGCTGCACAGGGACAAATCAATCGTCTAGATACATTTCATATATTTTTATAAATCATGCTAAATAAGCCCCACATTCTCCTCGATGGAGGCAACTTGCATATTAAGTGCAGAGAGCGCAGAATTCCATTACATAGTTTAGATGGGACGATCCTCGCTTGATTTATATGCCTGCAGAAAATGAAAAGAAGGGCTTCATGTAGATTACAACAAACACCAAACAGCAGTACAGATAGGCTCATGTCGGTAACCTTCCTGCTCAACTACATTGTTCTGCCATCTAGTGACCATTTTTAGAACTTCATCCACTGTGTATTACATTCAGATACAGAGTTTAGCTTCGTCGCTGATCTAATTTTATATAAATAATTCACCAGAAAATGAGCACAAACACAAAAACGTTTTTTTTTTTAAAATTGAACAAAATCTAAATTGCACAAAAACCTTAAGTGATTCATCATTTCTAAAGGTAAATTCGGATTCTACACCCAAAAATCCATAAGAATTGATATATATCGCACACCAGATGCAAAAATGCTGTTGAGTAGTGTTATTTAACACACATCATACAGAAAACTGGCCAATTTTCAATAATAAATCTGCCCCCCTGTGTACAATTTTGGGCACCTGTGTGTAAGAAGGGCATAGCTGAACTAAAACGAGTACCGAGCAGCTCCAGATACGGTCCTGACCCTTTCATAGAAAGCTGGTTGAACTGCGCATACGCCCCCTTCAGGGCACTACATGCGGTCCTCACCCTCCACCCCACAGATTTGCATCTCTGCTCTTCTCAGCCACAAATAGGAGTGGAAGAAAAATGAATATGGACGTCAGTGGAAGATTCAAAAACATGATACCAGCGCACCATGTGAATGGCTTCATAGACGCGGGTCCAGGCAAGTAAAGTAATACAAATTAATTGTGAAGTTCAGCAATTTGAGATTCTGGCAGTTGATCAATGGGGATCCGTCATTCAGGATTTCCGTCCATCAGCTGACCTCGGGCCCGCTGTCAGTGCAATGGAGCCGGATGCCGTCATCAGTGTTCTGGGATGGAAAGTGTAATAGCCAGCTTCACTCACATTGAAATTAATGGGAGCACTGCGCTTCTATTACACTTCCTGCTCCTCTCATGGTCAGGAGCAGACATTCAAAACTGACCATAAGAGGCGCAGGAAGTGTATTAGAAGTGCAGCGCTCCTATTGATTTAAGTGGAGTGAAGCCGATGCTCTCACTTCCTGCCCTAACCACTGATGGCAATGTCTGGCCCCAATGCACTAACAGTGGGCCGGGTGATCAGCTGATGGACAGCGATCTCGAATGGCAGATCCTCATTGATCAACTACTGATGGCCTATCCTGAGGATACTTTATCAATTGTAAAAGGCGGGAATACTCCTTTAATATTGGCATCATTGTGTTGTATGTTACTTTCCAGCTTGCACAGAGTATAGCATGAGCACAACTGTGTGAAAAGGATGGAGGCAAATTATTACAATGTTGGTGTCTTTACTCTTTAGGAAGATGACAGATGACAGATACACAATGGGAAATGAAATACTTGCATTGAATTAAGGGGTTGTCCCGCGGCAGCAAGTGGGGTTAAGCACTTATGTATGGCCATATTAATGCACTTTGTAATATACATCGTGCATTAAATATGAGCCATACAGAAGTTATTCACTTACCTTCCCTGCGCTGGCGTCCCCGTCTCCATGGCTCCGTCTAACTTCAGCGTCTAATCGCCCGATTAGAAGCGCTTGCGCAGAAGGGTCTTCTGCTTTCGGGTCTGTCCGGCAGCAGTGACCGTTCTGGCTCCGCCCCCTTCCATGCGTCATCGTGTAGCTCCGCCCCGTTACGTGTGCCGATTCCAGCCTCCTGCTTGGCTGGAATCGGCACACGTGATGGGGCGGAGCTACGCGATGATGCGTAGAAGGGGCGGAGCCAGAACGCAGTTGCTGCCGGACAGACCCGAAGGCAGAAGACCCTTCTGCGCAAGCGCGTCTAATTGGGCGATTAGACGCTGAAGTTAGACGGAGCCATGGAGACGGGGACGCCAGCGCAGGGAAGGTAAGTGAATAACTTCTGTATGGCTCATATTTAATGCACGATGTATATTACAAAGTGCATTAATATGGCCATACAGAAGTGCTTAACCCCACTTGCTTTCGCGGGACAACCCTTTAATGCAACTCAATGATTTTGTGAAACACAGATGAATAACCCCAAGGCCACCAGCCAAGCGACGGCGCCTTCATAGAGCAGTATGCAGCTTTTGCAGGAAACAGCACAGGCATCCAGGAAAAATAATTGAAAAGTAGATTGGTCACTTAGTATCCATTATTTATTTGTGAAAAAGTGCCCAGCACGAACAATGGCATGGCGACGTTTCGACAGCTGGGACGCTGTCTTTGTCATTGTTTTTGCTGCACACTTCTCATATTGTTGGGATCCCTGTGTGTCCAGGATCCGGGTGGCGTGCTCGGCAAGTATTAAACAATCCCTCCACACTTCTATAGTGCTACTTCTGGTGCTGCTGAATTGGCTTTTTGGGCGCCTTCATAGAGCGACAACAGAAGTAGTTTGTCCTATTTCAAGTCGTTTCTTGCCTATTGTTTGCAAGGTAATTGTTTTCTAATCCAATTGGACAACGGAACTAATGGCCATTGACACGGGCCGATTATCACTCAAAATTCGTTTAAACGAACAAATTTGAGGGATAATCGTTTAGCGTGAGTGCAAAAAAAATTGCTCACTTCTCGTTCACAGTTTGTTAAGGTGGCTTTTCAGTCCGCTTAAAGAACCCCGTTGGCTCGCTGGCTTTTCATCCTGTGTAACGCTCCCCGCTCGGCGCTCCCCATAGGGGAGTGGGTAGGTGCCGGTGGGTGGCTCCATGTATGCTTCAGAATGTGGCTGTGGGTAGGTACTGGTAAGGGGCCACAGGTAGGTGCCAGTATGTGGCTGCGGCTACATGGCTTTGGGTATGCTTCTGTATGTCTCTGTGGGTAAGTGCGTGTATGCTTCACTATGTGGCTGCGTGTGTGTTTCGGTATGTGGCTGTGGGTTACTGGCAGCGAGTAGGAGCCGGTAAGTGGCCGCAGGCAGGTGCCGGTAAGTGGCCGTGGGAAAGTGCCGGTGAGTGGCCGCAGGTAGGTGCCGGTAAGTGGCCGCAGGTAGGTGCCGGTGAGTGGCCGCGGGTAGGTGCCGGTGAGTGGCCGCGGGTAGGTGCCGGTGAGTGGCCGCGGGTAGGTGTCGGTGAGTGGCCGCGGGTAGGTGTCGGTGAGTGGCCGCGGGTAGGTGTTGGTGAGTGGCCGAGGGGTGGGTGCCAATGAGTGGCCGCGGGTGGGTGCCGGTGAGTGGCCGCGGATGGTAGGCGGTGGGTGGCCGCGGATGGGTGCCGGTGGGAGTCTCCATGTATGCTTCAGAATGTGGCTGTGGGTAGGTACTGGTAAGGGGCCACAGGTAGGTGCCAGTGTTTGGCTGCAGCTACATGACTTTGGGTATTCTTCTGTATGTGTCTGCGGGTAAGTGCGTGTATGCTTCAGTATGTGGCTGCGTGTGTGTTTCATTATGTGGCTGTGGGTTAGTGTCTGTGGGTAGGTGCCGGTAAGTGGCCGCAGGTAGGTGCCGGTAAGTGGCTTCATGTATGCCTCAAAATGTGGCTGTGGGTAGGTGCCAGTATTTGGCTGCAGCTACATGGCTTCGGGTAGGCTTCTGTATGTGTCTGCGTGAAAGTGCGTGTATGCTTCAGTATGTGGCTGCGTGTGTGTTTCAGTATGTGGCTGTGGGTTAGAGTCTGTGGGTAGGTGCCGAAAAGTGGCCGCGGGTAGGTGCTGATAAGTGTCCGCGGGTAGGTGCTGGTAAGTAGCAGCGGGTAAGTGTCGGTAAGTGGTTGCGGGTAGGTGCCGGTAAGTGGCCGCGGGTAAGAGTCGGTAAGAGGCACAGATTAGTGTCCGCGGATAGGTGCCGGTAAGTGGCAACGGGTAGGTGCCGGTAAGTGGTCGCGGGTACGTGCCGGTAAGCGGCCGCGGGTTTGTGCCGGTAAGCAGCCGCGGGTTTGTGCCGGTAAGTGGCCGCGGGAAGGTGCCGGTAAGTGGCCGCGGGAAGGTGACGGTAAGTGGCCACGGATAGGTGCCGGTAAGTGGCCGCGGGAAGGTGCCGGTAAGTGGCAGCGGGAAGGTGCGGGTGGCTGCGTGTGTGTGTTTCAGTATGTGGCTGTGGGTTAGTGTCTGTGGGTTTGTGCCGGTAAGTGGCTGCGGGTAGGTGCCGGTAAGTGGCCGCGGGTAGGTGGCTCCTTGCATGCTTTAGAATGTGGCTGTGGGTAGGTGCCAGTAAGTGGCCACATGTTGGTGCCAGTATTTGGCTGCAGCTACATGGCTTCGGGTATTCTTCTGTATGTCTCTGCGGGTAAGTGCATGTATGCTTCAGTATGTGGCTGCGTGTGTTTCATTATGTGGCTGTGGGTTAGTGTCTGTGGTTAGGTGCCGGTAAGTGGCCACGGGTAGGTGCCGATAAGTGGCTTCATGTATGCCTCAGAATGTGGCTGCGGGTAGGTGCCGATAAGTGGCCGCGGGTAGGTTTCCCTGTAAGTGGCAGTGGGTAAGTGTCGGTAAGTGGTCGCGGGTAGGTGCCAGTAAGTGGCCACGGGTAGGTGACGGTAAGTGGCCACAGATTAGTGGCCGCGGGTAGGTGTCGGTAAGTGGCCGCAGCTAAGTGCCGGTAAGTGGCTCCATGTATGCTTCAGAATGTGGCTGTGGGTAGGTACTGGTAAGGGGCCACAGGTAGCTGCCAGTATGTGGCTGCGGTACATGGCTTTGAATATGCTTCTGTATGTGTTTGCGGGTAAGTGCGTGTATGCTGCACTATGTGGCTGTTTGTGTGTTTAAGTATGTGGCTGTGGGTTAGTGTCTGTGGGTAGGTGCCGGTAAGTGGCCACGGGTAGGTGCCGGTAAGTGGCCACGGGTAGGTGCCGGTAAGTGGCCGCGGGAAGGTGCCGGTAAGTGGCCACGGGTAGGTGACGGTAAGTGGCTGCAGGTTAGTGCCAGTAAGTGGCCGCGGGAAGGTGCCGGTAAGTGGCAGCAGGTAGGTGCCGGTAAGTGGCAGCGGGTAGGTGCCGGTAAGTGGCCTCGGGTAGGTGCTGGTAAGTGGCCGCGGGTAGGTGTCGGTTAGTGGCCCGCATGTAGGTGACGGTTAGTGGCCCGCGTGTAGGTGACGGTTAGTCGCCCCGCGGGTAGGTCACGGTAATTGGCTTTGTGTGGGTGACGGAAAGTGGCCGCGACTAAGTGCCGGTAAGTGGCTCCATGTATGCTTCAGAATGTGGCTGTGGGTAGGTGTCGGTAAGTGGCCACAGGTAGGTGCCAGTATGTGGCTCTGGCTACATGGCTTCGGGTATGCTCCTGTATGTGTCTGCGGGTAAATGTGTGTATGCTTCAGTATGTGGCTGCGTGTGTGTTTCAGTATGTGGCTGTGGGTTAGTGTCTGTGGGTAGGTGCCGGTGAGTGGCCGCGGGTAGGTGCCGGTGTGTGGCCGTGGGTAGGTGTCGGTTAGTGGCCCCGGGTAGGTGTCGGTTAGTGGCCCGCGTGTAGGTGACGGTTAGTGACCCCGCGAGTAGGTGACTGTAATTGGCTTTGTGTGGGTGACGGTAAGTGGCCGCGACTAAGTGCCAGTAAGTGGCTCCATGTATGCTTCAGAATGTGGCTGTGGGTAGGTGTCGGTAAGTGGCCACAGGTAGGTGCCAGTATGTGGCTCTGGCTACGTGGCTTCGGGTATGCTTCTGTATGTGTCTGCGGGTAAATGTGTGTATGCTTCAGTATGTGGCTGCGTGTGTGTTTCAGAATGTGGCTGTGGGTTAGTGTCTGTGGGTAGGTGCCGGTAAATGGCTTCGGGTAGGTGCCGGTGAGTGGCCGCGGGTAGGTGCCGGTGAGTGGCCGCGGGTAGGTGCCGGTGAGTGGCTGCGGGTAGGTGTCGGTGAGTGGCTGCGGGTGGGTGCCAGTGATTAGCTGCGGCTACATGGCTTTGGGTATGCTTCTGTATGTGTCTCCGGGTAAGTGCGTGTATGCTTCACTATGTGTCTGCGTGTATGTTTCAGTATGTGGCTGTGGGTTACAGGCAGCGAGTTGGTGCCGGTAAGTGGCCGCAGGCAGGTGCCGGTAAGTAGCTGCGGGTAGGTGACGGTAAGTGGCCGTGGGTAGGTGTCGGTGAATGGCCGCGGGTAGATGTCGGAGAGTGGCCGCGGGTAGATGTCGGTGAGTGGCCGCGGGTAGGTGTCGGTGAGTGGCAGCGGATAGGTGTCGGTGAGTGGCCGCGGGTGGGTGCCGGTAAGTGGCCGCGGGTGGCTCCATGTATGCTTCAGAATGTGGCTGTGGGTAGGTACTGGTAAGGGGCCACAGGTAGGTGCCAGTATGTGGCTGCGGTACATGGCTTTGAATAGGCTTCTGTATGTGTCTGCTTGTAAGTGCATGTATGCTTCACTATGTAGCTGCGTGTGTGTTTCAGTATGTGGCTGCGTGTGTGTTTCAGTATGTGGCAGTGGGTAGATGCAGGTAAGTGGCCGCGGGAAGGTGCCAGTAAGTGGCCGCTGGTAGGTGTCGGTTAGTGGCCCGCGTGTAGGTGTCGGTTAGTGGCTGTGTGTAGGTGACGGTAAATGGCCGCGGTTAAGTGCCGGTAAGTGGCTCCATGTATGCTTCAGAATGTGGCTGTGGGTAGGTGTCGGTAAGTGGCCATAGGTAGGTGCCGGTAAGTGTCCATGGGTAGGTGCCGGTAAGTGGCCATGGGTAGGTGCCAGTAAATGGTTGCGGATAGGTGCGCGTTAGTGGCCGCAGGTAGGGGCGCGTTAGTGGCTGCGGGTAGGTGCCGGTAAGTGGCTGTGGGTAGGTGACAGGAAGTGGCCGCGGCTAAGTGCCGGTAAGTGGCCCCATGTATGCTTCAGAATGTGGCCGCAGGTAGGTGCCGGTAAGCGACCGCGGGTAGGTGCCGGTAAGTGGCCGCGGGTAGGTGCCAGTAAGCGGCCGCGGGTAGGTGCCGATAAGTGGCCGTGGATAGGTGCCGGTAAGTGGCCGTGGGTAGGAGCCGGTAAGTGGCCGTGGGTAGGTGCCAGTAAGTGGCCGTGGGTAGGTGCCGGTAAGTGGCCGTGGGTAGGTGCCGGTAAGTGGCCGAGGGTAGGTGCCGGTAAGTGGCCACGGGTAGGTGCCGGTAAATGGTTGCGGATAGGTGCGCGTTAGTGGCCGCAGGTAGGGGCGCGTTAGTGGCTGCGGGTAGGTGCCGGTAAGTGGCTGTAGGTAGGTGACAGGAAGTGGCCGCGGCTAAGTGCCGGTAAGTGGCCCCATGTATGCTTCAGAATGTGGCCGTGGGTAGGTGCCGGTAAGTGGCCGCGGGTAGGTGCCGGTAAGTGGCCACGGGTAGGTGCCGGTAAGTGGCCGCGGGTAGGTGCCGGTAAGTGGCCGCGGGTAGGTGCCGGTAAGTGGCCGGGGGTAGGTGCTGGTAAGTGGCCGCGGGTAGGTGCCGGTAAGTGGCCGCAGGTAGGTGCCAGTAAGTGGCCGCGGGTAGGTGCCGGTAAATGGTTGCGGATAGGTGCGCGTTAGTGGCCGCAGGTAGGGGCGCGTTAGTGGCTGCGGGTAGGTGCCGGTAAGTGGCTGTGGATGGGTGACAGGAAGTGGCCGCGGCTAAGTGCCGGTAAGTGGCCCCATGTATGCTTCAGAATGTGGCCGTGGGTAGGTGCCGGTAAGTGGCCGCGGTTAGGTGCCGGTAAGTGGCCGCGGTTAGGTGCTGGTAAGTGGCCGCGGGTAGGTGTCGGTAAGTGGCCGCGGGTAGGTGCCGGTAAGTGGCCGCGGGTAGGTGCCGGTAAGTGGCCACGGGTAGGTGCCGGTAAGTGGCCGCAGGTAGGTGCCGGTAAGTGTCAACAAGTAGGTGCCGGTAAGTGGCCGCGGGTAGGTGCCGGTAAATGGTTGCGGATAGGTGCGCGTTAGTGGCCGCAGGTAGGGGCGCGTTAGTGGCCGCGGGTAGGTGCCGGTAAGTGGCTGTGAGTAGGTGACAGGAAGATGCCGCGGCTAAGTGTCGGTAAGTGGCCCCATGTATGCTTCAGAATTTGGCCGCGGGTAGGTGCCGGTAAGTGGCCACGGGTAGGTGCCGGTAAGTGGCCGCGGGTAGGTGCCGGTAAGTGGCCGCGGGTAGGTGCCAGTAAGTGGCCGCGGGTAGCTGCCGGTAAGTGGCCGCGGGTAGGTGCTGGTAAGTGGCCGCGGGTAGCTGCTGGTAAGTGGCCGTGGGTAGGTGCCGGTAAGTGGCTGGGGGTAGGTGCCGGTAAGTGGCTGTGGGTAGGTGCCGGTAAGTGGCCGTGGGTAGGTGCCGGTGAGTGGCCGCGGGTAGGTGCCGGTAAGTGGCCGCGGGTAGGTGCCGGTAAGTGGCCGTGAGTAGGTGCCGGTAAGTGGCTGGGGGTAGGTGCCGGTAAGTGGCCGTTGGTAGGTGCCGGTAAGTGGCCGTGGGTAGGTGACGGTAAGTGGCCACGGGTAGGTGCTGGTTAGTGGCCGCGGGTAGGTGCCGGTAAATGGTTGCGGATAGGTGCGCGATAAAGGCAGCAAGTAGGGGCGCGATAGTGGCCGCGGGTAGGTGCCGGTAAGTGGCTGTGGGTAGGTGACAGGAAGTGGCCGTGGCTAAGTGTTGGTAAGTGGCCGCGGGTAGGTGCCGGTAAGTGGTCGTGGGTAGGTGCCGGTAAGTGGCCATGGGTAGGTACCGGTAAGTGGCCACGGGTAGGTGCCGGTAAGTGGCCACGGGTAGGTGCCGGTAAGTGGCCGCGGGTAGGTGCCGGTAAGTGGCCACAGGTAGGTGCCGGTAAGTGGCCGTGGGTTGTTGCCAGTAAGTGGCCGCAGGTAGGTGCCGGTAACATAGTAACATAGTAACATAGTATGTAAGGCCGAATGAAGACATTGTCCATCTAGTCCAGCCTGTCTATCCTACTGTGTTGATCCAGAGGAAGGCAAAAAACCCCAAGGCCAGAAGTCAATTAGCCCTTTTGGGGAAAAAATTCCTTCCCGACTCCCTAATGGCAATCAGACTGTTCCCTGGATCAACCCCTAATAGTTCCTACCTGCCTATATACCAGGATTGACACTTAACCTAAAATTTATATCCTGTAATATCCTTCTCCAGAAAGACATCAAGTCCCCTTTTAAACTCCTCTATGGATTTTGCCATCACCACTTCCTCCGGTAGAGAGTTCCACAGTCTAACTGCTCTTACAGTAAAGAACCCCTTTCTGTGTTGGTGATGAAACCTACTTTCCTCTAATCGTAGCGGATGTCCTCTTGTTACCGTCATGGTCCTGGGTGTAAACAGATCGCGGGAGAGATCCATGTGTTGTCCCCTCATGTACTTATACATGGTTATTTGGTCGCCTCTTAACCTCCTTTTTTCTAGAGTAAATAGTCCCAATTTGGACAGCCTCTCTGGGTATTCCAGTCCCGTCATTCCATGTATTAGTTTAGTCGCTCTTCTTTGAACCCCCTCAAGCACTGTGACATCTTTCCTGAGCACCGGTGTCCAGAATTGTACGCAGTATTCCATGTGAGGTCTGACAAGTGCCTTATATAATGGAAGGATAATGTTCTCGTCCTTCGCCCCTATACCTCTTTTGATGCACCCCAAGACTTTATTTGCCTTTGCAGCAGCTGACTGGCATTGGTTACTCCAGTTTAGTCTATTATCCACTAATACCCCCAGATCCTTTTCCATATCACTTTTCCCTAGTGGTACCCCATTAAGTGAATATTTGTGACATCCGTTCCTCTTGCCCATGTGCATAGTCTTACATTTTTCAACATTGAACTTCATTTGCCATTTTTCTGCCCAAGCCCCCAGCTTATCCAGGTCCGTTTGTAGCCGCACATTGTCCTCCGTTGCATTAATTATATTGTATAATTTTGTGTCATCTGCAAATATTGATATTTTGCTGTGCAGCCCCTCTATCAGGTCATTAATAAATATGTTGAACAGAGTGGGGCCTAATACTGATCCCTGTGGCACCCCGCTAGCGACTGTGGTCCAATCAGAGTACGAACCATTTATTACCAACCTCTGCTTTCTATCGTTGAGCCAATTTTTTACCCACTTACACACGTTTTCGCCCAGTCCGAGCTGCCTCATTTTGTATATTAGCCTATTATGTGGCACGGTGTCAAAGGCTTTAGAGAAGTCCAGATATACAAGATCAATAGATTCTCCCTGGTCCAGCTTAGAGCTTACTTCATCGTAGAAACTGATCAGATTTGTCTGACATGAGCGACCCTTCATGAATCCATGCTGGTGAGGAGTTATTCCCTTAATCTCCTTGAGGTACTCATCGATGGCGTCTCTCAGAATCCCCTCGAAAATTTTTCCCGTTACTGAAGTGAGACTTACTGGCCTGTAGTTACCAGGCTCACTTTTGCTCCCTTTTTTGTAAATTGGAACCACGTTGGCAATGCGCCAGTCGAATGGTACTACTCCGGTCTTGATAGTGTCTAGAAATATTAGGTATAGCGGCCTAGCTATCTCGTCACTTAGTTCCTTTAGTATCCTTGGGTGTAATCCATCTGGGCCCGGTGATTTATCAATTTTAGTTTTCTTTAGACGCTTCCGCACCTCCTCCTGCGTTAGGTATGAGATATTTTGTGAGGGGTTCGTTTTATTCCCCTGCATCTCGTGTGGCATTTCCTTTTCTTTGGTGAACACACTTGAGAAGAAACTGTTTATTAGATTTGCTTTCCCTTCGTCATCATCAATGATTTCTCCTGCATTGTTTTTTAAAGGGCCAGCGCTCTCCCTGCAAATCCTTTTGCTGTTTATGTAGTTGAAAAATAGCTTCGGGTTGTTTCTGCTCTCTTTTGCGATCCGTCTTTCTGCTTCCTCCTTGGCAGTTTTAATCGTATCTTTGCATATTTTGTTTTTTTCCCTGTATGATTTTAGCGCTTCTTCGCTGCCTTGTTGCTTTAGTAGTTTGAACGCTTTCTTTTTTTCGTTTATTGCCCCTCTTACCGTCTTGTCGAGCCACATTGGTTTCCTTTTAGCTGAGTTTCTTTTATTTTTAAAGGGAATGAACTGCTCACATGAGGCGATTAGGATCCTTTTGAACTTTTCCCATTTTTCCTCCGTACTGATATTTTTGAGGATGTTGTCCCAATTAATGTTACCGATAGTAGTTCTAAGCTCATCAAATTTTGCTTTACTAAAGTTTAGTTTCTTTGTCACTCCCTGATAAGGCTTCCTATTGATTGACAGCTGGAAGTTGATTATATTGTGGTCGCTGTTCCCCAAGTGCCCCTCAACCTGCACCCCCTTTATATGTTCCGGTTTGTTAGTTAGTACTAGGTCCAGAATGGCCCTCCCTCTTGTTGGTTCCTGCACAAGGTGGTTCAGGTAATTGTCTTTAATTACTCTCAAGAACTTATCACCCCTGTGAGATTTGCAGGTTTCGTTCTCCCATGTTATATCTGGGTAATTAAAGTCCCCCATGATAATTACTTCGTTTCGTTTTGACACCTCTTCTATCTGCCTTAGTAGTAAGTCTTCAGTTTCTTCTGTTGCTTTTGGTGGTCGATAGAAGACCCCTATCAGGATTTTGTTATTTTTTCCTCCCTGTATTTCTACCCACAGAGATTCCACCTGTTCGTCTCCTACCCCTATATCCTCCCGTAGCCTCGGCTTCAAGTTCGATTTGACGTACAGACATACCCCTCCCCCTTTCTGGTTCCTTCGGTCTCTTCTGAAGAGATTGTACTCCTGCAAGTTCACCGCCCAATCGCACTTATCATCAAGCCATGTTTCAGTAATTCCGACCATATCATAACTTTCATCAGTCATTCTTGCTTCAAGCTCGCCCACTTTACCGATCAGACTTCGTGCATTCGTGATCATACAATTTATTTCATTTTTTTTGTTTTTTAAATTTGTTTTGTTGCTATTCATACTTATGGCTGATCTATCAGTTCTAACTGTACTAACCCCACCCCCTGCTCATCCCCCATTCCCTTTGCTTGGACCCAGATCGCTAATTACACTAGCTACCCCACTATTTCTCATTTTACCCTCCCCCCCAGTCCCTAGTTTAAACACTCCTCCAGCCTTCTAGCCATCTTTTCCCCCAGCACAGCCGCACCCTCCCCATTTAGATGCAGCCCGTCCCTACGGTAGAGCCTGTAGCCGACCGCAAAGTCAGCCCAGTTCTCCAGGAACCCAAATCCCTCCTTCTTGCACCAACTCCGGAGCCACTTGTTTACCTCCCTAAGGTCCTGCTGCCTTTCTAGTGTGGCTTTAGGTACAGGTAGTATTTCCGAGAAAACTACCCTGGAGGTCCGCGCCCTGAGCTTGGACCCTAAGTCCCTGAAATCATTTTTGAGGGCCCTCCATTGACCTCTAACTTGTTCATTGGTGCCAACGTGCACCATGACTGCTGGATCCTCACCAGCCCCTCCCAGTAATCTGTCAATCCGATCCGCGATGTGTCGAACTCGAGCGCCAGGAAGACAACACACCGTTCGACGATCCCGGTCTTTATGGCAGATTGCCCTCTCTGTCCCCCTAATAATTGAGTCCCCCACCACTAGAACCTGTCTAGCCTGCCTTGCGCTCCCCGTCCCCGTCTCACTGGAGCAGTCATCCCCCTGGCGTTCAGAGGGCGTGTCGTGCTGCAGCGGTGCTGGCTCTGTAATGGCATCCCCCTCATCTGCCAATCGTGCAAACTTGTTGGGTTGTGCCAGTTCAGGACTAGCCTCCCTGGTTCTCTTCCCTCTATCCCTCCTTCTTTCTGTCACCCAGCTGACTGCCTGCTCCCCCTGCTCTTCCGTACTACCATCCGCCCCCGCCTCTACCCCAGCGAGTGCCTGCTCAGTGAGCACCAAACTCCTTTCCATGATGTCAATGGCTCTCAGTGTTGCCAGTTGCCCATTTAGATCCAGAATTTGGGCTTCTAAATTTGCAACGTGCATGCATCTTGCGCAACAGTATGCACCCTCGATCGGCTGATCAAGGACCGCATACATTGCACAAGTAGCACACTGGATGACATTGCCAGGCATGGAGCTCATCCTAATGGGGATCTACAATTTACTTGTGGAAGTAGTGAAGATAGACTTGCTCACACTCCGCTCACACGCTGCCGCAAACGCTGACCCTCTGCCGCAACCGCTGACCCGCTGCCGCAACCGCTGACCCGCTGCCGCAACCGCTGTCCCGCTGCCGCAACCGCTGTCCCGCTGCCGCAACCGCTGTCCTGCTGCCGCAACCGCTGACCCGCTGCCGCAACCGCTGACCCGCTGCCGCAACCGCAACCCCTCACCCGCAACCCCTCACCCGCTGCCGCAACCCTTCACCCGCTGCCGCAACCCCTCACCCGCTGCCACAACCCCTCACCCGCTGCTGCAACCCCTCACCCGCTGCTGCAACCCCTCACCCGCTGCCTCTCTTGCGCAACCTCTTACCCGCTGACACTTATGCGCAAGCAGTCAAAATTTTTTTTCCCCCCCTCACAAACACTTAGACCCCCAGACACACACACACACAGAAGACACAACTAACAAGATACACAGAAGACACACAGCTCACAAACACACACAGAGGTAGATACTCAGCTCCTCCGCTCCTCCTGGTGATGTCACCCGCTGTCCCGGCGGCCGCTCACTCTGCACTCCTGTCTCAGCTGCTCCGCTGAACTCCTGGTGGCCTCTTGGCGCCGGCTGCTGCGCTCCGGTCACACTGGTCACTCCTGCCCCCGCACCTGCTTCGGCTGCCGCTGCCGCTGCCCCCGCACCTGCTTCGGCTGCCGCTGCCCCTGCACCTGCTTCGGCTGCTGAGCTGCTCCGCTGTCCCCTTCAGCTCCCCGCTCGCTCGTGCCTCCGTCTCGTGCCGCTACTCCTGGCGTCTGACGTCACTTCCGGAAGTGGCCGCGGGTAGGTGCCGGTAAGTGGCCGCGGGTAGGTGACAGGAAGTGGCCGTGGCTAAGTGCCGGTAAGTGGCCCCATGTATGCTTCAGATAGTGGCCGTGGGTAGGTGCCGGTAAGTGGCCGTGGGCAGGTGCCGGTAAGTGGCCGCGGGTAGGTGCCGGTAAGTGGCCGCGGGTAGGTGACAGGAAGTGGCCGTGGCTAAGTGCCGGTAAGTGGCCCCATGTATGCTTCAGATAGTGGCCATGGGTAGGTGCCGGTAAGTGGCCGCGGGTAGGTGTCGGTAAGTGGCCGTGGGTAGGTGCCGGTAAGTGGCCACGGGTAGGTGCCGGTAAGTGGGCGCGGGTAGGTGCCGGTAAGTGGCCACGGGTAGCTGCCGGTAAGTGGGTAGGTGCCGGTAAGTGGCCGCAGGTAGGTGACGGTAAGTGGCCGCAGGTAGGTGCCGGTAAATGGTTGCGGATGGGTGCGTTTTAGTGGCCGCGGGTAGGTGCGCGTTAGTGGCCGCGGGTAGGTGCCGGTAAGTGGCCGCGGCTAAGTGCCGGTAAGTGGCCCCATGTATGCTTCAGAATGTGGCCGTGGGTAGGTGCCGGTAAGTGGCCGCGGTTAGGTGCCGGTAAGTGGCCGCGGTTAGGTGCTGGTAAGTGGCCACGGGTAGGTGCCGGTAAGTGGCCGCGGGTAGGTGCCGGTAAGTGGCCACGGGTAGGTGCCGGTAAGTGGCCGCAGGTAGGTGCCGGTAAGTGTCAACAGCTAGGTGCCGGTAAGTGGCCGCGGGTAGGTGCCGGTAAATGGTTGTGGATAGGTGCGCGTTAGTGGCCGCAGGTAGGGGCGCGTTAGTGACCGCGGGTAGGTGCCGGTAAGTGGCTGTGAGTAGGTGACAGGAAGTGGCCGCGGCTAAGTGTCGGTAAGTGGCCCCATGTATGCTTCAGAATGTGGCCGCGGGTAGGTGCCGGTAAGTGGCCGCGGGTAGGTGCCGGTAAGTGGCCGCGGGTAGGTGAGAGGAAGTGGCCGTGGCTAAGTGCCGGTAAGTGGCCCCATGTACGCTTCAGATAGTGGCCGTGGACAGGTGCAAGTAAGTGGCCGCGGGTAGGTGCCGGTAAGTGGCCGCGGGTAGGTGACAGGAAGTGGCCGTGGGTAGGTGCCGGTAAGTGGCCACGGGTAGGTGCCGGTAAGTGGCCGCGGGTAGGTGCCGGTAAGTGGCCGCGGGTAGGTGACGGTAAGTGGCCACAGGTAGCTGCCGGTAAGTGGGTAGGTGCCGGTAAGTGGCCGCAGGTAGGTGACAATAAGTGGCAGCAGGTAGGTGCCGGTAAATGGTTGCGGATGGGTGCGTTTTAGTGGCCGCGGGTTGGTGCGCGTTAGTGGCCGCGGGTAGGTGCCGGTAAGTGGCCACGGGTAGGTGCCGGTAAGTGGCCGCGGGTAGGTGACAGGAGATGGCCGTGGCTAAGTGCCGGTAAGTGGCCCCATGTATGCTTCAGAATGTGGCCGCGGGTAGGTGCCGGTAAGTGGCCGTGGGTAGGTGCCGGTAAGTGGCCTCGGGTAGCTGCCGGTAAGTGGCCATGGGTAGCTGCCGGTAAATGGTTGCGGATAGGTGCGCATTAGTGGCCGCAAGTAGGGGCGCGTTAGTGGCCGCGGGTAGGTGCCGGTAAGTGGTTGTGGGTAGGTGACAGGAAGTGGCCGCGGGTAAGTGTCGGTAAGTGGCCCCATGTATGCTTCAGAATGTGGCCGCGGGTAGGTGCCGGTAAGTGGCCGCGGGTAGGTGAGAGGAAGTGGCCGTGGTTAAGTGCCGGTAAGTGGCCCCATGTACGCTTCAGATAGTGGCCGTGGGCAGGTGCAAGTAAGTGGCCGCGGGTAGGTGCCGGTAAGTGGCCGCGGGTAGGTGACAGGAAGTGGCCGTGGGTAGGTGCTGGTAAGTGGCCACGGGTAGGTGCCGGTAAGTGGCCGCGGGTAGGTGCCGGTAAGTGGCCGCGGGTAGGTGACGGTAAGTGGCCACGGGTAGCTGCCGGTAAGTGGGTAGGTGCCGGTAAGTGGCCGCAGGTAGGTGACGATAAGTGGCAGCAGGTAGGTGCCGGTAAATGGTTGCGGATGGGTGCGTTTTAGTGGCCGCGGGTTGGTGCGCGTTAGTGGCCGCGGGTAGGTGCCGGTAAGTGGCCGCGGGTAGGTGCCGGTAAGTGGCCGCGGGTAGGTGACAGGAGATGGCCGTGGCTAAGTGCCGGTAAGTGGCCCCATGTATGCTTCAGAATGTGGCCGCGGGTAGGTGCCGGTAAGTGGCCGTGGGTAGGTGCCGGTAAGTGGCCTCGGGTAGCTGCCGGTAAGTGGCCATGGGTAGCTGCCGGTAAATGGTTGCGGATAGGTGCGCATTAGTGGCCGCAAGTAGGGGCGCGTTAGTGGCCGCGGGTAGGTGCCGGTAAGTGGTTGTGGGTAGGTGATAGGAAGTGGCCGTGGCTAAGTGCCGGTAATTGGCCCCATGTATGCTTCAGAATGTGGCCGCTGGTAGGTGCCGGTAAGTGGCCGTGGGTAGTTGCTGGTAAGTGGCCGCGGGTAGGTGCCGGTAAGTGGCCACGGGTAGGTGCCGGTAAGTGGCCGCGGGTAGGTGCCGGTAAGTGGCCGCGGGTAGGTGCCGGTAAGTGGACAGGGGTAGGTGCCGGTAAATGGTTGCGGATAGGTGTGCGTTAGTGGCCGCAGGTAGGGGCGCGTTAGTAGCTGCGGGTAGGTGCCGGTAAGTGGCTGTGGGTAGGTGCCGGTAAGTGGCCGCGGCTAAGTGCCGGTAAGTGGCGCCATGTTTGCTTCAGAATGTGGCCGCTGGTAGGTGCCGGTAAGTGGCCGTGGGTAGGTGCCGGTAAGTGGCCACGGGTAGGTGCAGGTAAGTGGCCGCGGGTAGGTGCCGGTAAGTGGCCACGGGTAGCTGCCGGTAAGTGGGTAGGTGCCGGTAAGTGGCCGCAGGTAGGTGACGGTAAGTGGCCGCAGGTAGGTGCCGGTAAATGGTTGCGGATGGGTGCGTTTTAGTGGCCGCGGGTAGGTGCGCGTTAGTGGCCGCGGGTAGGTGCCGGTAAGTGGCCGCGGCTAAGTGCCGGTAAGTGGCCCCATGTATGCTTCAGAATGTGGCCGTGGGTAGGTGCCGGTAAGTGGCCGCGGTTAGGTGCCGGTAAGTGGCCGCGGTTAGGTGCTGGTAAGTGGCCGCGGGTAGGTGCCGGTAAGTGGCCGCGGGTAGGTGCCGGTAAGTGGCCACGGGTAGGTGCCGGTAAGTGGCTGCAGGTAGGTGCCGGTAAGTGTCAACAGGTAGGTGCCGGTAAGTGGCCGCGGGTAGGTGCCGGTAAATGGTTGCGGATAGGTGCGCGTTAGTGGCCGCAGGTAGGGGCGCGTTAGTGGCCGCGGGTAGGTGCCGGTAAGTGGCTGTGAGTAGGTGCCGGTAAGTGGCCACGGGTAGGTGCCGGTAAGTGGCCGCAGGTAGGTGCCGGTAAGTGTCAACAGGTAGGTGCCGGTAAGTGGCCGCGGGTAGGTGCCGGTAAATGGTTGCGGATAGGTGCGCGTTAGTGGCCGCAGGTAGGGGCGCGTTAGTGGCCGCGGCTAAGTGTCGGTAAGTGGCCCCATGTATGCTTCAGAATGTGGCCGCGGGTAGGTGCCAGTAAGTGGCCGCGGGTAGGTGCCGGTAAGTGGCCGCGGGTAGGTACCGGTAAGTGGCCGCGGGTAGGTGCCGGTAAGTGGCCGCGGGTAGGTGAGAGGAAGTGGCCGTGGCTAAGTGCCGGTAAGTGGCCCCATGTACGCTTCAGATAGTGGCCGTGGGCAGGTGCCAGTAAGTGGCCGCGGGTAGGTGCCGGTAAGTGGCCGCGGGTAGGTGACAGGAAGTGGCCGTGGGTAGGTGCCGGTAAGTGGCCACGGGTAGGTGCCGGTAAGTGGCCGCGGGTAGGTGCCGGTAAGTGGCCGCGGGTAGGTGACGGTAAGTGGCCACGGGTAGCTGCCGGTAAGTGGGTAGGTGCCGGTAAGTGGCCGCAGGTAGGTGACGATAAGTGGCAGCAGGTTGGTGCCGGTAAATGGTTGCGGATGGGTGCGTTTTAGTGGCCGCGGGTAGGTGCGCGTTAGTGGCCGCGGGTAGGTGCCGGTAAGTGGCCGCGGGTAGGTGACAGGAGATGGCCGTGGCTAAGAGCCGGTAAGTGGCCCCATGTATGCTTCAGAATGTGGCCGTGGGTAGGTGCCGGTAAGTGGCCGTGGGTAGGTGCCGGTAAGTGGCCTCGGGTAGCTGCCGGTAAGTGGCCAAGAGTAGCTGCCGGTAAATGGTTGCGGATAGGTGCGCATTAGTGGCCGCAAGTAGGGGCGCGTTAGTGGCCACGGGTAGGTGCCGGTAAGTGGCTGTGGGTAGGTGATAGGAAGTGGCCGTGGCTAAGTGCCGGTAATTGGCCCCATGTATGCTTCAGAATGTGGCCGCGGGTAGGTGCCGGTAAGTGGCCGTGGGTAGTTGCTGGTAAGTGGCCGCGGGTAGGTGCCGGTAAGTGGCCACGGGTAGGTGCCGGTAAGTGGCCGCGGGAAGGTGCCTGTAAGAAGCCGCGGGTAGGTACCGGTAAGTGGCCGCGGGTAGGTGCCGGTAAGTGGACACGGGTAGGTGTCGGTAAATGGTTGCGGATAGGTGTGCGTTAGTGGCCGCAGGTAGGGGCGCGTTAGTGGCTGCGGGTAGGTGCCGGTAAGTGGCTGTGGGTAGGTGCCGGTAAGTGGCCGCGGCTAAGTGCCGGTAAGTGGCGCCATGTATGCTTCAGAATGTGGCCGCGGTTAGGTGCCGGTAAGTGGCCGCGGGTTGGTGTCGGTAAATGGTTGCGGATAGCTGCGCGTTAGTGGCCGCAGGTAGGGGCGCGTTAGTGGCTGTGGGTAGGTGACAGGAAGTGGCTGCGGCTAAGTGCCGGTAAGTGGCCCCATGTATACTTCAGAATGTGGCTGCGGGTAGGTGCCGCTAAGTGGCCGCGGGTAGGTTCCAGTAAGTGGCTGCAGGTAGGTGCCGGTAAGTGGCCGCGGGTAGGTTCCGGTAAGGGGCCACGGGTAGGTGCCGGTAAGTGGCCGTGGGTAGGTGCCGGTAAATGGTTGCGTATAGGTGCGTGTTAGTGGCCGCAGGTAGGGGCACGTTAGTGGCTGCGGGTAGGTGCCGGTAAGTGGCTGTGGGTAGGTGACAGGAAGTGGCCGCGGCTAAGTGCCGGTAAGTTGCCCCATGTATGCTTCAGAATGTGGCCGTGGGTAGGTGCCGGTAAGTGACCGCGGGTAGGTGCCGGTTTGAGGCCGCGGTTAGGTGCCGGTAAGTGGCCGCGGTTAGGTGCCGGTAAGTGGCCGCGGGTAGGTGCCGGTAAGTGGCCGCAGGTAGGTGCCGGTAAGTGGCCGCGGGTAGGTGCCGATAAGTGGCCACGGGTAGGTGACGGTAAGTGTCCACGGGTAGGTGCCGGTAAGTGTCCACGGGGAGGTGCCGGTAAGTGGCCGCGGGTAGGTGCCGGTAAGTGGCCGCGGGTAGGTGACAGGAAGTGGCCGTGGCTAAGTGCCGGTAAGTGGCCCCATGTATGCTTCAGATAGTGGCCGTGGGTAGGTGCCGGTAAGTGGCCGTGGGCAGGTGCCGGTAAGTGGCGGCGGGTAGGTGCCGGTAAGTGGCCGCGGGTAGGTGATAGGAAGTGGCCGTGGCTAAGTGCCGGTAAGTGGCCCCATGTATGCTTCAGATAGTGGCCATGGGTAGGTGCCGGTAAGTCGCCGCGGGTAGGTGTCAGTAAGTGGTCGCGGGTAGGTGCTGGTAAGTGGCCGCGGGTAGGTGCCGGTAAGTGGCCACAGATAGGTGCCGGTAAGTGGCCGCGGGTAGGTGCCGGTAAGTGGCCGCGGGTAGGTGACAGGAAGTGGCCATGGCTAAGTGCCGGTAATTGGCCCCATGTATGCTTCAGAATGTGGCCGCGGGTAGGTGCCGGTAAGTGGCCGTGGGTAGGTGCCGGTAAGTGGCCGCGGGTAGGTGCTGGTAAGTGGCCGCGGGTAGGTGCCGGTAAGTGGCCACAGATAGGTGCCGGTAAGTGGCCGCGGGTAGGTGCCGGTAAGTGGACACGGGTTGGTGCCGGTAAGTGGCCGCGGGTAGGTGCCGGTAAGTGGCCGCGGGTAGGTGCCGGTAAGTGGCCGCGGGTAGGTGCCGGTAAGTGGCCACGGGTAGCTGCCGGTAAGTGGGTAGATGCCGGAAAGTGGCCGCAGGTAGGTGCCGGTAAGTGGCCGCGGGTAGGTGACAGGAAGTGGCCGTGGCTAAGTGTCGGTAAGTGGCCCCATGTATGCTTCAGATAGTGGCCATGGGTAGGTGCCGGTAAGTGGCCGCGGGTAGGTGTCGGTAAGTGGCCGTGGGTAGGTGACGGTAAGTGGCCGCGGGTAGGTGCCGGTAAGTGGCCGCGGGTGGGTGCCGGTAAGTGGCCACGGGTAGGTGTCGGTAAGTGGCCGTGGGTAGGTGCCGGTAAGTGGCCGCGGTTAGGTGCCGGTAAGAGGCCGTGGGTAGGTGCCGGTAAGAGGCCGCGGGTAGGTGCCGGTAAGTGGCCGTGGGTAGGTGTCAGTAAATGGTTGCGGATAGGTGCGCGTTATTGGCAGCAGGTAGGGGCGCGTTAGTGGCTGCAGGTAGGTGCCGGTAAGTGGCTGTGGGTAGGTGCCGGTAAGTGGCCGCGGGTAGATGCCGGTAAGTGGCTGTGGGTAGGTGACAGGAAGTGGCCGTGGCTAAGTGCCGGTAAGTTGCCCCATGTATGCTTCAGAATGTGGCCGCGGGTAGGTGCCGGTAAGTGGCCGTGGGTAGGTGACGGTAAGTGGCCACGGGTAGGTGCCGGTAAGTGGCCGCGGGTGGGTGCCGGTAAGTGGCCACGGGTAGGTGTCGGTAAGTGGCCGTGGGTAGGTGCCGGTAAGTGGCCGCGGTTAGGTGCCGGTAAGTGGCCGTGGGTAGGTGCCGGTAAGAGGCCGCGGGTAGGTGCCGGTAAGTGGCCGTGGGTAGGTGTCAGTAAATGGTTGCGGATAGGTGCGCGTTATTGGCCGCAGGTAGGGGCGCGTTAGTGGCTGTGGGTAGGTGCCGGTAAGTGGCCGCGGGTAGATGCCGGTAAGTGGCCGCGGGTAGGTGCCGGTAAGTGGCCACTGGTCGGTGATGGTAAGTGGCCGCGGGTAGGTGCCGGTAAGTGGCCGCGGGTAGGTGACGGTAAGTGGCCGCCGGTAGGTGCCGATAAGTGGCCGCGGGTAGGTGCCGGTAAGTGGCCACGGGCAGGTGCCGGTAAGTGGGCGCAGCTTGGTTCCGGTAAGTGGCCGCGGGTAGGTGCCGGTATGTGGCCGCAGTTAGGTGCCGGTAAGTGGCCGCGGGTAGGTGCCGGTAAGTGGCCGCGGGTAGGTGCCGGTAAGTGGCCGCGGGTAGGTGCCGGTAAGTGGCTGTGGGTAGGTGACAGGAAGTAGCCGTGGTTAAGTGCCGGTAATTGGCCCCATGTATGCTTCAGAATATGGCCGCGGGTAGGTGCCAGTAAGTGGCCATGGGTAGGTGCTGGTAAGTGGCCGCGGGTAGGTGCCGGTAAGTGGCCGCGGGTAGGTGCCGGTAAGTTGCCGCGGGTAGGTGCCGGTAAGTGGCCGCGGGTAGGTGCCGGTAAGTGGCTGCGGGTAGGTGCCCGTAAGTGGACACGGGTAGGTGCCGGTAAGTGGCCGTGGGTAGGTGCCGGTAAGTGGCTGCGGTTAGGTGCCGGTAAGTGGCCGCGGGTAGGTGCCGGTAAGTGGCCGCGGGTAGGTGCCGGTAAGTGGCCGTGGGTAGGTGCCGGTAAATGGTTGCGGATAGGTGCGCGTTAGTGGCCGCAGGTATGGGCGCGTTAGTGACTGCGGGTAGGTGCCGGTAAGTGGCTGTGGGTAGGTGCCGGTAAGTGGCCGCGGCTAAGTGCCGGTAAGTGACGCCATGCATGCTTCAGAATGTGGTCGTGGGTAGGTGCCGGTAAGTGGTCGCGGGTAGGTGCCGGTAAGTGGCTGCGGGTAGGTGCCGGTAAGTGGCTGTGGGTAGGTGACAGGAAGTGGCCGCGGCTAAGTGCCGGTAAGTTGCCCCATTTATGCTTCAGAATGTGGCCGTGGGTAGGTGCCGGTAAGTGGCCGCGGGTAGGTGCCGGTAAGTGGCCGCGGGTAGGTGCCGGTAAGTGGCTGCGGGTAGGTGCCAGTAAGTGGCCGCGGGTAGGTGCCGGTAAGTGGCCACGGGTAGGTGCCGGTAAATGGTTGCGGATAGGTGCGCGTTAGTGGCTGCAGGTAGGGGCACGTTAGTGGCTGCGGGTAGGTGCCGGTAAGTGGCTGTGGGTAGGTGAGAGGAAGTGACCGCGGCAAAGTGCCGGTAAGTTGCCCCATGTATGCTTCAGAATGTGGCCGCGGGTAGGTGCCGGTAAGTGGCCGTGGGTAGGTGCCGGTAAGTGGCCACGGGTAGGTGCCAGTAAGTGGCCGCAGGTAGGTGCCGGTAAGTGAACGCAGGTAGGTGCCGGTAAGTGGCCGCGGGTAGGTGCTGGTAAGTGGCAGCGGGTAGGTGCCGGTAAGTGGCCACGGGTAGGTGCCGGCAAGTGGCCGCAGGTAGGTGCCGGTAAGTGTCCACGGGTAGGTGCCGGTAAGTGGCCGCAGGTAGGTGCCGGTAAATGGTTGCGGATAGGTGCACGTTATTGGCCGCCGGTAGGGGCGCGTTAGTGGCCGCGGGTAGGTGCCGGTAAGTGGCTGTGGGTAGGTGACAGGAAGTGGCCGTGGCTAAGTGCCGGTAATTGGCCCCATGTATGCTTCAGAATGTGGCCGCGGGTAGGTGCCGGTAAGTGGCCGTGGGCAGGTGCCGGTAAGTGGCCGCGGGTAGGTGCCGGTAAGTGGCCGCGGGTAGGTGACAGGAAGTGGCCGTGGCTAAGTGCCGGTAAGTGGCCCCATGTATGCTTCAGATAGTGGCCGTGGGTAGGTGCCGGTAAGTGGCCGCGGGTAGGTGCCGGTAAGCGGCCGCGGGTAGGTGCCGGTAAGTGGCCACGGGTAGGTGCTGGTAAGTGGCCGCGGGTAGGTGCCGTTAAGTGGCCGTGGGTAGCTGCCGGTATGTGGCCGCGGGTACCTGGCGGTAAGTGGGTAGGTGCCGGTAAGTGGCCGCAGGTAGGTGCCGGTAAGTGGCCGCAGGTAGGTGCCGGTAAATGGTTGCGGATGGGTGCGCTTTAGTGGCCGCGGGTAGGTGCGCGTTAGTGGCCGCGGGTAGGTGCCGGTAATTGGCCGCGGGTAGGTGCCGGTAAGTGGCCGCGGGTAGGTGACAGGAGATGGCCGTGGCTAAGTGCCGGTAAGTGGTCCCATGTAGGCTTCAGAATGTGGCCGCGGGTAGGTGCCGGTAAGTGGCCGCGGGTAGGTGCCGGTAAGTGGCCGCGGATAGGTGCCGGTAAGTGGCCGTGGGTAGGTGCCGGTAAATGGACACGGGTAGGTGCCGGTAAGTGGCCGCGGGTAGCTGCCGGTAAGTGGCCGCGGGTAGGTGCCGGTAAGTGGACGTGGGTAGGTGCAGGTAAGTGGCCGCGGGTAGGTGCCGGTAAGTGGCCGTGGGTAGGTGACGGTAAATGGTTGCGGATAGGTGCGCGTTAGTGGCCGCAGGTAGGGGCGCGTTAGTGGCTGAGGGTAGGTGCCGGTAAGTGGCCGTGGGTAGGTGCCGGTAAGTGGCCGCGGGTAGGTGCCGGTAAGTGGCCGCGAGTAGGTGCCGGTAAGTGGCCGCGGGTAGGTGCCAGTAAGTGGCCACGGGTAGGTGCTGGTAAGTGGCCGCGGGTAGGTGCCGGTAAGTGGCCACGGGTAGGTGCTGTTAAGTGGCCGCGGGTAGGTGCCGGTAAGTGGCCGTGGGTAGCTGCCGGTAAGTGGCCGCGGGTAGCTGGCGGTAAGTGGGTAGGTGCCGGTAAGTGGCCGCAGGTAGGTGCCGGTAAGTGGCCGCAGGTAGGTGCCGGTAAATGGTTGCGGATGGGTGCGCTTTAGTGGCCGCGGGTAGGTGCGCGTTAGTGGCCGCGGGTAGGTGCCGGTAAGTGGCCGCGGGTAGGTGCCGGTAAGTGGCCGCGGGTAGGTGACAGGAGATGGCCGTGGCTAAGTGTCGGTAAGTGGTCCCATGTAGGCTTCAGAATGTGGCCGCGGGTAGGTGCCAGTAAGTGGCCGCGGGCAGGTGTCGGTAAGTGGCCGCGGATAGGTGCCGGTAAGTGGCCGTGGGTAGGTGCCGGTAAGTGGACACGGGTAGGTGCCGGTAAATGGCCGCGGGTAGCTGCCGGTAAGTGGCCGCGGGTAGGTGCCGGTAAGTGGCCGTGGGTAGGTGCAGGTAAGTGGCCGCGGGCAGGTGCCGGTAAGTGGCCGTGGGTAGGTGCCGGTAAATGGTTGCGGATAGGTGCGCGTTAGTGGCCGCAGGTAGGGGCGCGTTAGTGGCTGCGGGTAGGTGCCGGTAAGTGGCTGTGGGTAGGTGCAGGTAAGTGGCCACGGGTAGGTGCCGGTAAGTGGCCGCGAGTAGGTGCTGGTAAGTGGCCACGGATAGGTGCCGGTAAATGGTTGCGGATAGGTGCGCGTTAGTGGCTGCAGGTAGGGGCACGTTAGTAGCTGCAGGTAGGTGCCGGTAAGTGGCGGTGGGTAGGTGAGAGGAAGTGGCCGCGGCTAAGTGCTGGTAAGTTGCCCCATGTATGCTTCAGAATGTGGCCGAGGGTAGGTGCCGGTAAGTGGCCGCGGGTAGGTGCCAGTATGAGGCCGCGGTTAGGTGCCGGTAAGTGGCCGCGGTTAGGTGCCGGTAAGTGGCCGCGGGTAGGTGCCGGTAAGTGGCCGCAGGTAGGTGCCGGTAAGTGGCCGCGGGTAGGTGCCGGTAAGTGGCCGCGGGTAGGTGCCGGTAAATGGTTGCGGATAGGTGCGCGTTAGTGGCCGCAGGTAGGGGCGCGTTAGTGGCCGCGGGTAGGTGCCGGTAAGTGGCTGTGGGTAGGTGACAGGAAGTGGCCGTGGCTAAGTGACGGTAATTGGCCCCATGTATGCTTCAGAATGTGGCCGCGGGTAGGTGCCGGTAAGTGGCCATGGGTAGGTGCTGGTAAGTGGCCGCGGGTAGGTGCCGGTAAGTGGCCGCGGGTAGGTGCCGGTAAGTGGCCGCGGGTATGTGCCGGTAAGTGGCCACGGGTAGGTGCCGGTAAGTGGACACGGGTAGGTGCCGGTAAGTGGCCGTGGGTAGGTGCCGGTAAGTGGCCGCGGTTAGGTGCCGGTAAGTGGCCGCAGGTAGGTGCCGGTAAGAGGTCGTGGGTAGGTGCCGGTAAATGGTTGCGGACAGGTGCGCGTTAGTGGCCGCAGGTAGGGGCGCATTAGTGGCTGCGGGTAGGTGCCGGTAAGTGGCTGTGGGTAGGTGCCGGCAAGTGGCCGCGGCTAAGTACCGGTAAGTGGCGCCATGTATGCTTCAGAATGTGGCCGCGGGTAGGTGCCAGTAAGTGGCCGCGGGTAGGTGCCGGTAAGTGGCCGCGGGTAGGTGCCGGTAAGTGGCCGCGGGTAGGTGTCGGTAAATGGTTGCGGATAGGTGCGCGTTAGTGGCCGCAGGTAGGGGCGCGTTAGTGGCTGTGGGTAGGTGACATGAAGTGGCTGCGGCTAAGTGCCGGTAAGTGGCCCCATGTATGCTTCAGAATGTGGCCGCGGGTAGGTGCCGGTAAGTGGCCGCGGGTAGGTGCCGGTAAGTGGCCGTGGGTAGGTGCCGGTAAGTGGCTGCGGGGAGGTGCCGGTAAGTGGCCGTGGGTAGGTGCCGGTAAGTGGCCACGGGTAGGTGTCGGTAAGTGGCCGTGGGTAGGTGCCGGTAAATGGTTGCGGATAGGTGCGCGTTAGTGGCCGCAGGTAGGGGCACGTTAGTGGCTGCGGGTAGGTGCCGGTAAGTGGCTGTGGGTAGGTGACAGGAAGTGGCCGTGGCTAAGTGTCGGTAAGTTGCCCCATGTATGCTTCAGAATGTGGCCGCGGGTAGGTGCCGGTAAGTGGCCGCGGGTAGGTGCCTGTATGAGGCCGCGGTTAGGTGCTGGGAAGAGGCTGCGGTTAGGTGCCGGTAAGTGGCCACAGGTAGGTTTCGGTAAGTGGCCACGGGTAGGTGCCGGTAAGTGGCCGCAGGTAGGTGCCGGTAAGTGTCTACGTGTAGGTGCCGGTAAGTGGCCGCAGGTAGGTGCCGGTAAATGGTTGCGGATAGGTGCACGTTAGTGGCCGCAGGTAGGGGCGCGTTAGTGGCCGCGGGTAGGTGCCGGTAAGTGGCTGTGGGTAGGTGACAGGAAGTGGCCATGGCTAAGTGCCGGTAATTGGCCCCATGTATGCTTCAGAATGTGGCCGCGGGTAGGTGCCGGTAAGTGGCCGTGGGTAGGTGCCGGTAAGTGGCCGCGGGTAGGTGCTGGTAAGTGGCCGCGGGTAGGTGCCGGTAAATGGCCACAGATAGGTGCCGGTAAGTGGCCGCGGGTAGGTGCCGGTAAGTGGACACGGGTTGGTGCCGGTAAGTGGCCGCGGGTAGGTGCCGGTAAGTGGCCGTGGGTAGGTGCAGGTAAGTGGCCGCGGGTAGGTGCCGGTAAGTGGCCACCGGTAGGTGCCGGTAAATGGTTGCGGATAGGTGCGCGTTAGTGGAGGCAGGTAGGGGCGCGTTAGTGGCTGCGGGTAGCTGCCGGTAAGTGGCCACGGGTAGGTGCCGGTAAGTGGCCGCGGGTAGGTGCCGGTAAGTGGCCGCGGGTAGGTGCCGGTAAGTAGCTGTGGGTAGGTGCCGGTAAAAGGTTGCGGATAGGTGCGCGTTAGTGGCCGCAGGTAGGGGCACGTTAGTGGCTGCGGGTAGGTGCCGGTAAGTGGCTGTGGGTAGGTGACAGGAAGTGGCCGCGGCTAAGTGCCGGTAAGTTGTCCCATGTATGCTTCAGAATGTGGCCGCGGGTAGGTGCCGGTAAGTGGCCGCGGGTAGGTGCCGGTAAGTGGCCGCGGGTAGGTGGCGGTAAGTGGCTGCGGGTATGTGCCGGTAAGTGGCCGCGGGTAGGTGCCGGTAAGTGGCCACGGGTAGGTGCCGGTAAGTGGCCACGGGTAGGTGCCGGTAAATGGTTGCGGATAGGTGCGCGTTAGTGGCTGCAGGTAGGGGCACGTTAGTGGCTGCGGGTAGGTGCCGGTAAATGGCTGTGGGTAGGTGAGAGGAAGTGGCCGCGGCTAAGTGCCGGTAAGTTGCCCCATGTATGCTTCAGAATGTGGCCGCGGGTAGGTGCCGGTAAGTGGCCGTGGGTAGGTGCCGGTATGAGGCCGCGGTTAGGTGCCGGTAAGTGGCCGCGGGTAGGTGCCGGTAAGTGGCCGCAGGTAGGTGCCGGTAAGTGGCCGCGGGTAGGTGCCGGTAAGTGGCCACGGGTAGGTGCCGGTAAGTGGCCGCAGGTAGGTGCCGGTAAGTGTCCATGGGTAGGTGCCGGTAAGTGGCCGCAGGTAGGTGCCGGTAAATGGTTGCAGAAAGGTGCGCGTTAGTGGCCGCAGGTAGGGGCGCGTTAGTGGCCGCGGGTAGGTGCCGGTAAGTGGCTGTGGGTAGGTGACAGGAAGTGGCCGTGGCTAAGTGCCGGTAATTGGCCCCATGTATGCTTCAGAATGTGGCCGCGGGTAGGTGCCGGTAAGTGGCCATGGGTAGGTGCTGGTAAGTGGCCGCGGTTAGGTGCCGGTAAGTGGCCGCGGGTAGGTGCCGGTAAGTGGCCGCGGGTAGGTGCCGGTAAGTGGACACGGGTAGGTGCCGGTAAGAGGCCGTTGGTAGGTGCCGGTAAGTAGCCGCGGGTAGGTGCCGGTAAGTGGCCGTGGGTAGGTGCCGGTAAATGGTTGCGGATAGGTGCGCGTTAGTGGCCGCAGGTAGGGGCACGTTAGTGGCTGCGGGTAGGTGCCGGTAAGTGGCTGTGGGTAGGTGACAGGAAGTGGCCGCGGCTAAGTGTCGGTTGTTGCCCCATGTATGCTTCAGAATGTGGCCGCGGGTAGGTGCCGGTAAGTGGCCGCGGGTAGGTGCCGGTATGAGGCCTCGGTTAGGTGCTGGGAAGAGGCTGCGGTTAGGTGCCGGTAAGTGGCCGCAGGTAGGTTTCGGTAAGTGGCCACGGGTAGGTGCCGGTAAGTGGCCGCAGGTAGGTGCCGGTAAGTGTCTACGGGTAGGTGCCGGTAAGTGGCCGCAGGTAGGTGCCGGTAAGTGGCCGCGGGTAGGTGCCGCTAAGTAGCTGTGGGTAGGTGCCAGTAAATGGTTGCGGATAGGTGCGCGTTAGTGGCCGCAGGTAGGGGCACGTTAGTGGCTGCGGGTAGGTGCCGGTAAGTGGCTGTGGGTAGGTGACAGGAAGTAGCCGCGGCTAAGTGCCGGTAAGTTGTCCCATGTATGCTTCAGAATGTGGCCGCGGGTAGGTGCCGGTAAGTGGCCGCGGGGAGGTGCCGGTAAGTGGCCGCGGGTAGGTGGCGGTAAGTGGCTGCGGGTATGTGGCGGTAAGTGGCCGCGGGTAGGTGCCGGTAAGTGGCCATGGGTAGGTGCCGGTAAGTGGCCATGGGTAGGTGCCGGTAAATGGTTGCGGATAGGTGCGCGTTAGTGGCTGCAGGTAGGGGCACGTTAGTGGCTGCGGGTAGGTGCCGGTAAATGGCTGTGGGTAGGTGAGAGGAAGTGGCCGCGGCTAAGTGCCGGTAAGTTGTCCCATGTATGCTTCAGAATGTGGCCGCGGGTAGGTGCCGGTAAGTGGCCGTGGGTAGGTGCCGGTATGAGGCCGCGGTTAGGTGCCGGTAAGTGGCCGCAGGTAGGTGCCGGTAAGTGGCCGCAGGTAGGTGCCGGTAAGTGGCCGCGGGTAGGTGCCGGTAAGTGGCCGGGGGTAGGTGCTGGTAAGTGGCCGCGGGTAGGTGCCGGTAAGTGGCCGCAGGTAGGTGCCAGTAAGTGGCCGCGGGTAGGTGCCGGTAAATGGTTGCGGATAGGTGCGCGTTAGTGGCCGCAGGTAGGGGCGCGTTAGTGGCTGCGGGTAGGTGCCGGTAAGTGGCTGTGGATGGGTGACAGGAAGTGGCCGCGGCTAAGTGCCGGTAAGTGGCCCCATGTATGCTTCAGAATGTGGCCGTGGGTAGGTGCCGGTAAGTGGCCGCGGTTAGGTGCCGGTAAGTGGCCGCGGTTAGGTGCTGGTAAGTGGCCGCGGGTAGGTGTCGGTAAGTGGCCGCGGGTAGGTGCCGGTAAGTGGCCGCGGGTAGGTGCCGGTAAGTGGCCACGGGTAGGTGCCGGTAAGTGGCCGCAGGTAGGTGCCGGTAAGTGTCAACAAGTAGGTGCCGGTAAGTGGCCGCGGGTAGGTGCCGGTAAATGGTTGCGGATAGGTGCGCGTTAGTGGCCGCAGGTAGGGGCGCGTTAGTGGCCGCGGGTAGGTGCCGGTAAGTGGCTGTGAGTAGGTGACAGGAAGATGCCGCGGCTAAGTGTCGGTAAGTGGCCCCATGTATGCTTCAGAATTTGGCCGCGGGTAGGTGCCGGTAAGTGGCCACGGGTAGGTGCCGGTAAGTGGCCGCGGGTAGGTGCCGGTAAGTGGCCGCGGGTAGGTGCCAGTAAGTGGCCGCGGGTAGCTGCCGGTAAGTGGCCGCGGGTAGGTGCTGGTAAGTGGCCGCGGGTAGCTGCTGGTAAGTGGCCGTGGGTAGGTGCCGGTAAGTGGCTGGGGGTAGGTGCCGGTAAGTGGCTGTGGGTAGGTGCCGGTAAGTGGCCGTGGGTAGGTGCCGGTGAGTGGCCGCGGGTAGGTGCCGGTAAGTGGCCGCGGGTAGGTGCCGGTAAGTGGCCGTGAGTAGGTGCCGGTAAGTGGCTGGGGGTAGGTGCCGGTAAGTGGCCGTTGGTAGGTGCCGGTAAGTGGCCGTGGGTAGGTGACGGTAAGTGGCCACGGGTAGGTGCTGGTTAGTGGCCGCGGGTAGGTGCCGGTAAATGGTTGCGGATAGGTGCGCGATAAAGGCAGCAAGTAGGGGCGCGATAGTGGCCGCGGGTAGGTGCCGGTAAGTGGCTGTGGGTAGGTGACAGGAAGTGGCCGTGGCTAAGTGTTGGTAAGTGGCCGCGGGTAGGTGCCGGTAAGTGGTCGTGGGTAGGTGCCGGTAAGTGGCCATGGGTAGGTACCGGTAAGTGGCCACGGGTAGGTGCCGGTAAGTGGCCACGGGTAGGTGCCGGTAAGTGGCCGCGGGTAGGTGCCGGTAAGTGGCCACAGGTAGGTGCCGGTAAGTGGCCGTGGGTTGTTGCCAGTAAGTGGCCGCAGGTAGGTGCCGGTAACATAGTAACATAGTAACATAGTATGTAAGGCCGAATGAAGACATTGTCCATCTAGTCCAGCCTGTCTATCCTACTGTGTTGATCCAGAGGAAGGCAAAAAACCCCAAGGCCAGAAGTCAATTAGCCCTTTTGGAGAAAAAATTCCTTCCCGACTCCCTAATGGCAATCAGACTGTTCCCTGGATCAACCCCTAATAGTTCCTACCTGCCTATATACCAGGATTGACACTTAACCTAAAATTTATATCCTGTAATATCCTTCTCCAGAAAGACATCAAGTCCCCTTTTAAACTCCTCTATGGATTTTGCCATCACCACTTCCTCCGGTAGAGAGTTCCACAGTCTAACTGCTCTTACAGTAAAGAACCCCTTTCTGTGTTGGTGATGAAACCTACTTTCCTCTAATCGTAGCGGATGTCCTCTTGTTACCGTCATGGTCCTGGGTGTAAACAGATCACGGGAGAGATCCATGTGTTGTCCCCTCATGTACTTATACATGGTTATTTGGTCGCCTCTTAACCTCCTTTTTTCTAGAGTAAATAGTCCCAATTTGGACAGCCTCTCTGGGTATTCCAGTCCCGTCATTCCATGTATTAGTTTAGTCGCTCTTCTTTGAACCCCCTCAAGCACTGTGACATCTTTCCTGAGCACCGGTGTCCAGAATTGTACGCAGTATTCCATGTGAGGTCTGACAAGTGCCTTATATAATGGAAGGATAATGTTCTCGTCCTTCGCCCCTATACCTCTTTTGATGCACCCCAAGACTTTATTTGCCTTTGCAGCAGCTGACTGGCATTGGTTACTCCAGTTTAGTCTATTATCCACTAATACCCCCAGATCCTTTTCCATATCACTTTTCCCTAGTGGTACCCCATTAAGTGAATATTTGTGACATCCGTTCCTCTTGCCCATGTGCATAGTCTTACATTTTTCAACATTGAACTTCATTTGCCATTTTTCTGCCCAAGCCCCCAGCTTATCCAGGTCCGTTTGTAGCCGCACATTGTCCTCCGTTGCATTAATTATATTGTATAATTTTGTGTCATCTGCAAATATTGATATTTTGCTGTGCAGCCCCTCTATCAGGTCATTAATAAATATGTTGAACAGAGTGGGGCCTAATACTGATCCCTGTGGCACCCCGCTAGCGACTGTGGTCCAATCAGAGTACGAACCATTTATTACCAACCTCTGCTTTCTATCGTTGAGCCAATTTTTTACCCACTTACACACGTTTTCGCCCAGTCCGAGCTGCCTCATTTTGTATATTAGCCTATTATGTGGCACGGTGTCAAAGGCTTTAGAGAAGTCCAGATATACAAGATCAATAGATTCTCCCTGGTCCAGCTTAGAGCTTACTTCATCGTAGAAACTGATCAGATTTGTCTGACATGAGCGACCCTTCATGAATCCATGCTGGTGAGGAGTTATTCCCTTAATCTCCTTGAGGTACTCATCGATGGCGTCTCTCAGAATCCCCTCGAAAATTTTTCCCGTTACTGAAGTGAGACTTACTGGCCTGTAGTTACCAGGCTCACTTTTGCTCCCTTTTTTGTAAATTGGAACCACGTTGGCAATGCGCCAGTCGAATGGTACTACTCCGGTCTTGATAGTGTCTAGAAATATTAGGTATAGCGGCCTAGCTATCTCGTCACTTAGTTCCTTTAGTATCCTTGGGTGTAATCCATCTGGGCCCGGTGATTTATCAATTTTAGTTTTCTTTAGACGCTTCCGCACCTCCTCCTGCGTTAGGTATGAGATATTTTGTGAGGGGTTCGTTTTATTCCCCTGCATCTCGTGTGGCATTTCCTTTTCTTTGGTGAACACACTTGAGAAGAAACTGTTTATTAGATTTGCTTTCCCTTCGTCATCATCAATGATTTCTCCTGCATTGTTTTTTAAAGGGCCAGCGCTCTCCCTGCAAATCCTTTTGCTGTTTATGTAGTTGAAAAATAGCTTCGGGTTGTTTCTGCTCTCTTTTGCGATCCGTCTTTCTGCTTCCTCCTTGGCAGTTTTAATCGTATCTTTGCATATTTTGTTTTTTTCCCTGTATGATTTTAGCGCTTCTTCGCTGCCTTGTTGCTTTAGTAGTTTGAACGCTTTCTTTTTTTCGTTTATTGCCCCTCTTACCGTCTTGTCGAGCCACATTGGTTTCCTTTTAGCTGAGTTTCTTTTATTTTTAAAGGGAATGAACTGCTCACATGAGGCGATTAGGATCCTTTTGAACTTTTCCCATTTTTCCTCCGTACTGATATTTTTGAGGATGTTGTCCCAATTAATGTTACCGATAGTAGTTCTAAGCTCATCAAATTTTGCTTTACTAAAGTTTAGTTTCTTTGTCACTCCCTGATAAGGCTTCCTATTGATTGACAGCTGGAAGTTGATTATATTGTGGTCGCTGTTCCCCAAGTGCCCCTCAACCTGCACCCCCTTTATATGTTCCGGTTTGTTAGTTAGTACTAGGTCCAGAATGGCCCTCCCTCTTGTTGGTTCCTGCACAAGGTGGTTCAGGTAATTGTCTTTAATTACTCTCAAGAACTTATCACCCCTGTGAGATTTGCAGGTTTCGCTCTCCCATGTTATATCTGGGTAATTAAAGTCCCCCATGATAATTACTTCGTTTCGTTTTGACACCTCTTCTATCTGCCTTAGTAGTAAGTCTTCAGTTTCTTCTGTTGCTTTTGGTGGTCGATAGAAGACCCCTATCAGGATTTTGTTATTTTTTCCTCCCTGTATTTCTACCCACAGAGATTCCACCTGTTCGTCTCCTACCCCTATATCCTCCCGTAGCCTCGGCTTCAAGTTCGATTTGACGTACAGACATACCCCTCCCCCTTTCTGGTTCCTTCGGTCTCTTCTGAAGAGATTGTACTCCTGCAAGTTCACCGCCCAATCGCACTTATCATCAAGCCATGTTTCAGTAATTCCGACCATATCATAACTTTCATCAGTCATTCTTGCTTCAAGCTCGCCCACTTTACCGATCAGACTTCGTGCATTCGTGATCATACAATTTATTTCATTTTTTTTGTTTTTTAAATTTGTTTTGTTGCTATTCATACTTATGGCTGATCTATCAGTTCTAACTGTACTAACCCCACCCCCTGCTCATCCCCCATTCCCTTTGCTTGGACCCAGATCGCTAATTACACTAGCTACCCCACTATTTCTCATTTTACCCTCCCCCCCAGTCCCTAGTTTAAACACTCCTCCAGCCTTCTAGCCATCTTTTCCCCCAGCACAGCCGCACCCTCCCCATTTAGATGCAGCCCGTCCCTACGGTAGAGCCTGTAGCCGACCGCAAAGTCAGCCCAGTTCTCCAGGAACCCAAATCCCTCCTTCTTGCACCAACTCCGGAGCCACTTGTTTACCTCCCTAAGGTCCTGCTGCCTTTCTAGTGTGGCTTTAGGTACAGGTAGTATTTCCGAGAAAACTACCCTGGAGGTCCGCGCCCTGAGCTTGGACCCTAAGTCCCTGAAATCATTTTTGAGGGCCCTCCATTGACCTCTAACTTGTTCATTGGTGCCAACGTGCACCATGACTGCTGGATCCTCACCAGCCCCTCCCAGTAATCTGTCAATCCGATCCGCGATGTGTCGAACTCGAGCGCCAGGAAGACAACACACCGTTCGACGATCCCGGTCTTTATGGCAGATTGCCCTCTCTGTCCCCCTAATAATTGAGTCCCCCACCACTAGAACCTGTCTAGCCTGCCTTGCGCTCCCCGTCCCCGTCTCACTGGAGCAGTCATCCCCCTGGCGTTCAGAGGGCGTGTCGTGCTGCAGCGGTGCTGGCTCTGTAATGGCATCCCCCTCATCTGCCAATCGTGCAAACTTGTTGGGTTGTGCCAGTTCAGGACTAGCCTCCCTGGTTCTCTTCCCTCTATCCCTCCTTCTTTCTGTCACCCAGCTGACTGCCTGCTCCCCCTGCTCTTCCGTACTACCATCCGCCCCCGCCTCTACCCCAGCGAGTGCCTGCTCAGTGAGCACCAAACTCCTTTCCATGATGTCAATGGCTCTCAGTGTTGCCAGTTGCCCATTTAGATCCAGAATTTGGGCTTCTAAATTTGCAACGTGCATGCATCTTGCGCAACAGTATGCACCCTCGATCGGCTGATCAAGGACCGCATACATTGCACAAGTAGCACACTGGATGACATTGCCAGGCATGGAGCTCATCCTAATGGGGATCTACAATTTACTTGTGGAAGTAGTGAAGATAGACTTGCTCACACTCCGCTCACACGCTGCCGCAAACGCTGACCCTCTGCCGCAACCGCTGACCCGCTGCCGCAACCGCTGACCCGCTGCCGCAACCGCTGTCCCGCTGCCGCAACCGCTGTCCCGCTGCCGCAACCGCTGTCCTGCTGCCGCAACCGCTGACCCGCTGCCGCAACCGCTGACCCGCTGCCGCAACCGCAACCCCTCACCCGCAACCCCTCACCCGCTGCCGCAACCCTTCACCCGCTGCCGCAACCCCTCACCCGCTGCCACAACCCCTCACCCGCTGCTGCAACCCCTCACCCGCTGCTGCAACCCCTCACCCGCTGCCTCTCTTGCGCAACCTCTTACCCGCTGACACTTATGCGCAAGCAGTCAAAATTTTTTTTTCCCCCCCTCACAAACACTTAGACCCCCAGACACACACACACACAGAAGACACAACTAACAAGATACACAGAAGACACACAGCTCACAAACACACACAGAGGTAGATACTCAGCTCCTCCGCTCCTCCTGGTGATGTCACCCGCTGTCCCGGCGGCCGCTCACTCTGCACTCCTGTCTCAGCTGCTCCGCTGAACTCCTGGTGGCCTCTTGGCGCCGGCTGCTGCGCTCCGGTCACACTGGTCACTCCTGCCCCCGCACCTGCTTCGGCTGCCGCTGCCGCTGCCCCCGCACCTGCTTCGGCTGCCGCTGCCCCTGCACCTGCTTCGGCTGCTGAGCTGCTCCGCTGTCCCCTTCAGCTCCCCGCTCGCTCGTGCCTCCGTCTCGTGCCGCTACTCCTGGCGTCTGACGTCACTTCCGGAAGTGGCCGCGGGTAGGTGCCGGTAAGTGGCCGCGGGTAGGTGACAGGAAGTGGCCGTGGCTAAGTGCCGGTAAGTGGCCCCATGTATGCTTCAGATAGTGGCCGTGGGTAGGTGCCGGTAAGTGGCCGTGGGCAGGTGCCGGTAAGTGGCCGCGGGTAGGTGCCGGTAAGTGGCCGCGGGTAGGTGACAGGAAGTGGCCGTGGCTAAGTGCCGGTAAGTGGCCCCATGTATGCTTCAGATAGTGGCCATGGGTAGGTGCCGGTAAGTGGCCGCGGGTAGGTGTCGGTAAGTGGCCGTGGGTAGGTGCCGGTAAGTGGCCACGGGTAGGTGCCGGTAAGTGGGCGCGGGTAGGTGCCGGTAAGTGGCCACGGGTAGCTGCCGGTAAGTGGGTAGGTGCCGGTAAGTGGCCGCAGGTAGGTGACGGTAAGTGGCCGCAGGTAGGTGCCGGTAAATGGTTGCGGATGGGTGCGTTTTAGTGGCCGCGGGTAGGTGCGCGTTAGTGGCCGCGGGTAGGTGCCGGTAAGTGGCCGCGGCTAAGTGCCGGTAAGTGGCCCCATGTATGCTTCAGAATGTGGCCGTGGGTAGGTGCCGGTAAGTGGCCGCGGTTAGGTGCCGGTAAGTGGCCGCGGTTAGGTGCTGGTAAGTGGCCACGGGTAGGTGCCGGTAAGTGGCCGCGGGTAGGTGCCGGTAAGTGGCCACGGGTAGGTGCCGGTAAGTGGCCGCAGGTAGGTGCCGGTAAGTGTCAACAGCTAGGTGCCGGTAAGTGGCCGCGGGTAGGTGCCGGTAAATGGTTGTGGATAGGTGCGCGTTAGTGGCCGCAGGTAGGGGCGCGTTAGTGACCGCGGGTAGGTGCCGGTAAGTGGCTGTGAGTAGGTGACAGGAAGTGGCCGCGGCTAAGTGTCGGTAAGTGGCCCCATGTATGCTTCAGAATGTGGCCGCGGGTAGGTGCCGGTAAGTGGCCGCGGGTAGGTGCCGGTAAGTGGCCGCGGGTAGGTGAGAGGAAGTGGCCGTGGCTAAGTGCCGGTAAGTGGCCCCATGTACGCTTCAGATAGTGGCCGTGGACAGGTGCAAGTAAGTGGCCGCGGGTAGGTGCCGGTAAGTGGCCGCGGGTAGGTGACAGGAAGTGGCCGTGGGTAGGTGCCGGTAAGTGGCCACGGGTAGGTGCCGGTAAGTGGCCGCGGGTAGGTGCCGGTAAGTGGCCGCGGGTAGGTGACGGTAAGTGGCCACAGGTAGCTGCCGGTAAGTGGGTAGGTGCCGGTAAGTGGCCGCAGGTAGGTGACAATAAGTGGCAGCAGGTAGGTGCCGGTAAATGGTTGCGGATGGGTGCGTTTTAGTGGCCGCGGGTTGGTGCGCGTTAGTGGCCGCGGGTAGGTGCCGGTAAGTGGCCACGGGTAGGTGCCGGTAAGTGGCCGCGGGTAGGTGACAGGAGATGGCCGTGGCTAAGTGCCGGTAAGTGGCCCCATGTATGCTTCAGAATGTGGCCGCGGGTAGGTGCCGGTAAGTGGCCGTGGGTAGGTGCCGGTAAGTGGCCTCGGGTAGCTGCCGGTAAGTGGCCATGGGTAGCTGCCGGTAAATGGTTGCGGATAGGTGCGCATTAGTGGCCGCAAGTAGGGGCGCGTTAGTGGCCGCGGGTAGGTGCCGGTAAGTGGCTGTGGGTAGGTGACAGGAAGTGGCCGCGGGTAAGTGTCGGTAAGTGGCCCCATGTATGCTTCAGAATGTGGCCGCGGGTAGGTGCCGGTAAGTGGCCGCGGGTAGGTGAGAGGAAGTGGCCGTGGCTAAGTGCCGGTAAGTGGCCCCATGTACGCTTCAGATAGTGGCCGTGGGCAGGTGCAAGTAAGTGGCCGCGGGTAGGTGCCGGTAAGTGGCCGCGGGTAGGTGACAGGAAGTGGCCGTGGGTAGGTGCCGGTAAGTGGCCACGGGTAGGTGCCGGTAAGTGGCCGCGGGTAGGTGCCGGTAAGTGGCCGCGGGTAGGTGACGGTAAGTGGCCACGGGTAGCTGCCGGTAAGTGGGTAGGTGCCGGTAAGTGGCCGCAGGTAGGTGACGATAAGTGGCAGCAGGTAGGTGCCGGTAAATGGTTGCGGATGGGTGCGTTTTAGTGGCCGCGGGTTGGTGCGCGTTAGTGGCCGCGGGTAGGTGCCGGTAAGTGGCCGCGGGTAGGTGCCGGTAAGTGGCCGCGGGTAGGTGACAGGAGATGGCCGTGGCTAAGTGCCGGTAAGTGGCCCCATGTATGCTTCAGAATGTGGCCGCGGGTAGGTGCCGGTAAGTGGCCGTGGGTAGGTGCCGGTAAGTGGCCTCGGGTAGCTGCCGGTAAGTGGCCATGGGTAGCTGCCGGTAAATGGTTGCGGATAGGTGCGCATTAGTGGCCGCAAGTAGGGGCGCGTTAGTGGCCGCGGGTAGGTGCCGGTAAGTGGCTGTGGGTAGGTGATAGGAAGTGGCCGTGGCTAAGTGCCGGTAATTGGCCCCATGTATGCTTCAGAATGTGGCCGCTGGTAGGTGCCGGTAAGTGGCCGTGGGTAGTTGCTGGTAAGTGGCCGCGGGTAGGTGCCGGTAAGTGGCCACGGGTAGGTGCCGGTAAGTGGCCGCGGGTAGGTGCCGGTAAGTGGCCGCGGGTAGGTGCCGGTAAGTGGACAGGGGTAGGTGCCGGTAAATGGTTGCGGATAGGTGTGCGTTAGTGGCCGCAGGTAGGGGCGCGTTAGTAGCTGCGGGTAGGTGCCGGTAAGTGGCTGTGGGTAGGTGCCGGTAAGTGGCCGCGGCTAAGTGCCGGTAAGTGGCGCCATGTTTGCTTCAGAATGTGGCCGCTGGTAGGTGCCGGTAAGTGGCCGTGGGTAGGTGCCGGTAAGTGGCCACGGGTAGGTGCAGGTAAGTGGCCGCGGGTAGGTGCCGGTAAGTGGCCACGGGTAGCTGCCGGTAAGTGGGTAGGTGCCGGTAAGTGGCCGCAGGTAGGTGACGGTAAGTGGCCGCAGGTAGGTGCCGGTAAATGGTTGCGGATGGGTGCGTTTTAGTGGCCGCGGGTAGGTGCGCGTTAGTGGCCGCGGGTAGGTGCCGGTAAGTGGCCGCGGCTAAGTGCCGGTAAGTGGCCCCATGTATGCTTCAGAATGTGGCCGTGGGTAGGTGCCGGTAAGTGGCCGCGGTTAGGTGCCGGTAAGTGGCCGCGGTTAGGTGCTGGTAAGTGGCCGCGGGTAGGTGCCGGTAAGTGGCCGCGGGTAGGTGCCGGTAAGTGGCCACGGGTAGGTGCCGGTAAGTGGCCGCAGGTAGGTGCCGGTAAGTGTCAACAGGTAGGTGCCGGTAAGTGGCCGCGGGTAGGTGCCGGTAAATGGTTGCGGATAGGTGCGCGTTAGTGGCCGCAGGTAGGGGCGCGTTAGTGGCCGCGGGTAGGTGCCGGTAAGTGGCTGTGAGTAGGTGCCGGTAAGTGGCCACGGGTAGGTGCCGGTAAGTGGCCGCAGGTAGGTGCCGGTAAGTGTCAACAGGTAGGTGCCGGTAAGTGGCCGCGGGTAGGTGCCGGTAAATGGTTGCGGATAGGTGCGCGTTAGTGGCCGCAGGTAGGGGCGCGTTAGTGGCCGCGGCTAAGTGTCGGTAAGTGGCCCCATGTATGCTTCAGAATGTGGCCGCGGGTAGGTGCCAGTAAGTGGCCGCGGGTAGGTGCCGGTAAGTGGCCGCGGGTAGGTACCGGTAAGTGGCCGCGGGTAGGTGCCGGTAAGTGGCCGCGGGTAGGTGAGAGGAAGTGGCCGTGGCTAAGTGCCGGTAAGTGGCCCCATGTACGCTTCAGATAGTGGCCGTGGGCAGGTGCCAGTAAGTGGCCGCGGGTAGGTGCCGGTAAGTGGCCGCGGGTAGGTGACAGGAAGTGGCCGTGGGTAGGTGCCGGTAAGTGGCCACGGGTAGGTGCCGGTAAGTGGCCGCGGGTAGGTGCCGGTAAGTGGCCGCGGGTAGGTGACGGTAAGTGGCCACGGGTAGCTGCCGGTAAGTGGGTAGGTGCCGGTAAGTGGCCGCAGGTAGGTGACGATAAGTGGCAGCAGGTTGGTGCCGGTAAATGGTTGCGGATGGGTGCGTTTTAGTGGCCGCGGGTAGGTGCGCGTTAGTGGCCGCGGGTAGGTGCCGGTAAGTGGCCGCGGGTAGGTGACAGGAGATGGCCGTGGCTAAGAGCCGGTAAGTGGCCCCATGTATGCTTCAGAATGTGGCCGTGGGTAGGTGCCGGTAAGTGGCCGTGGGTAGGTGCCGGTAAGTGGCCTCGGGTAGCTGCCGGTAAGTGGCCAAGAGTAGCTGCCGGTAAATGGTTGCGGATAGGTGCGCATTAGTGGCCGCAAGTAGGGGCGCGTTAGTGGCCACGGGTAGGTGCCGGTAAGTGGCTGTGGGTAGGTGATAGGAAGTGGCCGTGGCTAAGTGCCGGTAATTGGCCCCATGTATGCTTCAGAATGTGGCCGCGGGTAGGTGCCGGTAAGTGGCCGTGGGTAGTTGCTGGTAAGTGGCCGCGGGTAGGTGCCGGTAAGTGGCCACGGGTAGGTGCCGGTAAGTGGCCGCGGGAAGGTGCCTGTAAGAAGCCGCGGGTAGGTACCGGTAAGTGGCCGCGGGTAGGTGCCGGTAAGTGGACACGGGTAGGTGTCGATAAATGGTTGCGGATAGGTGTGCGTTAGTGGCCGCAGGTAGGGGCGCGTTAGTGGCTGCGGGTAGGTGCCGGTAAGTGGCTGTGGGTAGGTGCCGGTAAGTGGCCGCGGCTAAGTGCCGGTAAGTGGCGCCATGTATGCTTCAGAATGTGGCCGCGGTTAGGTGCCGGTAAGTGGCCGCGGGTTGGTGTCGGTAAATGGTTGCGGATAGCTGCGCGTTAGTGGCCGCAGGTAGGGGCGCGTTAGTGGCTGTGGGTAGGTGACAGGAAGTGGCTGCGGCTAAGTGCCGGTAAGTGGCCCCATGTATACTTCAGAATGTGGCTGCGGGTAGGTGCCGCTAAGTGGCCGCGGGTAGGTTCCAGTAAGTGGCTGCAGGTAGGTGCCGGTAAGTGGCCGCGGGTAGGTTCCGGTAAGGGGCCACGGGTAGGTGCCGGTAAGTGGCCGTGGGTAGGTGCCGGTAAATGGTTGCGTATAGGTGCGTGTTAGTGGCCGCAGGTAGGGGCACGTTAGTGGCTGCGGGTAGGTGCCGGTAAGTGGCTGTGGGTACGTGACAGGAAGTGGCCGCGGCTAAGTGCCGGTAAGTTGCCCCATGTATGCTTCAGAATGTGGCCGTGGGTAGGTGCCGGTAAGTGACCGCGGGTAGGTGCCGGTTTGAGGCCGCGGTTAGGTGCCGGTAAGTGGCCGCGGTTAGGTGCCGGTAAGTGGCCGCGGGTAGGTGCCGGTAAGTGGCCGCAGGTAGGTGCCGGTAAGTGGCCGCGGGTAGGTGCCGATAAGTGGCCACGGGTAGGTGACGGTAAGTGTCCACGGGTAGGTGCCGGTAAGTGTCCACGGGGAGGTGCCGGTAAGTGGCCGCGGGTAGGTGCCGGTAAGTGGCCGCGGGTAGGTGACAGGAAGTGGCCGTGGCTAAGTGCCGGTAAGTGGCCCCATGTATGCTTCAGATAGTGGCCGTGGGTAGGTGCCGGTAAGTGGCCGTGGGCAGGTGCCGGTAAGTGGCGGCGGGTAGGTGCCGGTAAGTGGCCGCGGGTAGGTGATAGGAAGTGGCCGTGGCTAAGTGCCGGTAAGTGGCCCCATGTATGCTTCAGATAGTGGCCATGGGTAGGTGCCGGTAAGTCGCCGCGGGTAGGTGTCGGTAAGTGGTCGCGGGTAGGTGCTGGTAAGTGGCCGCGGGTAGGTGCCGGTAAGTGGCCACAGATAGGTGCCGGTAAGTGGCCGCGGGTAGGTGCCGGTAAGTGGCCGCGGGTAGGTGACAGGAAGTGGCCATGGCTAAGTGCCGGTAATTGGCCCCATGTATGCTGCAGAATGTGGCCGCGGGTAGGTGCCGGTAAGTGGCCGTGGGTAGGTGCCGGTAAGTGGCCGCGGGTAGGTGCTGGTAAGTGGCCGCGGGTAGGTGCCGGTAAGTGGCCACAGATAGGTGCCGGTAAGTGGCCGCGGGTAGGTGCCGGTAAGTGGACACGGGTTGGTGCCGGTAAGTGGCCGCGGGTAGGTGCCGGTAAGTGGCCGCGGGTAGGTGCCGGTAAGTGGCCACGGGTAGCTGCCGGTAAGTGGGTAGATGCCGGTAAGAGGCCGCAGGTAGGTGCCGGTAAGTGGCCGCGGGTAGGTGACAGGAAGTGGCCGTGGCTAAGTGTCGGTAAGTGGCCCCATGTATGCTTCAGATAGTGGCCATGGGTAGGTGCCGGTAAGTGGCCGCGGGTAGGTGTCGGTAAGTGGCCGTGGGTAGGTGACGGTAAGTGGCCGCGGGTAGGTGCCGGTAAGTGGCCGCGGGTGGGTGCCGGTAAGTGGCCACGGGTAGGTGTCGGTAAGTGGCCGTGGGTAGGTGCCGGTAAGTGGCCGCGGTTAGGTGCCGGTAAGTGGCCGTGGGTAGGTGCCGGTAAGAGGCCGCGGGTAGGTGCCGGTAAGTGGCCGTGGGTAGGTGTCAGTAAATGGTTGCGGATAGGTGCGCGTTATTGGCCGCAGGTAGGGGCGCGTTAGTGGCTGCAGGTAGGTGCCGGTAAGTGGCTGTGGGTAGGTGCCGGTAAGTGGCCACGGGTAGATGCCGGTAAGTGGCTGTGGGTAGGTGACAGGAAGTGGCCGTGGCTAAGTGCCGGTAAGTTGCCCCATGTATGCTTCAGAATGTGGCCGCGGGTAGGTGCCGGTAAGTGGCCGTGGGTAGGTGACGGTAAGTGGCCACGGGTAGGTGCCGGTAAGTGGCCGCGGGTGGGTGCCGGTAAGTGGCCACGGGTAGGTGTCGGTAAGTGGCCGTGGGTAGGTGCCGGTAAGTGGCCGCGGTTAGGTGCCGGTAAGTGGCCGTGGGTAGGTGCCGGTAAGAGGCCGCGGGTAGGTGCCGGTAAGTGGCCGTGGGTAGGTGTCAGTAAATGGTTGCGGATAGGTGCGCGTTATTGGCCGCAGGTAGGGGCGCGTTAGTGGCTGCAGGTAGGTGCCGGTAAGTGGCTGTGGGTAGGTGCCGGTAAGTGGCCGCGGGTAGATGCCGGTAAGTGGCCGCGGGTAGGTGCCGGTAAGTGGCCACGGGTTGGTGACGGTAAGTGGCCGCGGGTAGGTGCCGGTAAGTGGCCGCGGGTAGGTGACGGTAAGTGGCCGCCGGTAGGTGCCGGTAAGTGGCCGCGGGTAGGTGCCGGTAAGTGGCCGTGGGCAGGTGCCGGTAAGTGGGCGCAGCTTGGTTCCGGTAAGTGGCCGCGGGTAGGTGCCGGTATGTGGCCGCAGTTAGGTGCCGGTAAGTGGCCGCGGGTAGGTGCCGGTAAGTGGCCGCGGGTAGGTGCCGGTAAGTGGCCGCGGGTAGGTGCCGGTAAGTGGCTGTGGGTAGGTGACAGGAAGTAGCCGTGGCTAAGTGCCGGTAATTGGCCCCATGTATGCTTCAGAATATGGCCGCGGGTAGGTGCCAGTAAGTGGCCATGGGTAGGTGCTGGTAAGTGGCCGCGGGTAGGTGCCGGTAAGTGGCCGCGGGTAGGTGCCGGTAAGTGGCCGCGGGTAGGTGCCGGTAAGTGGCCGCGGGTAGGTGCCGGTAAGTGGCTGCGGGTAGGTGCCAGTAAGTGGACACGGGTAGGTGCCGGTAAGTGGCCGTGGGTAGGTGCCGGTAAGTGGCTGCGGTTAGGTGCCGGTAAGTGGCCGCGGGTAGGTGCCGGTAAGTGGCCGCGGGTAGGTGCCGGTAAGTGGCCGTGGGTAGGTGCCGGTAAATGGTTGCGGATAGGTGCGCGTTAGTGGCCGCAGGTATGGGCGCGTTAGTGACTGCGGGTAGGTGCCGGTAAGTGGCTGTGGGTAGGTGCCGGTAAGTGGCCGCGGCTAAGTGCCGGTAAGTGACGCCATGCATGCTTCAGAATGTGGTCGTGGGTAGGTGCCGGTAAGTGGTCGCGGGTAGGTGCCGGTAAGTGGCTGCGGGTAGGTGCCGGTAAGTGGCTGTGGGTAGGTGACAGGAAGTGGCCGCGGCTAAGTGCCGGTAAGTTGCCCCATTTATGCTTCAGAATGTGGCCGCGGGTAGGTGCCGGTAAGTGGCCGCGGGTAGGTGCCGGTAAGTGGCCGCGGGTAGGTGCCGGTAAGTGGCTGCGGGTAGGTGCCAGTAAGTGGCCGCGGGTAGGTGCCGGTAAGTGGCCACGGGTAGGTGCCGGTAAATGGTTGCGGATAGGTGCGCGTTAGTGGCTGCAGGTAGGGGCACGTTAGTGGCTGCGGGTAGGTGCCGGTAAGTGGCTGTGGGTAGGTGAGAGGAAGTGACCGCGGCAAAGTGCCGGTAAGTTGCCCCATGTATGCTTCAGAATGTGGCCGCGGGTAGGTGCCGGTAAGTGGCCGTGGGTAGGTGCCGGTAAGTGGCCACGGGTAGGTGCCAGTAAGTGGCCGCAGGTAGGTGCCGGTAAGTGAACGCAGGTAGGTGCCGGTAAGTGGCCGCGGGTAGGTGCTGGTAAGTGGCAGCGGGTAGGTGCCGGTAAGTGGCCACGGGTAGGTGCCGGCAAGTGGCCGCAGGTAGGTGCCGGTAAGTGTCCACGGGTAGGTGCCGGTAAGTGGCCGCAGGTAGGTGCCGGTAAATGGTTGCGGATAGGTGCACGTTATTGGCCGCCGGGAGGGGCGCGTTAGTGGCCGCGGGTAGGTGCCGGTAAGTGGCTGTGGGTAGGTGACAGGAAGTGGCCGTGGCTAAGTGCCGGTAATTGGCCCCATGTATGCTTCAGAATGTGGCCGCGGGTAGGTGCCGGTAAGTGGCCGTGGGCAGGTGCCGGTAAGTGGCCGCGGGTAGGTGCCGGTAAGTGGCCGCGGGTAGGTGACAGGAAGTGGCCGTGGCTAAGTGCCGGTAAGTGGCCCCATGTATGCTTCAGATAGTGGCCGTGGGTAGGTGCCGGTAAGTGGCCGCGGGTAGGTGCCGGTAAGCGGCCGCGGGTAGGTGCCGGTAAGTGGCCACGGGTAGGTGCTGGTAAGTGGCCGCGGGTAGGTGCCGTTAAGTGGCCGTGGGTAGCTGCCGGTATGTGGCCGCGGGTACCTGGCGGTAAGTGGGTAGGTGCCGGTAAGTGGCCGCAGGTAGGTGCCGGTAAGTGGCCGCAGGTAGGTGCCGGTAAATGGTTGCGGATGGGTGCGCTTTAGTGGCCGCGGGTAGGTGCGCGTTAGTGGCCGCGGGTAGGTGCCGGTAATTGGCCGCGGGTAGGTGCCGGTAAGTGGCCGCGGGTAGGTGACAGGAGATGGCCGTGGCTAAGTGCCGGTAAGTGGTCCCATGTAGGCTTCAGAATGCGGCCGCGGGTAGGTGCCGGTAAGTGGCCGCGGGTAGGTGCCGGTAAGTGGCCGCGGATAGGTGCCGGTAAGTGGCCGTGGGTAGGTGCCGGTAAATGGACACGGGTAGGTGCCGGTAAGTGGCCGCGGGTAGCTGCCGGTAAGTGGCCGCGGGTAGGTGCCGGTAAGTGGCCGTGGGTAGGTGCAGGTAAGTGGCCGCGGGTAGGTGCCGGTAAGTGGCCGTGGGTAGGTGACGGTAAATGGTTGCGGATAGGTGCGCGTTAGTGGCCGCAGGTAGGGGCGCGTTAGTGGCTGCGGGTAGGTGCCGGTAAGTGGCTGTGGGTAGGTGACAGGAAGTGGCCGTGGCTAAGTGCCGGTAATTGGCCCCATGTATGCTTCAGAATGTGGCCGCGGGTAGGTGCCGGTAAGTGGCCGTGGGCAGGTGCCGGTAAGTGGCCGCGGGTAGGTGCCGGTAAGTGGCCGCGGGTAGGTGACAGGAAGTGGCCGTGGCTAAGTGCCGGTAAGTGGCCCCATGTATGCTTCAGATAGTGGCCATGGGTAGGTGCCGGTAAGTGGCCGCGGGTAGGTGCCGGTAAGCGGCCGCGGGTAGGTGCCGGTAAGTGGCCACGGGTAGGTGCTGGTAAGTGGCCGCGGGTAGGTGCCGTTAAGTGGCCGTGGGTAGCTGCCGGTATGTGGCCGCGGGTACCTGGCGGTAAGTGGGTAGGTGCCGGTAAGTGGCCGCAGGTAGGTGCCGGTAAGTGGCCGCAGGTAGGTGCCGGTAAATGGTTGCGGATGGGTGCGCTTTAGTGGCCGCGGGTAGGTGCGCGTTAGTGGCCGCGGGTAGGTGCCGGTAATTGGCCGCGGGTAGGTGCCGGTAAGTGGCCGCGGGTAGGTGACAGGAGATGGCCGTGGCTAAGTGCCGGTAAGTGGTCCCATGTAGGCTTCAGAATGTGGCCGCGGGTAGGTGCCGGTAAGTGGCCGCGGGTAGGTGCCGGTAAGTGGCCGCGGATAGGTGCCGGTAAGTGGCCGTGGGTAGGTGCCGGTAAATGGACACGGGTAGGTGCCGGTAAGTGGCCGCGGGTAGCTGCCGGTAAGTGGCCGCGGGTAGGTGCCGGTAAGTGGCCGTGGGTAGGTGCAGGTAAGTGGCCGCGGGTAGGTGCCGGTAAGTGGCCGTGGGTAGGTGACGGTAAATGGTTGCGGATAGGTGCGCGTTAGTGGCCGCAGGTAGGGGCGCGTTAGTGGCTGCGGGTAGGTGCCGGTAAGTGGCTGTGGGTAGGTGCCGGTAAGTGGCCGCGGGTAGGTGCCGGTAAGTGGCCGCGAGTAGGTGCCGGTAAGTGGCCGCGGGTAGGTGCCAGTAAGTGGCCACGGGTAGGTGCTGGTAAGTGGCCGCGGGTAGGTGCCGGTAAGTGGCCACGGGTAGGTGCTGGTAAGTGGCCGCGGGTAGGTGCCGGTAAGTGGCCGTGGGTAGCTGCCGGTAAGTGGCCGCGGGTAGCTGGCGGTAAGTGGGTAGGTGCCGGTAAGTGGCCGCCGGTAGGTGCCGGTAAGTGGCCGCAGGTAGGTGCCGGTAAATGGTTGCGGATGGGTGCGCTTTAGTGGCCGCGGGTAGGTGCGCGTTAGTGGCCGCGGGTAGGTGCCGGTAAGTGGCCGCGGGCAGGTGCCGGTAAGTGGGCGCAGCTTGGTTGCGGTAAGTGGCCACGGGTAGGTGCCGGTATGTGGCCGCAGTTAGGTGCCGGTAAGTGGCCGCGGGTAGGTGCCGGTAAGTGGCCGCGGGTAGGTGCCGGTAAGTGGCTGTGGGTAGGTGACAGGAAGTGGCCGTGGCTAAGTGCCGGTAATTGGCCCCATGTATGCTTCAGAATATGGCCGCGGGTAGGTGCCAGTAAGTGGCCATGGGTAGGTGCTGGTAAGTGGCCGCGGGTAGGTGCCGGTAAGTGGCCGCGGGTAGGTGCCGGTAAGAGGCCGCGGGTAGGTGCCGGTAAGTGGCCGCGGGTAGGTGCCGGTAAGTGGCTGCGGGTAGGTGCCCGTAAGTGGACACGGGTAGGTGCCGGTAAGTGGCCGTGGGTAGGTGCCGGTAAGTGGCTGCGGTTAGGTGCCGGTAAGTGGCCGCGGGTAGGTGCCGGTAAGTGGCCGCGGGTAGGTGCCGGTAAGTGGCCGTGGGTAGGTGCCGGTAAATGGTTTCGGATAGGTGCGCGTTAGTGGCCGCAGGTATGGGCGCGTTAGTGACTGCGGGTAGGTGCCGGTAAGTGGCTGTGGGTAGGTGCCGGTAAGTGGCCGCGGCTAAGTGCCGGTAAGTGGCGCCATGCATGCTTCAGAATGTGGCCGTGGGTAGGTGCCGGTAAGTGGTCGCGGGTAGGTGCCGGTAAGTGGCTGCGGGTAGGTGCCGGTAAGTGGCTGTGGGTAGGTGACAGGAAGTGGCCGCGGCTAAGTGCCGGTAAGTTGCCCCATTTATGCTTCAGAATGTGGCCGCGGGTAGGTGCCGGTAAGTGGCCGCGGGTAGGTGCCGGTAAGTGGCCGCGGGTAGGTGCCGGTAAGTGGCTGCGGGTAGGTGCCAGTAAGTGGCCGCGGGTAGGTGCCGGTAAGTGGCCACGGGTAGGTGCCGGTAAATGGTTGCGGATAGGTGCGCGTTAGTGGCTGCAGGTAGGGGCACGTTAGTGGCTGCGGGTAGGTGCCGGTAAGTGGCTGTGGGTAGGTGAGAGGAAGTGACCGCGGCAAAGTGCCGGTAAGTTGCCCCATGTATGCTTCAGAATGTGGCCGCGGGTAGGTGCCGGTAAGTGGCCGTGGGTAGGTGCCGGTAAGTGGCCACGGGTAGGTGCCGGTAAGTGGCCACGGGTAGGTGTCGGTAAGTGGCCGTGGGTAGGTGCCGGTAAGTGGCCGCGGTTAGGTGCCGGTAAGTGGCCGTGGGTAGGTGCCGGTAAGAGGCCGCGGGTAGGTGCCGGTAAGTGGCCGTGGGTAGGTGTCAGTAAATGGTTGCGGATAGGTGCGCGTTATTGGCCGCAGGTAGGGGCGCGTTAGTGGCTGCAGGTAGGTGCCGGTAAGTGGCTGTGGGTAGGTGCCGGTAAGTGGCCGCGGGTAGATGCCGGTAAGTGGCCGCGGGTAGGTGCCGGTAAGTGGCCACGGGTTGGTGACGGTAAGTGGCCGCGGGTAGGTGCCGGTAAGTGGCCGCGGGTAGGTGACGGTAAGTGGCCGCCGGTAGGTGCCGGTAAGTGGCCGCGGGTAGGTGCCGGTAAGTGGCCGTGGGCAGGTGCCGGTAAGTGGGCGCAGCTTGGTTCCGGTAAGTGGCCGCGGGTAGGTGCCGGTATGTGGCCGCAGTTAGGTGCCGGTAAGTGGCCGCGGGTAGGTGCCGGTAAGTGGCCGCGGGTAGGTGCCGGTAAGTGGCCGCGGGTAGGTGCCGGTAAGTGGCTGTGGGTAGGTGACAGGAAGTAGCCGTGGCTAAGTGCCGGTAATTGGCCCCATGTATGCTTCAGAATATGGCCGCGGGTAGGTGCCAGTAAGTGGCCATGGGTAGGTGCTGGTAAGTGGCCGCGGGTAGGTGCCGGTAAGTGGCCGCGGGTAGGTGCCGGTAAGTGGCCGCGGGTAGGTGCCGGTAAGTGGCCGCGGGTAGGTGCCGGTAAGTGGCTGCGGGTAGGTGCCAGTAAGTGGACACGGGTAGGTGCCGGTAAGTGGCCGTGGGTAGGTGCCGGTAAGTGGCTGCGGTTAGGTGCCGGTAAGTGGCCGCGGGTAGGTGCCGGTAAGTGGCCGCGGGTAGGTGCCGGTAAGTGGCCGTGGGTAGGTGCCGGTAAATGGTTGCGGATAGGTGCGCGTTAGTGGCCGCAGGTATGGGCGCGTTAGTGACTGCGGGTAGGTGCCGGTAAGTGGCTGTGGGTAGGTGCCGGTAAGTGGCCGCGGCTAAGTGCCGGTAAGTGACGCCATGCATGCTTCAGAATGTGGTCGTGGGTAGGTGCCGGTAAGTGGTCGCGGGTAGGTGCCGGTAAGTGGCTGCGGGTAGGTGCCGGTAAGTGGCTGTGGGTAGGTGACAGGAAGTGGCCGCGGCTAAGTGCCGGTAAGTTGCCCCATTTATGCTTCAGAATGTGGCCGCGGGTAGGTGCCGGTAAGTGGCCGCGGGTAGGTGCCGGTAAGTGGCCGCGGGTAGGTGCCGGTAAGTGGCTGCGGGTAGGTGCCAGTAAGTGGCCGCGGGTAGGTGCCGGTAAGTGGCCACGGGTAGGTGCCGGTAAATGGTTGCGGATAGGTGCGCGTTAGTGGCTGCAGGTAGGGGCACGTTAGTGGCTGCGGGTAGGTGCCGGTAAGTGGCTGTGGGTAGGTGAGAGGAAGTGACCGCGGCAAAGTGCCGGTAAGTTGCCCCATGTATGCTTCAGAATGTGGCCGCGGGTAGGTGCCGGTAAGTGGCCGTGGGTAGGTGCCGGTAAGTGGCCACGGGTAGGTGCCAGTAAGTGGCCGCAGGTAGGTGCCGGTAAGTGAACGCAGGTAGGTGCCGGTAAGTGGCCGCGGGTAGGTGCTGGTAAGTGGCAGCGGGTAGGTGCCGGTAAGTGGCCACGGGTAGGTGCCGGCAAGTGGCCGCAGGTAGGTGCCGGTAAGTGTCCACGGGTAGGTGCCGGTAAGTGGCCGCAGGTAGGTGCCGGTAAATGGTTGCGGATAGGTGCACGTTATTGGCCGCCGGGAGGGGCGCGTTAGTGGCCGCGGGTAGGTGCCGGTAAGTGGCTGTGGGTAGGTGACAGGAAGTGGCCGTGGCTAAGTGCCGGTAATTGGCCCCATGTATGCTTCAGAATGTGGCCGCGGGTAGGTGCCGGTAAGTGGCCGTGGGCAGGTGCCGGTAAGTGGCCGCGGGTAGGTGCCGGTAAGTGGCCGCGGGTAGGTGACAGGAAGTGGCCGTGGCTAAGTGCCGGTAAGTGGCCCCATGTATGCTTCAGATAGTGGCCGTGGGTAGGTGCCGGTAAGTGGCCGCGGGTAGGTGCCGGTAAGCGGCCGCGGGTAGGTGCCGGTAAGTGGCCACGGGTAGGTGCTGGTAAGTGGCCGCGGGTAGGTGCCGTTAAGTGGCCGTGGGTAGCTGCCGGTATGTGGCCGCGGGTACCTGGCGGTAAGTGGGTAGGTGCCGGTAAGTGGCCGCAGGTAGGTGCCGGTAAGTGGCCGCAGGTAGGTGCCGGTAAATGGTTGCGGATGGGTGCGCTTTAGTGGCCGCGGGTAGGTGCGCGTTAGTGGCCGCGGGTAGGTGCCGGTAATTGGCCGCGGGTAGGTGCCGGTAAGTGGCCGCGGGTAGGTGACAGGAGATGGCCGTGGCTAAGTGCCGGTAAGTGGTCCCATGTAGGCTTCAGAATGCGGCCGCGGGTAGGTGCCGGTAAGTGGCCGCGGGTAGGTGCCGGTAAGTGGCCGCGGATAGGTGCCGGTAAGTGGCCGTGGGTAGGTGCCGGTAAATGGACACGGGTAGGTGCCGGTAAGTGGCCGCGGGTAGCTGCCGGTAAGTGGCCGCGGGTAGGTGCCGGTAAGTGGCCGTGGGTAGGTGCAGGTAAGTGGCCGCGGGTAGGTGCCGGTAAGTGGCCGTGGGTAGGTGACGGTAAATGGTTGCGGATAGGTGCGCGTTAGTGGCCGCAGGTAGGGGCGCGTTAGTGGCTGCGGGTAGGTGCCGGTAAGTGGCTGTGGGTAGGTGACAGGAAGTGGCCGTGGCTAAGTGCCGGTAATTGGCCCCATGTATGCTTCAGAATGTGGCCGCGGGTAGGTGCCGGTAAGTGGCCGTGGGCAGGTGCCGGTAAGTGGCCGCGGGTAGGTGCCGGTAAGTGGCCGCGGGTAGGTGACAGGAAGTGGCCGTGGCTAAGTGCCGGTAAGTGGCCCCATGTATGCTTCAGATAGTGGCCGTGGGTAGGTGCCGGTAAGTGGCCGCGGGTAGGTGCCGGTAAGCGGCCGCGGGTAGGTGCCGGTAAGTGGCCACGGGTAGGTGCTGGTAAGTGGCCGCGGGTAGGTGCCGTTAAGTGGCCGTGGGTAGCTGCCGGTATGTGGCCGCGGGTACCTGGCGGTAAGTGGGTAGGTGCCGGTAAGTGGCCGCAGGTAGGTGCCGGTAAGTGGCCGCAGGTAGGTGCCGGTAAATGGTTGCGGATGGGTGTGCTTTAGTGGCCGCGGGTAGGTGCGCGTTAGTGGCCGCGGGTAGGTGCCGGTAATTGGCCGCGGGTAGGTGCCGGTAAGTGGCCGCGGGTAGGTGACAGGAGATGGCCGTGGCTAAGTGCCGGTAAGTGGTCCCATGTAGGCTTCAGAATGTGGCCGCGGGTAGGTGCCGGTAAGTGGCCGCGGGTAGGTGCCGGTAAGTGGCCGCGGATAGGTGCCGGTAAGTGGCCGTGGGTAGGTGCCGGTAAATGGACACGGGTAGGTGCCGGTAAGTGGCCGCGGGTAGCTGCCGGTAAGTGGCCGCGGGTAGGTGCCGGTAAGTGGCCGTGGGTAGGTGCAGGTAAGTGGCCGCGGGTAGGTGCCGGTAAGTGGCCGTGGGTAGGTGACGGTAAATGGTTGCGGATAGGTGCGCGTTAGTGGCCGCAGGTAGGGGCGCGTTAGTGGCTGCGGGTAGGTGCCGGTAAGTGGCTGTGGGTAGGTGCCGGTAAGTGGCCGCGGGTAGGTGCCGGTAAGTGGCCGCGAGTAGGTGCCGGTAAGTGGCCGCGGGTAGGTGCCAGTAAGTGGCCACGGGTAGGTGCTGGTAAGTGGCCGCGGGTAGGTGCCGGTAAGTGGCCACGGGTAGGTGCTGGTAAGTGGCCGCGGGTAGGTGCCGGTAAGTGGCCGTGGGTAGCTGCCGGTAAGTGGCCGCGGGTAGCTGGCGGTAAGTGGGTAGGTGCCGGTAAGTGGCCGCCGGTAGGTGCCGGTAAGTGGCCGCAGGTAGGTGCCGGTAAATGGTTGCGGATGGGTGCGCTTTAGTGGCCGCGGGTAGGTGCGCGTTAGTGGCCGCGGGTAGGTGCCGGTAAGTGGCCGCGGGCAGGTGCCGGTAAGTGGGCGCAGCTTGGTTGCGGTAAGTGGCCACGGGTAGGTGCCGGTATGTGGCCGCAGTTAGGTGCCGGTAAGTGGCCGCGGGTAGGTGCCGGTAAGTGGCCGCGGGTAGGTGCCGGTAAGTGGCTGTGGGTAGGTGACAGGAAGTGGCCGTGGCTAAGTGCCGGTAATTGGCCCCATGTATGCTTCAGAATATGGCCGCGGGTAGGTGCCAGTAAGTGGCCATGGGTAGGTGCTGGTAAGTGGCCGCGGGTAGGTGCCGGTAAGTGGCCGCGGGTAGGTGCCGGTAAGAGGCCGCGGGTAGGTGCCGGTAAGTGGCCGCGGGTAGGTGCCGGTAAGTGGCTGCGGGTAGGTGCCCGTAAGTGGACACGGGTAGGTGCCGGTAAGTGGCCGTGGGTAGGTGCCGGTAAGTGGCTGCGGTTAGGTGCCGGTAAGTGGCCGCGGGTAGGTGCCGGTAAGTGGCCGCGGGTAGGTGCCGGTAAGTGGCCGTGGGTAGGTGCCGGTAAATGGTTTCGGATAGGTGCGCGTTAGTGGCCGCAGGTATGGGCGCGTTAGTGACTGCGGGTAGGTGCCGGTAAGTGGCTGTGGGTAGGTGCCGGTAAGTGGCCGCGGCTAAGTGCCGGTAAGTGGCGCCATGCATGCTTCAGAATGTGGCCGTGGGTAGGTGCCGGTAAGTGGTCGCGGGTAGGTGCCGGTAAGTGGCTGCGGGTAGGTGCCGGTAAGTGGCTGTGGGTAGGTGACAGGAAGTGGCCGCGGCTAAGTGCCGGTAAGTTGCCCCATTTATGCTTCAGAATGTGGCCGCGGGTAGGTGCCGGTAAGTGGCCGCGGGTAGGTGCCGGTAAGTGGCCGCGGGTAGGTGCCGGTAAGTGGCTGCGGGTAGGTGCCAGTAAGTGGCCGCGGGTAGGTGCCGGTAAGTGGCCACGGGTAGGTGCCGGTAAATGGTTGCGGATAGGTGCGCGTTAGTGGCTGCAGGTAGGGGCACGTTAGTGGCTGCGGGTAGGTGCCGGTAAGTGGCTGTGGGTAGGTGAGAGGAAGTGACCGCGGCAAAGTGCCGGTAAGTTGCCCCATGTATGCTTCAGAATGTGGCCGCGGGTAGGTGCCGGTAAGTGGCCGTGGGTAGGTGCCGGTAAGTGGCCACGGGTAGGTGCCAGTAAGTGGCCGCAGGTAGGTGCCGGTAAGTGAACGCAGGTAGGTGCCGGTAAGTGGCCGCGGGTAGGTGACGGTAAGTGGCCGCCGGTAGGTGCCGGTAAGTGGCCGCGGGTAGGTGCCGGTAAGTGGCCGCGGGCAGGTGCCGGTAAGTGGGCGCAGCTTGGTTCCGGTAAGTGGCCACGGGTAGGTGCCGGTATGTGGCCGCAGTTAGGTGCCGGTAAGTGGCCGCGGGTAGGTGCCGGTAAGTGGCCGCGGGTAGGTGCCGGTAAGTGGCCGCGGGTAGGTGCCGGTAAGTGGCTGTGGGTAGGTGACAGGAAGTGGCCGTGGCTAAGTGCCGGTAATTGGCCCCATGTATGCTTCAGAATATGGCCGCGGGTAGGTGCCAGTAAGTGGCCATGGGTAGGTGCTGGTAAGTGGCCGCGGGTAGGTGCCGGTAAGTGGCCGCGGGTAGGTGCCGGTAAGTGGCCGCGGGTAGGTGCCGGTAAGTGGCCGCGGGTAGGTGCCGGTAAGTGGCTGCGGGTAGGTGCCCGTAAGTGGACACGGGTAGGTGCCGGTAAGTGGCCATGGGTAGGTGCCGGTAAGTGGCTGCGGTTAGGTGCCGGTAAGTGGCCGCGGGTAGGTGCCGGTAAGTGGCCGCGGGTAGGTGCCGGTAAGTGGCCGTGGGTAGGTGCCGGTAAATGGTTGCGGATAGGTGCGCGTTAGTGGCCGCAGGTATGGGCGCGTTAGTGACTGCGGGTAGGTGCCGGTAAGTGGCTGTGGGTAGGTGCCGGTAAGTGGCCGCGGCTAAGTGCCGGTAAGTGGCGCCATGCATGCTTCAGAATGTGGTCGTGGGTAGGTGCCGGTAAGTGGTCGCGGGTAGGTGCCGGTAAGTGGCTGCGGGTAGGTGCCGGTAAGTGGCTGTGGGTAGGTGACAGGAAGTGGCCGCGGCTAAGTGCCGGTAAGTTGCCCCATTTATGCTTCAGAATGTGGCCGCGGGTAGGTGCCGGTAAGTGGCCGCGGGTAGGTGCCGGTAAGTGGCCGCGGGTAGGTGCCGGTAAGTGGCTGCGGGTAGGTGCCAGTAAGTGGCCGCGGGTAGGTGCCGGTAAGTGGCCGCGGGTAGGTGCTGGTAAGTGGCAGCGGGTAGGTGCCGGTAAGTGGCCACGGGTAGGTGCCGGCAAGTGGCCGCAGGTAGGTGCCGGTAAGTGTCCACGGGTAGGTGCCGGTAAGTGGCCGCAGGTAGGTGCCGGTAAATGGTTGCGGATAGGTGCACGTTATTGGCCGCCGGTAGGGGCGCGTTAGTGGCCGCGGGTAGGTGCCGGTAAGTGGCTGTGGGTAGGTGACAGGAAGTGGCCGTGGCTAAGTGCCGGTAATTGGCCCCATGTATGCTTCAGAATGTGGCCGCGGGTAGGTGCCGGTAAGTGGCCGTGGGCAGGTGCCGGTAAGTGGCCGCGGGTAGGTGCCGGTAAGTGGCCGCGGGTAGGTGACAGGAAGTGGCCGTGGCTAAGTGCCGGTAAGTGGCCCCATGTATGCTTCAGATAGTGGCCGTGGGTAGGTGCCGGTAAGTGGCCGCGGGTAGGTGCCGGTAAGCGGCCGCGGGTAGGTGCCGGTAAGTGGCCACGGGTAGGTGCTGGTCAGTGGCCGCGGGTAGGTGCCGTTAAGTGGCCGTGGGTAGCTGCCGGTATGTGGCCGCGGGTACCTGGCGGTAAGTGGGTAGGTGCCGGTAAGTGGCCGCAGGTAGGTGCCGGTAAGTGGCCGCAGGTAGGTGCCGGTAAATGGTTGCGGATGGGTGCGCTTTAGTGGCCGCGGGTAGGTGCGCGTTAGTGGCCGCGGGTAGGTGCCGGTAATTGGCCGCGGGTAGGTGCCGGTAAGTGGCCGCGGGTAGGTGACAGGAGATGGCCGTGGCTAAGTGCCGGTAAGTGGTCCCATGTAGGCTTCAGAATGTGGCCGCGGGTAGGTGCCGGTAAGTGGCCGCGGGTAGGTGCCGGTAAGTGGCCGCGGATAGGTGCCGGTAAGTGGCCGTGGGTAGGTGCCGGTAAATGGACACGGGTAGGTGCCGGTAAGTGGCCGCGGGTAGCTGCCGGTAAGTGGCCGCGGGTAGGTGCCGGTAAGTGGACGTGGGTAGGTGCAGGTAAGTGGCCGCGGGTAGGTGCCGGTTAGTGGCCGTGGGTAGGTGACGGTAAATGGTTGCGGATAGGTGCGCGTTAGTGGCCGCAGGTAGGGGCGCGTTAGTGGCTGAGGGTAGGTGCCGGTAAGTGGCTGTGGGTAGGTGCCGGTAAGTGGCCGTGGGTAGGTGCCGGTAAGTGGCCGCGAGTAGGTGCCGGTAAGTGGCCGCGGGTAGGTGCCAGTAAGTGGCCACGGGTAGGTGCTGGTAAGTGGCCGCGGGTAGGTGCCGGTAAGTGGCCACGGGTAGGTGCTGTTAAGTGGCCGCGGGTAGGTGCCGGTAAGTGGCCGTGGGTAGCTGCCGGTAAGTGGCCGCGGGTAGCTGGCGGTAAGTGGGTAGGTGCCGGTAAGTGGCCGCAGGTAGGTGCCGGTAAGTGGCCGCAGGTAGGTGCCGGTAAATGGTTGCGGATGGGTGCGCTTTAGTGGCCGCGGGTAGGTGCGCGTTAGTGGCCGCGGGTAGGTGCCGGTAAGTGGCCGCGGGTAGGTGCCGGTAAGTGGCCGCGGGTAGGTGACAGGAGATGGCCGTGGCTAAGTGTCGGTAAGTGGTCCCATGTAGGCTTCAGAATGTGGCCGCGGGTAGGTGCCAGTAAGTGGCCGCGGGCAGGTGTCGGTAAGTGGCCGCGGATAGGTGCCGGTAAGTGGCCGTGGGTAGGTGCCGGTAAGTGGACACGGGTAGGTGCCGGTAAATGGCCGCGGGTAGCTGCCGGTAAGTGGCCGCGGGTATGTGCCGGTAAGTGGCCGTGGGTAGGTGCAGGTAAGTGGCCGCGGGCAGGTGCCGGTAAGTGGCCGTGGGTAGGTGCCGGTAAATGGTTGCGGATAGGTGCGCGTTAGTGGCCGCAGGTAGGGGCGCGTTAGTGGCTGCGGGTAGGTGCCGGTAAGTGGCTGTGGGTAGGTGCAGGTAAGTGGCCACGGGTAGGTGCCGGTAAGTGGCCGCGAGTAGGTGCCGGTAAGTGGCCACGGATAGGTGCCGGTAAATGGTTGCGGATAGGTGCGCGTTAGTGGCTGCAGGTAGGGGCACGTTAGTAGCTGCAGGTAGGTGGCGGTAAGTGGCGGTGGGTAGGTGAGAGGAAGTGGCCGCGGCTAAGTGCTGGTAAGTTGCCCCATGTATGCTTCAGAATGTGGCCGAGGGTAGGTGCCGGTAAGTGGCCGCGGGTAGGTGCCAGTATGAGGCCGCGGTTAGGTGCCGGTAAGTGGCCGCGGTTAGGTGCCGGTAAGTGGCCGCGGGTAGGTGCCGGTAAGTGGCCGCAGGTAGGTGCCGGTAAGTGGCCGCGGGTAGGTGCTGGTAAGTGGCCGCAGGTAGGTGCCGGTAAATGGTTGCGGATAGGTGCGCGTTAGTGGCCGCAGGTAGGGGCGCGTTAGTGGCCGCGGGTAGGTGCCGGTAAGTGGCTGTGGGTAGGTGACAGGAAGTGGCCGTGGCTAAGTGACGGTAATTGGCCCCATGTATGCTTCAGAATGTGGCCGCGGGTAGGTGCCGGTAAGTGGCCATGGGTAGGTGCTGGTAAGTGGCCGCGGGTAGGTGCCGATAAGTGGCCGCGGGTAGGTGCCGGTAAGTGGCCGCGGGTATGTGCCGGTAAGTGGCCACGGGTAGGTGCCGGTAAGTGGACACGGGTAGGTGCCGGTAAGTGGCCGTGGGTAGGTGCCGGTAAGTGGCCGCGGTTAGGTGCCGGTAAGTGGCCGCAGGTAGGTGCCGGTAAGAGGTCGTGGGTAGGTGCCGGTAAATGGTTGCGGACAGGTGCGCGTTAGTGGCCGCAGGTAGGGGCGCATTAGTGGCTGCGGGTAGGTGCCGGTAAGTGGCTGTGGGTAGGTGCCGGCAAGTGGCCGCGGCTAAGTACCGGTAAGTGGCGCCATGTATGCTTCAGAATGTGGCCGCGGGTAGGTGCCAGTAAGTGGCCGCGGGTAGGTGCCGGTAAGTGGCCGCGGGTAGGTGCCGGTAAGTGGCCGCGGGTAGGTGTCGGTAAATGGTTGCGGATAGGTGCGCGTTAGTGGCCGCAGGTAGGGGCGCGTTAGTGGCTGTGGGTAGGTGACATGAAGTGGCTGCGGCTAAGTGCCGGTAAGTGGCCCCATGTATGCTTCAGAATGTGGCCGCGGGTAGGTGCCGGTAAGTGGCCGCGGGTAGGTGCCGGTAAGTGGCCGTGGGTAGGTGCCGGTAAGTGGCTGCGGGGAGGTGCCGGTAAGTGGCCGTGGGTAGGTGCCGGTAAGTGGCCACGGGTAGGTGTCGGTAAGTGGCCGTGGGTAGGTGCCGGTAAATGGTTGCGGATAGGTGCGCGTTAGTGGCCGCAGGTAGGGGCACGTTAGTGGCTGCGGGTAGGTGCCGGTAAGTGGCTGTGGGTAGGTGACAGGAAGTGGCCGTGGCTAAGTGTCGGTAAGTTGCCCCATGTATGCTTCAGAATGTGGCCGCGGGTAGGTGCCGGTAAGTGGCCGCGGGTAGGTGCCTGTATGAGGCCGCGGTTAGGTGCTGGGAAGAGGCTGCGGTTAGGTGCCGGTAAGTGGCCACAGGTAGGTTTCGGTAAGTGGCCACGGGTAGGTGCCGGTAAGTGGCCGCAGGTAGGTGCCGGTAAGTGTCTACGTGTAGGTGCCGGTAAGTGGCCGCAGGTAGGTGCCGGTAAATGGTTGCGGATAGGTGCACGTTAGTGGCCGCAGGTAGGGGCGCGTTAGTGGCCGCGGGTAGGTGCCGGTAAGTGGCTGTGGGTAGGTGACAGGAAGTGGCCATGGCTAAGTGCCGGTAATTGGCCCCATGTATGCTTCAGAATGTGGCCGCGGGTAGGTGCCGGTAAGTGGCCGTGGGTAGGTGCCGGTAAGTGGCCGCGGGTAGGTGCTGGTAAGTGGCCGCGGGTAGGTGCCGGTAAGTGGCCACAGATAGGTGCCGGTAAGTGGCCGCGGGTAGGTGCCGGTAAGTGGACACGGGTTGGTGCCGGTAAGTGGCCGCGGGTAGGTGCCGGTAAGTGGCCGTGGGTAGGTGCAGGTAAGTGGCCGCGGGTAGGTGCCGGTAAGTGGCCACCGGTAGGTGCCGGTAAATGGTTGCGGATAGGTGCGCGTTAGTGGCCGCAGGTAGGGGCGCGTTAGTGGCTGCGGGTAGCTGCCGGTAAGTGGCCACGGGTAGGTGCCGGTAAGTGGCCGCGGGTAGGTGCCGGTAAGTGGCCGCGGGTAGGTGCCGGTAAGTAGCTGTGGGTAGGTGCCGGTAAAAGGTTGCGGATAGGTGCGCGTTAGTGGCCGCAGGTAGGGGCACGTTAGTGGCTGCGGGTAGGTGCCGGTAAGTGGCTGTGGGTAGGTGACAGGAAGTGGCCGCGGCTAAGTGCCGGTAAGTTGTCCCATGTATGCTTCAGAATGTGGCCGCGGGTAGGTGCCGGTAAGTGGCCGCGGGTAGGTGCCGGTAAGTGGCCGCGGGTAGGTGGCGGTAAGTGGCTGCGGGTATGTGCCGGTAAGTGGCCGCGGGTAGGTGCCGGTAAGTGGCCACGGGTAGGTGCCGGTAAGTGGCCACGGGTAGGTGCCGGTAAATGGTTGCGGATAGGTGCGCGTTAGTGGCTGCAGGTAGGGGCACGTTAGTGGCTGCGGGTAGGTGCCGGTAAATGGCTGTGGGTAGGTGAGAGGAAGTGGCCGCGGCTAAGTGCCGGTAAGTTGCCCCATGTATGCTTCAGAATGTGGCCGCGGGTAGGTGCCGGTAAGTGGCCGTGGGTAGGTGCCGGTATGAGGCCGCGGTTAGGTGCCGGTAAGTGGCCGCGGGTAGGTGCCGGTAAGTGGCCGCAGGTAGGTGCCGGTAAGTGGCCGCGGGTAGGTGCCGGTAAGTGGCCACGGGTAGGTGCCGGTAAGTGGCCGCAGGTAGGTGCCGGTAAGTGTCCATGGGTAGGTGCCGGTAAGTGGCCGCAGGTAGGTGCCGGTAAATGGTTGCAGAAAGGTGCGCGTTAGTGGCCGCAGGTAGGGGCGCGTTAGTGGCCGCGGGTAGGTGCCGGTAAGTGGCTGTGGGTAGGTGACAGGAAGTGGCCGTGGCTAAGTGCCGGTAATTGGCCCCATGTATGCTTCAGAATGTGGCCGCGGGTAGGTGCCGGTAAGTGGCCATGGGTAGGTGCTGGTAAGTGGCCGCGGTTAGGTGCCGGTAAGTGGCCGCGGGTAGGTGCCGGTAAGTGGCCGCGGGTAGGTGCCGGTAAGTGGACACGGGTAGGTGCCGGTAAGAGGCCGTTGGTAGGTGCCGGTAAGTAGCCGCGGGTAGGTGCCGGTAAGTGGCCGTGGGTAGGTGCCGGTAAATGGTTGCGGATAGGTGCGCGTTAGTGGCCGCAGGTAGGGGCACGTTAGTGGCTGCGGGTAGGTGCCGGTAAGTGGCTGTGGGTAGGTGACAGGAAGTGGCCGCGGCTAAGTGTCGGTTGTTGCCCCATGTATGCTTCAGAATGTGGCCGCGGGTAGGTGCCGGTAAGTGGCCGCGGGTAGGTGCCGGTATGAGGCCTCGGTTAGGTGCTGGGAAGAGGCTGCGGTTAGGTGCCGGTAAGTGGCCGCAGGTAGGTTTTGGTAAGTGGCCACGGGTAGGTGCCGGTAAGTGGCCGCAGGTAGGTGCCGGTAAGTGTCTACGGGTAGGTGCCGGTAAGTGGCCGCAGGTAGGTGCCGGTAAGTGGCCGCGGGTAGGTGCCGCTAAGTAGCTGTGGGTAGGTGCCAGTAAATGGTTGCGGATAGGTGCGCGTTAGTGGCCGCAGGTAGGGGCACGTTAGTGGCTGCGGGTAGGTGCCGGTAAGTGGCTGTGGGTAGGTGACAGGAAGTGGCCGCGGCTAAGTGCCGGTAAGTTGTCCCATGTATGCTTCAGAATGTGGCCGCGGGTAGGTGCCGGTAAGTGGCCGCGGGGAGGTGCCGGTAAGTGGCCGCGGGTAGGTGGCGGTAAGTGGCTGCGGGTATGTGCCGGTAAGTGGCCGCGGGTAGGTGCCGGTAAGTGGCCACGGGTAGGTGCCGGTAAGTGGCCATGGGTAGGTGCCGGTAAATGGTTGCGGATAGGTGCGCGTTAGTGGCTGCAGGTAGGGGCACGTTAGTGGCTGCGGGTAGGTGCCGGTAAATGGCTGTGGGTAGGTGAGAGGAAGTGGCCGCGGCTAAGTGCCGGTAAGTTGTCCCATGTATGCTTCAGAATGTGGCCGCGGGTAGGTGCCGGTAAGTGGCCGTGGGTAGGTGCCGGTATGAGGCCGCGGTTAGGTGCCGGTAAGTGGCCGCAGGTAGGTGCCGGTAAGTGGCCGCAGGTAGGTGCCGGTAAGTGGCCGCGGGTAGGTGCCGGTAAGTGGCCACGGGTAGGTGCCGGTAAGTGTCCATGGGTAGGTGCCGGTAAGTGGCCGCAGGTAGGTGCCGGTAAATGGTTGCAGAAAGGTGCGCGTTAGTGGCCGCAGGTAGGGGCGCGTTAGTGGCCGCGGGTAGGTGCCGGTAAGTGGCTGTGGGTAGGTGACAGGAAGTGGCCGTCGCTAAGTGCCGGTAATTGGCCCCATGTATGCTTCAGAATGTGGCCGCGGGTAGGTGCCGGTAAGTGGCCATGGGTAGGTGCTGGTAAGTGGCCGCGGGTAGGTGCCGGTAAGTGGCCACGGGTAGGTGCCGGTAAGTGGCCACGGGTACGTGCCGGTAAGTGGCCGCGGGTAGGTGCCGGTAAGTGGCCGCGGGTAGGTGCCGGTAAGTGGACACGGGTAGGTGTCGGTAAGTGGCCGTGGGTAGGTGCCGGTAAGTGGCCGCGGTTAGGTGCCGGTAAGTAGCCGCGGGTAGGTGCCGGTAAGTGGCCGTGGGTAGGTGCCGTTAAATGGTTGCGGATAGGTGCACGTTAGTGGACGCAGGTAGGGGCGCATTAGTGGCTGCGGGTAGGTGCCGGTAAGTGAATGTGGGTAGGTGCCGGTAAGTGGCCGCGGCTAAGTTCCGGTAAGTGGCGCCATGTATGCTTCAGAATGTGGCCGCGGGTAGGTGCCGGTAAGTGGCCGCGGGTAGGTGTCGGTAAATGGTTGCGGATAGCTGCGCGTTAGTGGCCGCAGGTAGGGGCGCGTTAGTGGCTGTGGGTAGGTGACATGAAGTGGCTGCGGCTAAGTGCCGGTAAGTGACCCCATGTATGCTTCAGAATGTGGCCGCGGGTAGGTGCCGGTAAGTGGCCGCGGGTAGGTGCCGGTAAGTGGCCGTGGGTAGGTGCCGGTAAGTGGCTGCGGGTAGGTGCCGGTAAGTGGCCGCGGGTAGGTGCCGGTAAGTGGCCACGGGTAGGTGTCGGTAAGTGGCCGTGTGTAGGTGCCGGTAAATGGTTGCGGATAGGTGCGCGTTAGTGGCCGCAGGTAGGGGCACGTTAGTGGCTTCGGGTAGGTGCCGGTAAGTGGCTGTGGCTAGGTGACAGGAAGTGGCCGCGGCTAAGTGTCGGTAAGTTGCCCCATGTATGCTTCAGAATGTGGCCGCGGGTAGGTGCCGGTAAGTGGCCGCGGGTAGGTGCCGGTATGAGGCCGCGGTTAGGTACCGGGAAGAGGCTGCGGTTAGGTGCCGGTAAGTGGCCGCAGGTAGGTTTCGGTAAGTGGCCACGGGTAGGTGCCGGTAAGTGGCCGCAGGTAGGTGCCGGTAAGTATCCACGGGTAGGTGCCGGTAAGTGGCCGCAGGTAGGTGCCGGTAAATGGTTGCTGATAGGTGCGCGTTAGTGGCCGCAGGTAGGGGCACGTTAGTGGCTGCGTGTAGGTGCCGGTAAGTGGCCGCAGGCAGGTGCCGGTAAGTGGCCGCAGGTAGGTGCCGGTAAGTGGCCGCGGGAAGGTGCCGGTAAGTGGCTGTGGGTAGGTGCCGGTAAGTGGCCGCGGGTAGGTGCCGGTAAGTGGCCGCGGGTAGGTGCCAGTAAGTGGCCGTGGGTAGGTGCCGGTAAGTGGCCGCGGGTAGGTGTCGGTAAGTGGCCGCGGGTAGGTGCCGGTAAGTGGCCACGGGTAGGTGCCGGTAAGTGGCCACGGGTAGGTGCCGGTAAATGGTTGCGGATAGGTGCGCGTTAGTGGCTGCAGGTAGGGGCACGTTAGTGGCTGCGGGTAGGTGCCGGTAAGTGGCTGTGGGTAGGTGAGAGGAAGTGGCCGCGGCTAAGTGCCGGGAAGTTGCCCCATGTATGCTTCAGAATGTGGCCGCGGGTAGGTGCCGGTAAGTGGCCGCGGGTAGGTGCCGGTATGAGGCCGCGGTTAGGTGTCGGTAAGTGGCCTCGGGTAGGTGCCGGTAAGTGGCCGCAGGTAGGTGCCGGTAAGTGGCCGCGGGTAGGTGCCGGTAAGTGGCTGTGGGTAGGTGAGAGGAAGTGGTCGTGGCTAAGTGCCGGTAATTGGCCCCATGTATGCTTCAGAATGTGGCCGCGGGTAGGTGCTGGTAAGTGGCCGCGGGTAGGTGCCGGTAAGTGGCTGTGGGTAGGTGACAGGAAGTGGTCGTGGCTAAGTGCCGGTAATTGGCCCCATGTATGCTTCAGAATGTGGCCGCGGGTAGGTGCTGGTAAGTGGCCGCGGGTAGGTGCCGGTAAGTGGCCGTGGGTAGGTGCCGGTGAGTGGCCACGGGTAGGTGCTGGTAAGTGGCCGCGGGTTGGTGCCGGTAAGTGGCCGCGGGTAGGTGCCGGTAAGTGTCCACGGTTAGGTTGCCGGTAAGTGGCCGCGGGTAGGTGCCGGTAAATGGTTGCGGATAGGTGCGCGTTAGTGGCCGCAGGTAGGGGCGCGTTAGTGGCCGCGGGTAGGTGCCGGTAAGTGGCTGTGGGAAGGTGACAGGAAGTGGCCATGGCTAAGTGCCGGTAATTGGCCCCATGTATGCTTCAGAATGTGGCTGCGGGTAGGTGCCGGTAAGTGGCCGTGGATAGGTGCCGGTAAGTGGCCGCGGGTAGGTGCCGGTAAGTGGCCACGGGTAGGTGCCGGTAAGTGGCCGCGGGTAGGTGCCGGTAAGTAGCTGTGGGTAGGTGTCGGTAAATGGTTGCGGATAGGTGCGCGTTAGTGGCCGCAGGTAGCGGCACGTTAGTGGCTGTGGGTAGGTGCCGGTAAGTGGCTGTGGGTAGGTGAAAGGAAGTGGCCGCGGCTAAGTGCCGGTAAGTTGCCCCATGTATGCTTCAGAATGTGGCCGCGGGTAGGTGCCGGTAAGTGGCCGCGGGTAGGTGCCGGTAAGTGGCCGCGGGTAGGTGCCGGTAAGTGGCCGTGGGTAGGTGCCGGTAAGTGGCTGCGGGTAGGTGCCGGTAAGTGGCCGCGGGTAGGTGCTGGTAAGTGGCCGTGGGTAGGTGCCGGTAAGTGGCCACGGGTAGGTGCCGGTAAGTGGCCACGGGTAGGTGCCGGTAAATGGTTGCGGATAGGTGCGCGTTAGTGGCTGCAGGTAGGGGCACGTTAGTGGCTGCGGGTAGGTGCCGGTAAGTGGCCGTGGGTAGGTGCCGGTAAGTGGCCGCGGTTAGGTGCCGGTAAGTAGCCGCGGGTAGGTGCCGGTAAGTGGCCGTGGGTAGGTGCCGTTAAATGGTTGCGGATAGGTGCACGTTAGTGGACGCAGGTAGGGGCGCATTAGTGGCTGCGGGTAGGTGCCGGTAAGTGAATGTGGGTAGGTGCCGGTAAGTGGCCGCGGCTAAGTTCCGGTAAGTGGCGCCATGTATGCTTCAGAATGTGGCCGCGGGTAGGTGCCGGTAAGTGGCCGCGGGTAGGTGTCGGTAAATGGTTGCGGATAGCTGCGCGTTAGTGGCCGCAGGTAGGGGCACGTTAGTGGCTGTGGGTAGGTGACATGAAGTGGCTGCGGCTAAGTGCCGGTAAGTGACCCCATGTATGCTTCAGAATGTGGCCGCGGGTAGGTGCCGGTAAGTGGCCGCGGGTAGGTGCCGGTAAGTGGCCGTGGGTAGGTGCCGGTAAGTGGCTGCGGGTAGGTGCCGGTAAGTGGCCGCGGGTAGGTGCCGGTAAGTGGCCACGGGTAGGTGTCGGTAAGTGGCCGTGTGTAGGTGCCGGTAAATGGTTGCGGATAGGTGCGCGTTAGTGGCCGCAGGTAGGGGCACGTTAGTGGCTTCGGGTAGGTGCCGGTAAGTGGCTGTGGGTAGGTGACAGGAAGTGGCCGCGGCTAAGTGTCGGTAAGTTGCCCCATGTATGCTTCAGAATGTGGCCGCGGGTAGGTGCCGGTAAGTGGCCGCGGGTAGGTGCCGGTATGAGGCCGCGGTTAGGTACCGGGAAGAGGCTGCGGTTAGGTGCCGGTAAGTGGCCGCAGGTAGGTTTCGGTAAGTGGCCACGGGTAGGTGCCGGTAAGTGGCCGCAGGTAGGTGCCGGTAAGTATCCACGGGTAGGTGCCGGTAAGTGGCCGCAGGTAGGTGCCGGTAAATGGTTGCTGATAGGTGCGCGTTAGTGGCCGCAGGTAGGGGCACGTTAGTGGCTGCGTGTAGGTGCCGGTAAGTGGCCGCAGGCAGGTGCCGGTAAGTGGCCGCAGGTAGGTGCCGGTAAGTGGCCGCGGGAAGGTGCCGGTAAGTGGCTGTGGGTAGGTGCCGGTAAGTGGCCGCGGGTAGGTGCCGGTAAGTGGCCGCGGGTAGGTGCCAGTAAGTGGCCGTGGGTAGGTGCCGGTAAGTGGCCGCGGGTAGGTGTCGGTAAGTGGCCGCGGGTAGGTGCCGGTAAGTGGCCACGGGTAGGTGCCGGTAAGTGGCCACGGGTAGGTGCCGGTAAATGGTTGCGGATAGGTGCGCGTTAGTGGCTGCAGGTAGGGGCACGTTAGTGGCTGCGGGTAGGTGCCGGTAAGTGGCTGTGGGTAGGTGAGAGGAAGTGGCCGCGGCTAAGTGCCGGGAAGTTGCCCCATGTATGCTTCAGAATGTGGCCGCGGGTAGGTGCCGGTAAGTGGCCGCGGGTAGGTGCCGGTATGAGGCCGCGGTTAGGTGTCGGTAAGTGGCCTCGGGTAGGTGCCGGTAAGTGGCCGCAGGTAGGTGCCGGTAAGTGGCCGCGGGTAGGTGCCGGTAAGTGGCTGTGGGTAGGTGAGAGGAAGTGGTCGTGGCTAAGTGCCGGTAATTGGCCCCATGTATGCTTCAGAATGTGGCCGCGGGTAGGTGCTGGTAAGTGGCCGCGGGTAGGTGCCGGTAAGTGGCTGTGGGTAGGTGACAGGAAGTGGTCGTGGCTAAGTGCCGGTAATTGGCCCCATGTATGCTTCAGAATGTGGCCGCGGGTAGGTGCTGGTAAGTGGCCGCGGGTAGGTGCCGGTAAGTGGCCGTGGGTAGGTGCCGGTGAGTGGCCACGGGTAGGTGCTGGTAAGTGGCCGCGGGTTGGTGCCGGTAAGTGGCCGCGGGTAGGTGCCGGTAAGTGTCCACGGTTAGGTTGCCGGTAAGTGGCCGCGGGTAGGTGCCGGTAAATGGTTGCGGATAGGTGCGCGTTAGTGGCCGCAGGTAGGGGCGCGTTAGTGGCCGCGGGTAGGTGCCGGTAAGTGGCTGTGGGAAGGTGACAGGAAGTGGCCATGGCTAAGTGCCGGTAATTGGCCCCATGTATGCTTCAGAATGTGGCTGCGGGTAGGTGCCGGTAAGTGGCCGTGGATAGGTGCCGGTAAGTGGCCGCGGGTAGGTGCCGGTAAGTGGCCACGGGTAGGTGCCGGTAAGTGGCCGCGGGTAGGTGCCGGTAAGTAGCTGTGGGTAGGTGCCGGTAAATGGTTGCGGATAGGTGCGCGTTAGTGGCCGCAGGTAGCGGCACGTTAGTGGCTGTGGGTAGGTGCCGGTAAGTGGCTGTGGGTAGGTGAAAGGAAGTGGCCGCGGCTAAGTGCCGGTAAGTTGCCCCATGTATGCTTCAGAATGTGGCCGCGGGTAGGTGCCGGTAAGTGGCCGCGGGTAGGTGCCGGTAAGTGGCCGCGGGTAGGTGCCGGTAAGTGGCCGTGGGTAGGTGCCGGTAAGTGGCCGCGGGTAGGTGCCGGTAAGTGGCCGCGGGTAGGTGCTGGTAAGTGGCCGTGGGTAGGTGCCGGTAAGTGGCCACGGGTAGGTGCCGGTAAGTGGCCACGGGTAGGTGCCGGTAAATGGTTGCGGATAGGTGCGCGTTAGTGGCTGCAGGTAGGGGCACGTTAGTGGCTGCGGGTAGGTGCCGGTAAGTGGCTGTGGGTAGGTGAGAGGAAGTGGCCGCGGCTAAGTGCCGGTAAGTTGCCCCATGTATGCTTCAGAATGTGGCCGCGGGTAGGTGCCGGTAAGTGGCCGCGGGTAGGTGCCGGTATGAGGCCGCGGTTAGGTGCCGGTAAGTGGCAGCGGGTAGGTGCCGGTAAGTGGCCGCAGGTAGGTGCCGGTAAGTGGCCGCGGGTAGGTGCCGGTAAGTGGCCACGGGTAGGTGCCGGTAAGTGGCCGCAGGTAGGTGCCGGTAAGTGTCCATGGGTAGGTGCCGGTAAGTGGCCGCAGGTAGGTGCCGGTAAATGGTTGCGGATAGGTGCGCGTTAGTGGCCGCAGGTAGGGGCACGTTAGTGGCCGCGGGTAGGTGCCGGTAAGTGGCTGTGGGTAGGTGACAGGAAGTGGCCGCGGCTAAGTGCCGGTAAGTTGCCCCATGTATGCTTCAGAATGTGGCCGCGGGTAGGTGCCGGTAAGTGGACGCAGGTAGGTACCGGTAAGTGGCCGCGGGAAGGTGCCGGTAAGTGGCTGCGGGTAGGTGCCGGTAAGTGGCCGCGGGTAGGTGCCGGTAAGTGGCCGCGGGTAGGTGCCAGTAAGTGGCCGTGGGTAGGCGCCGGTAAGTGGCCGCGGGTAGGTGCCGGTAAGTGGCTGCGGGTAGGTGCCGGTAAGTGGCCACGGGTAGGTGCCGGTAAGTGGCCACGGGTAGGTGCCGGTAAATGGTTGCGGATAGGTGCGCGTTAGTGGCTGCAGGTAGGGGCACGTTAGTGGCTGCGGGTAGGTGCCGGTAAGTGGCTGTGGGTAGGTGAGAGGAAGTGGCCGCGGCTAAGTGTCGGGAAGTTGCCCCATGTATGCTTCAGAATGTGGCCGCGGGTAGGTGCCGGTAAGTGGCTGCGGGTAGGTGCCGGTATGAGGCCGCGGTTAGGTGCCGGTAAGTGGCCGCGGGTAGGTGCCGGTAAGTGGCCGCAGGTAGGTGCCGGTAAGTGGCCGCGGGTAGGTGCCGGTAAGTGGCTGTGGGTAGGTGAGAGGAAGTGGCTGCGGCTAAGTGCCGGTAAGTTGCCCCATGTATGCTTCAGAATGTGGCCGAGGGTAGGTGCCGGTAAGTGGCCGCGGGTAGGTGCCGGTAAGTGGCCGCGGGTAGGTGCCGGTAAGTGGCTGCGGGTAGGTGCCGGTAAGAGGCCGCGGGTAGGTGCCGGTAAGTGGCCGCAGGTAGGTGCCGGTAAGTGGCTTCGGGTAGGTGCCGGTAAGTGGCTGTGGGTAGGTGACAGGAAGTGGTCGTGGCTAAGTGCCGGTAATTGGCCCCATGTATGCTTCAGAATGTGGCCGCGGGTAGGTGCTGGTAAGTGGCCGCGGGTAGGTGCCGGTAAGTGGCCGTGGGTAGGTGCCGGTAAGTGGCCACGGGTAGGTGCTGGTAAGTGGCCGCGGGTTGGTGCCGGTAAGTGGCCGCGGGTAGGTGCCGGTAAGTGGCCGCGGGTAGGTGCCAGTAAGTGGCCGTGGGTAGGTGCCGGTAAGTGGCCGCGGGTAGGTGCCGGTAAGTGGCTGCGGGTAGGTGCCGGTAAGTGGCCACGGGTAGGTGCCGGTAAGTGGCCACGGGTAGGTGCCGGTAAATGGTTGCGGATAGGTGCGCGTTAGTGGCTGCAGGTAGGGGCACGTTAGTGGCTGCGGGTAGGTGCCGGTAAGTGGCTGTGGGTAGGTGAGAGGAAGTGGCCGCGGCTAAGTGTCGGGAAGTTGCCCCATGTATGCTTCAGAATGTGGCCGCGGGTAGGTGCCGGTAAGTGGCCGCGGGTAGGTGCCGGTATGAGGCCGCGGTTAGGTGCCGGTAAGTGGCCGCGGGTAGGTGCCGGTAAGTGGCCGCAGGTAGGTGCCGGTAAGTGGCCGCGGGTAGGTGCCGGTAAGTGGCTGTGGGTAGGTGAGAGGAAGTGGCTGCGGCTAAGTGCCGGTAAGTTGCCCCATGTATGCTTCAGAATGTGGCCGAGGGTAGGTGCCGGTAAGTGGCCGCGGGTAGGTGCCGGTAAGTGGCCGCGGGTAGGTGCCGGTAAGTGGCTGCGGGTAGGTGCCGGTAAGAGGCCGCGGGTAGGTGCCGGTAAGTGGCCGCAGGTAGGTGCCGGTAAGTGGCTTCGGGTAGGTGCCGGTAAGTGGCTGTGGGTAGGTGACAGGAAGTGGTCGTGGCTAAGTGCCGGTAATTGGCCCCATGTATGCTTCAGAATGTGGCCGCGGGTAGGTGCTGGTAAGTGGCCGCGGGTAGGTGCCGGTAAGTGGCCGTGGGTAGGTGCCGGTAAGTGGCCACGGGTAGGTGCTGGTAAGTGGCCGCGGGTTGGTGCCGGTAAGTGGCCGCGGGTAGGTGCCGGTAAGTGTCCACGGTTAGGTTGCCGGTAAGTGGCCGCGGGTAGGTGCCGGTAAATGGTTGCGGATAGGTGCGCGTTAGTGGCCGCAGGTAGGGGCGCGTTAGTGGCCGTGGGTAGGTGCCGGTAAGTGGCTGTGGGAAGGTGACAGGAAGTGGCCGTGGCTAAGTGCCGGTAATTGGCCCCATGTATGCTTCAGAATGTGGCCGCGGGTAGGTGCCGGTAAGTGGCCGCGGGTAGGTGCCGGTAAGTGGCCGCGGGTAGGTGCCGGTAAGTGGCCGTGGGTAGGTGCCGGTAAGTGGCCGCGGGTAGGTGCCGGTAAGTGGCCGCGGGTAGGTGCTGGTAAGTGGCCGTGGGTAGGTGCCGGTAAGTGGCCACGGGTAGGTGCCGGTAAGTGGCCACGGGTAGGTGCCGGTAAATGGTTGCGGATAGGTGCGCGTTAGTGGCTGCAGGTAGGGGCACGTTAGTGGCTGCGGGTAGGTGCCGGTAAGTGGCTGTGGGTAGGTGAGAGGAAGTGGCCGCGGCTAAGTGCCGGTAAGTTGCCCCATGTATGCTTCAGAATGTGGCCGCGGGTAGGTGCCGGTAAGTGGCCGCGGGTAGGTGCCGGTATGAGGCCGCGGTTAGGTGCCGGTAAGTGGCAGCGGGTAGGTGCCGGTAAGTGGCCGCAGGTAGGTGCCGGTAAGTGGCCGCGGGTAGGTGCCGGTAAGTGGCCACGGGTAGGTGCCGGTAAGTGGCCGCAGGTAGGTGCCGGTAAGTGTCCATGGGTAGGTGCCGGTAAGTGGCCGCAGGTAGGTGCCGGTAAATGGTTGCGGATAGGTGCGCGTTAGTGGCCGCAGGTAGGGGCACGTTAGTGGCCGCGGGTAGGTGCCGGTAAGTGGCTGTGGGTAGGTGACAGGAAGTGGCCGCGGCTAAGTGCCGGTAAGTTGCCCCATGTATGCTTCAGAATGTGGCCGCGGGTAGGTGCCGGTAAGTGGACGCAGGTAGGTACCGGTAAGTGGCCGCGGGAAGGTGCCGGTAAGTGGCTGCGGGTAGGTGCCGGTAAGTGGCCGCGGGTAGGTGCCGGTAAGTGGCCGCGGGTAGGTGCCAGTAAGTGGCCGTGGGTAGGCGCCGGTAAGTGGCCGCGGGTAGGTGCCGGTAAGTGGCTGCGGGTAGGTGCCGGTAAGTGGCCACGGGTAGGTGCCGGTAAGTGGCCACGGGTAGGTGCCGGTAAATGGTTGCGGATAGGTGCGCGTTAGTGGCTGCAGGTAGGGGCACGTTAGTGGCTGCGGGTAGGTGCCGGTAAGTGGCTGTGGGTAGGTGAGAGGAAGTGGCCGCGGCTAAGTGTCGGGAAGTTGCCCCATGTATGCTTCAGAATGTGGCCGCGGGTAGGTGCCGGTAAGTGGCTGCGGGTAGGTGCCGGTATGAGGCCGCGGTTAGGTGCCGGTAAGTGGCCGCGGGTAGGTGCCGGTAAGTGGCCGCAGGTAGGTGCCGGTAAGTGGCCGCGGGTAGGTGCCGGTAAGTGGCTGTGGGTAGGTGAGAGGAAGTGGCTGCGGCTAAGTGCCGGTAAGTTGCCCCATGTATGCTTCAGAATGTGGCCGAGGGTAGGTGCCGGTAAGTGGCCGCGGGTAGGTGCCGGTAAGTGGCCGCGGGTAGGTGCCGGTAAGTGGCTGCGGGTAGGTGCCGGTAAGAGGCCGCGGGTAGGTGCCGGTAAGTGGCCGCAGGTAGGTGCCGGTAAGTGGCTTCGGGTAGGTGCCGGTAAGTGGCTGTGGGTAGGTGACAGGAAGTGGTCGTGGCTAAGTGCCGGTAATTGGCCCCATGTATGCTTCAGAATGTGGCCGCGGGTAGGTGCTGGTAAGTGGCCGCGGGTAGGTGCCGGTAAGTGGCCGTGGGTAGGTGCCGGTAAGTGGCCACGGGTAGGTGCTGGTAAGTGGCCGCGGGTTGGTGCCGGTAAGTGGCCGCGGGTAGGTGCCGGTAAGTGGCCGCGGGTAGGTGCCAGTAAGTGGCCGTGGGTAGGTGCCGGTAAGTGGCCGCGGGTAGGTGCCGGTAAGTGGCTGCGGGTAGGTGCCGGTAAGTGGCCACGGGTAGGTGCCGGTAAGTGGCCACGGGTAGGTGCCGGTAAATGGTTGCGGATAGGTGCGCGTTAGTGGCTGCAGGTAGGGGCACGTTAGTGGCTGCGGGTAGGTGCCGGTAAGTGGCTGTGGGTAGGTGAGAGGAAGTGGCCGCGGCTAAGTGTCGGGAAGTTGCCCCATGTATGCTTCAGAATGTGGCCGCGGGTAGGTGCCGGTAAGTGGCCGCGGGTAGGTGCCGGTATGAGGCCGCGGTTAGGTGCCGGTAAGTGGCCGCGGGTAGGTGCCGGTAAGTGGCCGCAGGTAGGTGCCGGTAAGTGGCCGCGGGTAGGTGCCGGTAAGTGGCTGTGGGTAGGTGAGAGGAAGTGGCTGCGGCTAAGTGCCGGTAAGTTGCCCCATGTATGCTTCAGAATGTGGCCGAGGGTAGGTGCCGGTAAGTGGCCGCGGGTAGGTGCCGGTAAGTGGCCGCGGGTAGGTGCCGGTAAGTGGCTGCGGGTAGGTGCCGGTAAGAGGCCGCGGGTAGGTGCCGGTAAGTGGCCGCAGGTAGGTGCCGGTAAGTGGCTTCGGGTAGGTGCCGGTAAGTGGCTGTGGGTAGGTGACAGGAAGTGGTCGTGGCTAAGTGCCGGTAATTGGCCCCATGTATGCTTCAGAATGTGGCCGCGGGTAGGTGCTGGTAAGTGGCCGCGGGTAGGTGCCGGTAAGTGGCCGTGGGTAGGTGCCGGTAAGTGGCCACGGGTAGGTGCTGGTAAGTGGCCGCGGGTTGGTGCCGGTAAGTGGCCGCGGGTAGGTGCCGGTAAGTGTCCACGGTTAGGTTGCCGGTAAGTGGCCGCGGGTAGGTGCCGGTAAATGGTTGCGGATAGGTGCGCGTTAGTGGCCGCAGGTAGGGGCGCGTTAGTGGCCGTGGGTAGGTGCCGGTAAGTGGCTGTGGGAAGGTGACAGGAAGTGGCCGTGGCTAAGTGCCGGTAATTGGCCCCATGTATGCTTCAGAATGTAGCTGCGGGTAGGTGCCGGTAAGTGGCCGTGGATAGGTGCCGGTAAGTGGACGCGGGTAGGTGCCGGTAAGTGGCCACGGGTAGGTGCCGGTAAGTGGCCGCAGGTAGGTGCCGGTAAGTAGCTGTGGGTAGGTGCCGGTAAATGGTTGCGGATAGGTACGCGTTAGTGGCCACAGGTAGGGGCACGTTAGTGGCTGCGGGTAGGTGCCGGTAAGTGGCTGTGGGTAGGTGGCAGGAAGTGGCCGCGGCTAAGTGCCGGTAAGTTGCCTCATGTATGCTTCAGAATGTGGCCGCGGGTAGGTGCCGGTAAGTGGCCGCGGGTAGGTGTCGGTAAGTGGCCGCGGGTAGGTGCCGGTAAGTGGCCGCGGGTAGGTGCCGGTAAGTGGCCGCGGGTAGGTGCTGGTAAGTGGCCGTGGGTAGGTGCCGGTAAGTGGCCGCGGGTAGGTGTCGGTAAGTGGCCGCGGGTAGGTGCCGGTAAGTGGCCGCGGGTAGGTGTCGGTAAGTGGCCGCGGGTAGGTGCCGGTAAGTGGCCGCGGGTAGGTGCCGGTAAGTGGCCGCGGGTAGGTGCCGGTAAGTGGCCGTGGATAGGTGCCGGTAAGTGGACGCGGGTAGGTGTCGGTAAGTGGCCACGGGTAGGTGCCGGTAAGTGGCCGCAGGTAGGTGCCGGTAAGTAGCTGTGGGTAGGTGCCGGTAAATGGTTGCGGATAGGTACGCGTTAGTGGCCACAGGTAGGGGCACGTTAGTGGCTGCGGGTAGGTGCCGGTAAGTGGCTGTGGGTAGGTGGCAGGAAGTGGCCGCGGCTAAGTGCCGGTAAGTTGCCTCATGTATGCTTCAGAATGTGGCCGCGGGTAGGTGCCGGTAAGTGGCCGCGGGTAGGTGTCGGTAAGTGGCCGCGGGTAGGTGCCGGTAAGTGGCCGCGGGTAGGTGCCGGTAAGTGGCCGCGGGTAGGTGCTGGTAAGTGGCCGTGGGTAGGTGCCGGTAAGTGGACACGGGTAGGTGCCGGTAAATGGTTGCGGATAGGTGCGCGTTAGTAGCTGCAGGTAGGGGCACGTTAGTGGCTGCGGGTAGGTGCCGGTAAGTGGCTGTGGGTAGGTGAGAGGAAGTGGCCGCGGCTATGTGCCGGTAAGTTGCCCCATGTATGCTTCAGAATGTGGCCGCGGGTAGGTGCCGGTAAGTGGCCGCGGGTAGGTGCCGGTATGAGGCCGCGGTTAGGTGCCGGTAAGTGGCCGCGGGTAGGTGCCGGTAAGTGGCTGTGGGTAGGTGACAGGAAGTGGTCGTGGCTAAGTGCCGGTAATTGGCCCCATGTATGCTTCAGAATGTGGCCGCGGGTAGGTGCTGGTAAGTGGCCGCGGGTAGGTGCCGGTAAGTGGCCGTGGGTAGGTGCCGGTGAGTGGCCACGGGTAGGTGCTGGTAAGTGGCCGCGGGTTGGTGCCGGTAAGTGGCCGCGGGTAGGTGCCGGTAAGTGTCCACGGTTAGGTTGCCGGTAAGTGGCCGCGGGTAGGTGCCGGTAAATGGTTGCGGATAGGTGCGCGTTAGTGGCCGCAGGTAGGGGCGCGTTAGTGGCCGCGGGTAGGTGCCGGTAAGTGGCTGTGGGAAGGTGACAGGAAGTGGCCGTGGCTAAGTGCCGGTAATTGGCCCCATGTATGCTTCAGAATGTGGCTGCGGGTAGGTGCCGGTAAGTGGCCGTGGATAGGTGCCGGTAAGTGGCCGCGGGTAGGTGCCGGTAAGAGGCCGCGGGTAGGTGCCGGTAAGTGGCCGTGGATAGGTGCCGGTAAGTGGCCACGGGTAGGTGCCGGTAAGTGGCCGCGGGTAGGTGCCGGTAAGTAGCTGTGGGTAGGTGTCGGTAAATGGTTGCGGATAGGTGCGCGTTAGTGGCCGCAGGTAGCGGCACGTTAGTGGCTGCGGGTAGGTGCCGGTAAGTGGCTGTGGGTAGGTGAAAGGAAGTGGCCGCGGCTAAGTGCTGGTAAGTTGCCCCATGTATGCTTCAGAATGTGGCCGCGGGTAGGTGCCGGTAAGTGGCCGCGGGTAGGTGCCGGTAAGTGGCCGCGGGTAGGTGCCGGTAAGTGGCCGTGGGTAGGTGCCGGTAAGTGGCCGCGGGTAGGTGCCGGTAAGTGGCCGCGGGTAGGTGCTGGTAAGTGGCCGTGGGTAGGTGCCGGTAAGTGGCCACGGGTAGGTGCCGGTAAGTGGCCACGGGTAGGTGCCGGTAAATGGTTGCGGATAGGTGCGCGTTAGTGGCTGCAGGTAGGGGCACGTTAGTGGCTGCAGGTAGGTGCCGGTAAGTGGCTGTGGGTAGGTGAGAGGAAGTGGCCGCGGCTAAGTGCCGGTAAGTTGCCCCATGTATGCTTCAGAATGTGGCCGCGGGTAGGTGCCGGTAAGTGGCCGCGGGTAGGTGCCGGTATGAGGCCGCGGTTAGGTGCCGGTAAGTGCATCGGGTAGGTGCCGGTAAGTGGCCGCAGGTAGGTGCCGGTAAGTGGCCGCGGGTAGGTGCCGGTAAGTGGCCACGGGTAGGTGCCGGTAAGTGGCCGCAGGTAGGTGCCGGTAAGTGTCCATGGGTAGGTGCCGTTAAGTGGCCGCAGGTAGGTGCCGGTAAATGGTTGCGGATAGGTGCGCGTTAGTGGCCGCAGGTAGGGGCACGTTAGTGGCCGCGGGTAGGTGCCGGTAAGTGGCTGTGGGTAGGTGACAGGAAGTAGCCGCGGCTAAGTGCCGGTAAGTTGCCCCATGTATGCTTCAGAATGTGGCCGCGGGTAGGTGCCGGTAAGTGGCCGCAGGTAGGTACCGGTAAGAGGCCGCGGGAAGGTGCCGGTAAGTGGCTGCGGGTAGGTGCCGGTAAGTGGCCGCGGGTAGGTGCCGGTAAGTGGCCGCGGGTAGGTGCCAGTAAGTGGCCGTGGGTAGGTGCCGGTAAGTGGCCGCGGGTAGGTGCCGGTAAGTGGCCGCGGGTAGGTGCCGGTAAGTGGCCACGGGTAGGTGCCGGTAAGTGGCCACGGGTAGGTGCCGGTAAATGGTTGCGGATAGGTGCGCGTTAGTGGCTGCAGGTAGGGGCACGTTAGTGGCTGCGGGTAGGTGCCGGTAAGTGGCTGTGGGTAGGTGAGAGGAAGTGGCCGCGGCTAAGTGCCGGGAAGTTGCCCCATGAATGCTTCAGAATGTGGCCGCGGGTAGGTGCCGGTAAGTGGCCGCGGGTAGGTGCCGGTATGAGGCCGCGGTTAGGTGCCGGTATGTGGCCGCGGGTAGGTGCCGGTAAGTGGCCGCAGGTAGGTGCCGGTAAGTGGCCGCGGGTAGGAGCCGGTAAGTGGCTGTGGGTAGGTGAGAGGAAGTGGCCGCGGCTAAGTGCCGGTAAGTTGCCCCATGTATGCTTCAGAATGTGGCCGCGGGTAGGTGCCGGTAAGTGGCCGCGGGTAGGTGCCGGTAAGAGGCCGCGGGTAGGTGCCGGTAAGTGGCCGCAGGTAGGTGCCGGTAAGTGGCTTCGGGTAGGTGCCGGTAAGTGGCTGTGGGTAGGTGACAGGCAGTGGTCGTGGCTAAGTGCCGGTAATTGGCCCCATGTATGCTTCAGAATGTGGCCGTGGGTAGGTGCTGGTAAGTGGCCGCGGGTAGGTGCCGGTAAGTGGCCGTGGGTAGGTGCCGGTAAGTGGCCACGGGTAGGTGCTGGTAAGTGGCCGCGGGTTGGTGCCGGTAAGTGGCCGCGGGTAGGTGCCGGTAAGTGTCCACGGTTAGGTTGTCGGTAAGTGGCCGCGCGTAGGTGCCGGTAAATGGTTGCGGATAGGTGCGCGTTAGTGGCCGCAGGTAGGGGCGCGTTAGTGGCCGTGGGTAGGTGCCGGTAAGTGGCTGTGGGAAGGTGACAGGAATTGGCCGTGGCTAAGTGCCGGTAATTGGCCCCATGTATGCTTCAGAATGTGGCTGCGGGTAGGTGCCGGTAAGTGGCCGTGGATAGGTGCCGGTAAGTGGACGCGGGTAGGTGCCGGTAAGTGGCCACGGGTAGGTGCCGGTAAGTGGCCGCAGGTAGGTGCCGGTAAGTAGCTGTGGGTAGGTGCCGGTAAATGGTTGCGGATAGGTGCGCGTTAGTGGCCGCAGGTAGGGGCACGTTAGTGGCTGCGGGTAGGTGACAGGAAGTAGCCGCGGCTAAGTGCCGGTAAGTTGCCCCATGTATGCTTCAGAATGTGGCCGCGGGTAGGTGCCGGTAAGTGGCCGCAGGTAGGTACCGGTAAGAGGCCGCGGGAAGGTGCCGGTAAGTGGCTGCGGGTAGGTGCCGGTAAGTGGCCGCGGGCAGGTGCCGGTAAGTGGCCGCGGGTAGGTGCCAGTAAGTGGCCGTGAGTAGGTGCCGGTAAGTGGCCGCGGGTAGGTGCCGGTAAGTGGCCGCGGGTAGGTGCCGGTAAGTGGCCACGGGTAGGTGCCGGTAAGTGGCCACGGGTAGGTACCGGTAAATGGTTGCGGATAGGTGCGCGTTAGTGGCTGCAGGTAGGGGCACGTTAGTGGCTGCGGGTAGGTGCCGGTAAGTGGCTGTGGGTAGGTGAGAGGAAGTGGCCGCGGCTAAGTGCCGGGAAGTTGCCCCATGTATGCTTCAGAATGTGGCCGCGGGTAGGTGCCGGTAAGTGGCCGCGGGTAGGTGCCGGTATGAGGCCGCGGTTAGGTGCCGGTAAGTGGCCGCGGGTAGTTGCCGGTAAGTGGCCGCAGGTAGGTGCCGGTAAGTGGCCGCGGGTAGGAGCCGGTAAGTGGCTGTGGGTAGGTGAGAGGAAGTGGCCGCGGCTAAGTGCCGGTAAGTTGCCCCATGTATGCTTCAGAATGTGGCCGCGGGTAGGTGCCGGTAAGTGGCCGCGGGTAGGTGCCGGTAAGTGGCCGCGGGTAGGTGCCGGTAAGTGGCTGCGTGTAGGTGCCGGTAAGAGGCTGCGGGTAGGTGATGGTAAGTGGCCGCAGGTAGGTGCCGGTAAGTGGCTTCGGGTAGGTGCCGGTAAGTGGCTGTGGGTAGGTGACAGGCAGTGGTCGTGGCTAAGTGCCGGTAATTGGCCCCATGTATGCTTCAGAATGTGGCCGTGGGTAGGTGCTGGTAAGTGGCCGCGGGTAGGTGCCGGTAAGTGGCCGTGGGTAGGTGCCGGTAAGTGGCCACGGGTAGGTGCTGGTAAGTGGCCGCGGGTTGGTGCCGGTAAGTGGCCGCGGGTAGGTGCCGGTAAGTGTCCACGGTTAGGTTGTCGGTAAGTGGCCGCGGGTAGGTGCCGGTAAATGGTTGCGGATAGGTGCGCGTTAGTGGCCGCAGGTAGGGGCGCGTTAGTGGCCGTGGGTAGGTGCCGGTAAGTGGCTGTGGGAAGGTGACAGGAATTGGCCGTGGCTAAGTGCCGGTAATTGGCCCCATGTATGCTTCAGAATGTGGCTGCGGGTAGGTGCCGGTAAGTGGCCGTGGATAGGTGCCGGTAAGTGGACGCGGGTAGGTGCCGGTAAGTGGCCACGGGTAGGTGCCGGTAAGTGGCCGCAGGTAGGTGCCGGTAAGTAGCTGTGGGTAGGTGCCGGTAAATGGTTGCGGATAGGTGCGCGTTAGTGGCCGCAGGTAGGGGCACGTTAGTGGCTGCGGGTAGGTGCCGGTAAGTGGCCGCGGGCAGGTGTCGGTAAGTGGCCGCGGGTAGGTGCCGGTAAGTGGCCGTGGGTAGGTGCCAGTAAGTGGCCGCGGGTAGGTGCCGGTAAGTGGCCGCGGGTAGGTGCTGGTAAGTGGCCGTGGGTAGGTGCCGGTAAGTGGCCACGGGTAGGTGCCGGTAAGTGGACACGGGTAGGTGCCGGTAAATGGTTGCGGATAGGTGCGCGTTAGTGGCTGCAGGTAGGGGCACGTTAGTGGCTGCGGGTAGGTGCCGGTAAGTGGCTGTGGGTAGGTGAGAGGAAGTGGCCGCGGCTATGTGCCGGTAAGTTGCCCCATGTATGCTTCAGAATGTGGCCGCTCGTCGGTGCCGGTAAGTGGCCGCGGATAGGTGCCGGTATGAGGCCGCGGTTAGGTGCCGGTAAGTGGCAGCGGGTAGGTGCCGGTAAGTGGCCGCAGGTAGGTGCCGGTAAGTGGTCGCGGGTAGGTGCCGGTAAGTGGCCGCAGGTAGGTGCCGGTAAATGGTTGCGGATAGGTGCGCGTTAGTGGCCGCAGGTAGGGGCGCGTTAGTGGCCGCGGGTAGGTGCCGGTAAGTGGCTGTGGGTAGGTGACAGGAAGTGGCCGTGGCTAAGTGACGGTAATTGGCCCCATGTATGCTTCAGAATGTGGCCGCGGGTAGGTGCCGGTAAGTGGCCATGGGTAGGTGCTGGTAAGTGGCCGCGGGTAGGTGCCGGTAAGTGGCCGCGGGTAGGTGCCGGTAAGTGGCCGCGGGTAGGTGCCGGTAAGTGGCCACGGGTAGGTGCCGGTAAGTGGACACGGGTAGGTGCCGGTAAGTGGCCGTGGGTAGGTGCCGGTAAGTGGCCGCGGTTAGGTGCCGGTAAGTGGCCGCAGGTAGGTGCCGGTAAGAGGCCGTGGGTAGGTGCCGGTAAATGGTTGCGGACAGGTGCGCGTTAGTGGCCGCAGGTAGGGGCGCATTAGTGGCTGCGGGTAGGTGCCGGTAAGTGGCTGTGGGTAGGTGCCGGCAAGTGGCCGCGGCTAAGTACCGGTAAGTGGCGCCATGTATGCTTCAGAATGTGGCCGCGGGTAGGTGCCAGTAAGTGGCCGCGGGTAGGTGCCGGTATGTGGCCGCGGGTAGGTGTCGGTAAATGGTTGCGGATAGGTGCGCGTTAGTGGCCGCAGGTAGGGGCGCGTTAGTGGCTGTGGGTAGGTGACATGAAGTGGCTGCGGCTAAGTGCCGGTAAGTGGCCCCATGTATGCTTCAGAATGTGGCCGCGGGTAGGTGCCGGTAAGTGGCCGCGGGTAGGTGCCGGTAAGTGGCCGTGGGTAGGTGCCGGTAAGTGGCTGCGGGGAGGTGCCGGTAAGTGGCCGTGGGTAGGTGCCGGTAAGTGGCCACGGGTAGGTGTCGGTAAGTGGCCGTGGGTAGGTGCCGGTAAATGGTTGCGGATAGGTGCGCGTTAGTGGCCGCAGGTAGGGGCACGTTAGTGGCTGCGGGTAGGTGCCGGTAAGTGGCTGTGGGTAGGTGACAGGAAGTGGCCGTGGCTAAGTGTCGGTAAGTTGCCCCATGTATGCTTCAGAATGTGGCCGCGGGTAGGTGCCGGTAAGTGGCCGCGGGTAGGTGCCTGTATGAGGCCGCGGTTAGGTGCTGGGAAGAGGCTGCGGTTAGGTGCCGGTAAGTGGCCACAGGTAGGTTTCGGTAAGTGGCCACGGGTAGGTACCGGTAAGTGGCCGCAGGTAGGTGCCGGTAAGTGTCTACGTGTAGGTGCCGGTAAGTGGCCGCAGGTAGGTGCCGGTAAATGGTTGCGGATAGGTGCACGTTAGTGGCCGCAGGTAGGGGCGCGTTAGTGGCCGCGGGTAGGTGCCGGTAAGTGGCTGTGGGTAGGTGACAGGAAGTGGCCATGGCTAAGTGCCGGTAATTGGCCCCATGTATGCTTCAGAATGTGGCCGCGGGTAGGTGCCGGTAAGTGGCCGTGGGTAGGTGCCGGTAAGTGGCCGCGGGTAGGTGCTGGTAAGTGGCCGCGGGTAGGTGCCGGTAAGTGGCCACAGATAGGTGCCGGTAAGTGGCCGCGGGTAGGTGCCGGTAAGTGGACACGGGTTGGTGCCGGTAAGTGGCCGCGGGTAGGTGCCGGTAAGTGGCCGTGGGTAGGTGCAGGTAAGTGGCCGCGGGTAGGTGCCGGTAAGTGGCCACCGGTAGGTGCCGGTAAATGGTTGCGGATAGGTGCGCGTTAGGGGCCGCAGGTAGGGGCACGTTAGTGGCTGCGGGTAGGTGCCGGTAAGTGGCTGTGGGTAGGTGACAGGAAGTGGCCGCGGCTAAGTGCCGGTAAGTTGTCCCATGTATGCTTCAGAATGTGGCCGCGGGTAGGTGCCGGTAAGTGGCCGCGGGTAGGTGCCGGTAAGTGGCCGCGGGTAGGTGGCGGTAAGTGGCTGCGGGTAGGTGCCGGTAAGTGGCCGCGGGTAGGTGCCGGTAAGTAGCTGTGGGTAGGTGCCGGTAAAAGGTTGCGGATAGGTGCGCGTTAGTGGCCGCAGGTAGGGGCACGTTAGTGGCTGCGGGTAGGTGCCGGTAAGTGGCTGTGGGTAGGTGACAGGAAGTGGCCGCGGCTAAGTGCCGGTAAGTTGTCCCATGTATGCTTCAGAATGTGGCCGCGGGTAGGTGCCGGTAAGTGGCCGCGGGTAGGTGCCGGTAAGTGGCCGCGGGTAGGTGGCGGTAAGTGGCTGCGGGTATGTGCCGGTAAGTGGCCGCGGGTAGGTGCCGGTAAGTGGCCACGGGTAGGTGCCGGTAAGTGGCCACGGGTAGGTGCCGGTAAATGGTTGCGGATAGGTGCGCGTTAGTGGCTGCAGGTAGGGGCACGTTAGTGGCTGCGGGTAGGTGCCGGTAAATGGCTGTGGGTAGGTGAGAGGAAGTGGCCGCGGCTAAGTGTCGGGAAGTTGCCCCATGTATGCTTCAGAATGTGGCCGCGGGTAGGTGCCGGTAAGTGGCCGCGGGTAGGTGCCGGTATGAGGCCGCGGTTAGGTGCCGGTAAGTGGCCGCGGGTAGGTGCCGGTAAGTGGCCGCAGGTAGGTGCCGGTAAGTGGCCGCGGGTAGGTGCCGGTAAGTGGCTGTGGGTAGGTGAGAGGAAGTGGCTGCGGCTAAGTGCCGGTAAGTTGCCCCATGTATGCTTCAGAATGTGGCCTAGGGTAGGTGCCGGTAAGTGGCCGCGGGTAGGTGCCGGTAAGTGGCCGCGGGTAGGTGCCGGTAAGTGGCTGCGGGTAGGTGCCGGTAAGAGGCCGCGGGTAGGTGCCGGTAAGTGGCCGCAGGTAGGTGCCGGTAAGTGGCTTCGGGTAGGTGCCGGTAAGTGGCTGTGGGTAGGTGACAGGAAGTGGTCGTGGCTAAGTGCCGGTAATTGGCCCCATGTATGCTTCAGAATGTGGCCGCGGGTAGGTGCTGGTAAGTGGCCGCGGGTAGGTGCCGGTAAGTGGCCGTGGGTAGGTGCCGGTAAGTGGCCACGGGTAGGTGCTGGTAAGTGGCCGCGGGTTGGTGCCGGTAAGTGGCCGCGGGTAGGTGCCGGTAAGTGTCCACGGTTAGGTTGCCGGTAAGTGGCCGCGGGTAGGTGCCGGTAAATGGTTGCGGATAGGTGCGCGTTAGTGGCCGCAGGTAGGGGCGCGTTAGTGGCCGTGGGTAGGTGCCGGTAAGTGGCTGTGGGAAGGTGACAGGAAGTGGCCGTGGCTAAAAGCCGGTAATTGGCCCCATGTATGCTTCAGAATGTGGCTGCGGGTAGGTGCCGGTAAGTGGCCGTGGATAGGTGCCGGTAAGTGGACGCGGGTAGGTGCCGGTAAGTGGCCACGGGTAGGTGCCGGTAAGTGGCCGCAGGTAGGTGCCGGTAAGTAGCTGTGGGTAGGTGCCGGTAAATGGTTGCGGATAGGTACGCGTTAGTGGCCACAGGTAGGGGCACGTTAGTGGCTGCGGGTAGGTGCCGGTAAGTGGCTGTGGGTAGGTGGCAGGAAGTGGCCGCGGCTAAGTGCCGGTAAGTTGCCTCATGTATGCTTCAGAATGTGGCCGCGGGTAGGTGCCGGTAAGTGGCCGCGGGTAGGTGTCGGTAAGTGGCCGCGGGTAGGTGCCGGTAAGTGGCCGCGGGTAGGTGCCGGTAAGTGGCCGCGGGTAGGTGCTGGTAAGTGGCCGTGGGTAGGTGCCGGTAAGTGGACACGGGTAGGTGCCGGTAAATGGTTGCGGATAGGTGCGCGTTAGTGGCTGCAGGTAGGGGCACGTTAGTGGCTGCGGGTAGGTGCCGGTAAGTGGCTGTGGGTAGGTGAGAGGAAGTGGCCGCGGCTATGTGCCGGTAAGTTGCCCCATGTATGCTTCAGAATGTGGCCGCGGGTAGGTGCCGGTAAGTGGCCGCGGGTAGGTGCCGGTATGAGGCCGCGGTTAGGTGCCGGTAAGTGGCCGCGGGTAGGTGCCGGTAAGTGGCTGTGGGTAGGTGACAGGAAGTGGTCGTGGCTAAGTGCCGGTAATTGGCCCCATGTATGCTTCAGAATGTGGCCGCGGGTAGGTGCTGGTAAGTGGCCGCGGGTAGGTGCCGGTAAGTGGCCGTGGGTAGGTGCCGGTGAGTGGCCACGGGTAGGTGCTGGTAAGTGGCCGCGTGTTGGTGCCGGTAAGTGGCCGCGGGTAGGTGCCGGTAAGTGTCCACGGTTAGGTTGCCGGTAAGTGGCCGCGGGTAGGTGCCGGTAAATGGTTGCGGATAGGTGCGCGTTAGTGGCCGCAGGTAGGGGCGCGTTAGTGGCCGCGGGTAGGTGCCGGTAAGTGGCTGTGGGAAGGTGACAGGAAGTGGCCGTGGCTAAGTGCCGGTAATTGGCCCCATGTATGCTTCAGAATGTGGCTGCGGGTAGGTGCCGGTAAGTGGCCGTGGATAGGTGCCGGTAAGTGGCCGCGGGTAGGTGCCGGTAAGTGGCCGCGGGTAGGTGCCGGTAAGTGGCCGTGGATAGGTGCCGGTAAGTGGCCACGGGTAGGTGCCGGTAAGTGGCCGCGGGTAGGTGCCGGTAAGTAGCTGTGGGTAGGTGTCGGTAAATGGTTGCGGATAGGTGCGCGTTAGTGGCCGCAGGTAGCGGCACGTTAGTGGCTGCGGGTAGGTGCCGGTAAGTGGCTGTGGGTAGGTGAAAGGAAGTGGCCGCGGCTAAGTGCTGGTAAGTTGCCCCATGTATGCTTCAGAATGTGGCCGCGGGTAGGTGCCGGTAAGTGGCCGCGGGTAGGTGCCGGTAAGTGGCCGCGGGTAGGTGCCGGTAAGTGGCCGTGGGTAGGTGCCGGTAAGTGGCCGCGGGTAGGTGCCGGTAAGTGGCCACGGGTAGGTGCTGGTAAGTGGCCGTGGGTAGGTGCCGGTAAGTGGCCACGGGTAGGTGCCGGTAAGTGGCCACGGGTAGGTGCCGGTAAATGGTTGCGGATAGGTGCGCGTTAGTGGCTGCAGGTAGGGGCACGTTAGTGGCTGCAGGTAGGTGCCGGTAAGTGGCTGTGGGTAGGTGAGAGGAAGTGGCCGCGGCTAAGTGCCGGTAAGTTGCCCCATGTATGCTTCAGAATGTGGCCGCGGGTAGGTGCCGGTAAGTGGCCGCGGGTAGGTGCCGGTATGAGGCCGCGGTTAGGTGCCGGTAAGTGCATCGGGTAGGTGCCGGTAAGTGGCCGCAGGTAGGTGCCGGTAAGTGGCCGCGGGTAGGTGCCGGTAAGTGGCCGCGGGTAGGTGCCGGTAAGTAGCTGTGGGTAGGTGCCGGTAAAAGGTTGCGGATAGGTGCGCGTTAGTGGCCGCAGGTAGGGGCACGTTAGTGGCTGCGGGTAGGTGCCGGTAAGTGGCTGTGGGTAGGTGACAGGAAGTGGCCGCGGCTAAGTGCCGGTAAGTTGTCCCATGTATGCTTCAGAATGTGGCCGCGGGTAGGTGCCGGTAAGTGGCCGCGGGTAGGTGCCGGTAAGTGGCCGCGGGTAGGTGGCGGTAAGTGGCTGCGGGTATGTGCCGGTAAGTGGCCGCGGGTAGGTGCCGGTAAGTGGCCACGGGTAGGTGCCGGTAAGTGGCCACGGGTAGGTGCCGGTAAATGGTTGCGGATAGGTGCGCGTTAGTGGCTGCAGGTAGGGGCACGTTAGTGGCTGCGGGTAGGTGCCGGTAAATGGCTGTGGGTAGGTGAGAGGAAGTGGCCGCGGCTAAGTGTCGGGAAGTTGCCCCATGTATGCTTCAGAATGTGGCCGCGGGTAGGTGCCGGTAAGTGGCCGCGGGTAGGTGCCGGTATGAGGCCGCGGTTAGGTGCCGGTAAGTGGCCGCGGGTAGGTGCCGGTAAGTGGCCGCAGGTAGGTGCCGGTAAGTGGCCGCGGGTAGGTGCCGGTAAGTGGCTGTGGGTAGGTGAGAGGAAGTGGCTGCGGCTAAGTGCCGGTAAGTTGCCCCATGTATGCTTCAGAATGTGGCCTAGGGTAGGTGCCGGTAAGTGGCCGCGGGTAGGTGCCGGTAAGTGGCCGCGGGTAGGTGCCGGTAAGTGGCTGCGGGTAGGTGCCGGTAAGAGGCCGCGGGTAGGTGCCGGTAAGTGGCCGCAGGTAGGTGCCGGTAAGTGGCTTCGGGTAGGTGCCGGTAAGTGGCTGTGGGTAGGTGACAGGAAGTGGTCGTGGCTAAGTGCCGGTAATTGGCCCCATGTATGCTTCAGAATGTGGCCGCGGGTAGGTGCTGGTAAGTGGCCGCGGGTAGGTGCCGGTAAGTGGCCGTGGGTAGGTGCCGGTAAGTGGCCACGGGTAGGTGCTGGTAAGTGGCCGCGGGTTGGTGCCGGTAAGTGGCCGCGGGTAGGTGCCGGTAAGTGTCCACGGTTAGGTTGCCGGTAAGTGGCCGCGGGTAGGTGCCGGTAAATGGTTGCGGATAGGTGCGCGTTAGTGGCCGCAGGTAGGGGCGCGTTAGTGGCCGTGGGTAGGTGCCGGTAAGTGGCTGTGGGAAGGTGACAGGAAGTGGCCGTGGCTAAAAGCCGGTAATTGGCCCCATGTATGCTTCAGAATGTGGCTGCGGGTAGGTGCCGGTAAGTGGCCGTGGATAGGTGCCGGTAAGTGGACGCGGGTAGGTGCCGGTAAGTGGCCACGGGTAGGTGCCGGTAAGTGGCCGCAGGTAGGTGCCGGTAAGTAGCTGTGGGTAGGTGCCGGTAAATGGTTGCGGATAGGTACGCGTTAGCGGCCACAGGTAGGGGCACGTTAGTGGCTGCGGGTAGGTGCCGGTAAGTGGCTGTGGGTAGGTGGCAGGAAGTGGCCGCGGCTAAGTGCCGGTAAGTTGCCTCATGTATGCTTCAGAATGTGGCCGCGGGTAGGTGCCGGTAAGTGGCCGCGGGTAGGTGTCGGTAAGTGGCCGCGGGTAGGTGCCGGTAAGTGGCCGCGGGTAGGTGCCGGTAAGTGGCCGCGGGTAGGTGCTGGTAAGTGGCCGTGGGTAGGTGCCGGTAAGTGGACACGGGTAGGTGCCGGTAAATGGTTGCGGATAGGTGCGCGTTAGTGGCTGCAGGTAGGGGCACGTTAGTGGCTGCGGGTAGGTGCCGGTAAGTGGCTGTGGGTAGGTGAGAGGAAGTGGCCGCGGCTATGTGCCGGTAAGTTGCCCCATGTATGCTTCAGAATGTGGCCGCGGGTAGGTGCCGGTAAGTGGCCGCGGGTAGGTGCCGGTATGAGGCCGCGGTTAGGTGCCGGTAAGTGGCCGCGGGTAGGTGCCGGTAAGTGGCTGTGGGTAGGTGACAGGAAGTGGTCGTGGCTAAGTGCCGGTAATTGGCCCCATGTATGCTTCAGAATGTGGCCGCGGGTAGGTGCTGGTAAGTGGCCGCGGGTAGGTGCCGGTAAGTGGCCGTGGGTAGGTGCCGGTGAGTGGCCACGGGTAGGTGCTGGTAAGTGGCCGCGTGTTGGTGCCGGTAAGTGGCCGCGGGTAGGTGCCGGTAAGTGTCCACGGTTAGGTTGCCGGTAAGTGGCCGCGGGTAGGTGCCGGTAAATGGTTGCGGATAGGTGCGCGTTAGTGGCCGCAGGTAGGGGCGCGTTAGTGGCCGCGGGTAGGTGCCGGTAAGTGGCTGTGGGAAGGTGACAGGAAGTGGCCGTGGCTAAGTGCCGGTAATTGGCCCCATGTATGCTTCAGAATGTGGCTGCGGGTAGGTGCCGGTAAGTGGCCGTGGATAGGTGCCGGTAAGTGGCCGCGGGTAGGTGCCGGTAAGTGGCCGCGGGTAGGTGCCGGTAAGTGGCCGTGGATAGGTGCCGGTAAGTGGCCACGGGTAGGTGCCGGTAAGTGGCCGCGGGTAGGTGCCGGTAAGTAGCTGTGGGTAGGTGTCGGTAAATGGTTGCGGATAGGTGCGCGTTAGTGGCCGCAGGTAGCGGCACGTTAGTGGCTGCGGGTAGGTGCCGGTAAGTGGCTGTGGGTAGGTGAAAGGAAGTGGCCGCGGCTAAGTGCTGGTAAGTTGCCCCATGTATGCTTCAGAATGTGGCCGCGGGTAGGTGCCGGTAAGTGGCCGCGGGTAGGTGCCGGTAAGTGGCCGCGGGTAGGTGCCGGTAAGTGGCCGTGGGTAGGTGCCGGTAAGTGGCCGCGGGTAGGTGCCGGTAAGTGGCCACGGGTAGGTGCTGGTAAGTGGCCGTGGGTAGGTGCCGGTAAGTGGCCACGGGTAGGTGCCGGTAAGTGGCCACGGGTAGGTGCCGGTAAATGGTTGCGGATAGGTGCGCGTTAGTGGCTGCAGGTAGGGGCACGTTAGTGGCTGCAGGTAGGTGCCGGTAAGTGGCTGTGGGTAGGTGAGAGGAAGTGGCCGCGGCTAAGTGCCGGTAAGTTGCCCCATGTATGCTTCAGAATGTGGCCGCGGGTAGGTGCCGGTAAGTGGCCGCGGGTAGGTGCCGGTATGAGGCCGCGGTTAGGTGCCGGTAAGTGCATCGGGTAGGTGCCGGTAAGTGGCCGCAGGTAGGTGCCGGTAAGTGGCCGCGGGTAGGTGCCGGTAAGTGGCCACGGGTAGATGCCGGTAAGTGGCCGCAGGTAGGTGCCGGTAAGTGTCCATGGGTAGGTGCCGTTAAGTGGCCGCAGGTAGGTGCCGGTAAATGGTTGCGGATAGGTGCGCGTTAGTGGCCGCAGGTAGGGGCACGTTAGTGGCCGCGGGTAGGTGCCGGTAAGTGGCTGTGGGTAGGTGACAGGAAGTAGCCGCGGCTAAGTGCCGGTAAGTTGCCCCATGTATGCTTCAGAATGTGGCCGCGGGTAGGTGCCGGTAAGTGGCCGCAGGTAGGTACCGGTAAGAGGCCGCGGGAAGGTGCCGGTAAGTGGCTGCGGGTAGGTGCCGGTAAGTGGCCGCGGGTAGGTGCCGGTAAGTGGCCGCGGGTAGGTGCCAGTAAGTGGCCGTGGGTAGGTGCCGGTAAGTGGCCGCGGGTAGGTGCCGGTAAGTGGCCGCGGGTAGGTGCCGGTAAGTGGCCACGGGTAGGTGCCGGTAAGTGGCCACGGGTAGGTGCCGGTAAATGGTTGCGGATAGGTGCGCGTTAGTGGCTGCAGGTAGGGGCACGTTAGTGGCTGCGGGTAGGTGAGAGGAAGTGGCCGCGGCTAAGTGCCGGGAAGTTGCCCCATGTATGCTTCAGAATGTGGCCGCGGGTAGGTGCCGGTAAGTGGCCGCGGGTAGGTGCCGGTATGAGGCCGCGGTTAGGTGCCGGTAAGTGGCCGCGGGTAGGTGCCGGTAAGTGGCCGCAGGTAGGTGCCGGTAAGTGGCCGCGGGTAGGAGCCGGTAAGTGGCTGTGCGTAGGTGAGAGGAAGTGGCCGCGGCTAAGTGCCGGTAAGTTGCCCCATGTATGCTTCAGAATGTGGCCGCGGGTAGGTGCCGGTAAGTGGCCGCGGGTAGGTGCCGGTAAGTGGCTGCGGGTAGGTGCCGGTAAGAGGCCGCGGGTAGGTGCCGGTAAGTGGCCGCAGGTAGGTGCCGGTAAGTGGCTTCGGGTAGGTGCCGGTAAGTGGCTGTGGGTAGGTGACAGGCAGTGGTCGTGGCTAAGTGCCGGTAATTGGCCCCATGTATGCTTCAGAATGTGGCCGTGGGTAGGTGCTGGTAAGTGGCCGCGGGTAGGTGCCGGTAAGTGGCCGTGGGTAGGTGCCGGTAAGTGGCCACGGGTAGGTGCTGGTAAGTGGCCGCGGGTTGGTGCCGGTAAGTGGCCGCGGGTAGGTGCCGGTAAGTGTCCACGGTTAGGTTGTCGGTAAGTGGCCGCGGGTAGGTGCCGGTAAATGGTTGCGGATAGGTGCGCGTTAGTGGCCGCAGGTAGGGGCGCGTTAGTGGCCGTGGGTAGGTGCCGGTAAGTGGCTGTGGGAAGGTGACAGGAATTGGCCGTGGCTAAGTGCCGGTAATTGGCCCCATGTATGCTTCAGAATGTGGCTGCGGGTAGGTGCCGGTAAGTGGCCGTGGATAGGTGCCGGTAAGTGGACGCGGGTAGGTGCCGGTAAGTGGCCACGGGTAGGTGCCGGTAAGTGGCCGCAGGTAGGTGCCGGTAAGTAGCTGTGGGTAGGTGCCGGTAAATGGTTGCGGATAGGTGCGCGTTAGTGGCCGCAGGTAGGGGCACGTTAGTGGCTGCGGGTAGGTGACAGGAAGTAGCCGCGGCTAAGTGCCGGTAAGTTGCCCCATGTATGCTTCAGAATGTGGCCGCGGGTAGGTGCCGGTAAGTGGCCGCAGGTAGGTACCGGTAAGAGGCCGCGGGAAGGTGCCGGTAAGTGGCTGCGGGTAGGTGCCGGTAAGTGGCCGCGGGTAGGTGCCGGTAAGTGGCCGCGGGTAGGTGCCAGTAAGTGGCCGTGGGTAGGTGCCGGTAAGTGGCCGCGGGTAGGTGCCGGTAAGTGGCCGCGGGTAGGTGCCGGTAAGTGGCCACGGGTAGGTGCCGGTAAGTGGCCACGGGTAGGTGCCGGTAAATGGTTGCGGATAGGTGCGCGTTAGTGGCTGCAGGTAGGGGCACGTTAGTGGCTGCGGGTAGGTGCCGGTAAGTGGCTGTGGGTAGGTGAGAGGAAGTGGCCGCGGCTAAGTGCCGGGAAGTTGCCCCATGTATGCTTCAGAATGTGGCCGCGGGTAGGTGCCGGTAAGTGGCCGCGGGTAGGTGCCGGTATGAGGCCGCGGTTAGGTGCCGGTATGTGGCCGCGGGTAGGTGCCGGTAAGTGGCCGCAGGTAGGTGTCGGTAAGTGGCCGCGGGTAGGAGCCGGTAAGTGGCTGTGGGTAGGTGAGAGGAAGTGGCCGCGGCTAAGTGCCGGTAAGTTGCCCCATGTATGCTTCAGAATGTGGCCGCGGGTAGGTGCCGGTAAGTGGCCGCGGGTAGGTGCCGGTAAGTGGCCGCGGGTAGGTGCCGGTAAGTGGCTGCGGGTAGGTGCCGGTAAGAGGCCGCGGGTAGGTGCCGGTAAGTGGCCGCAGGTAGGTGCCGGTAAGTGGCTTCGGGTAGGTGCCGGTAAGTGGCTGTGGGTAGGTGACAGGCAGTGGTCGTGGCTAAGTGCCGGTAATTGGCCCCATGTATGCTTCAGAATGTGGCCGTGGGTAGGTGCTGGTAAGTGGCCGCGGGTAGGTGCCGGTAAGTGGCCGTGGGTAGGTGCCGGTAAGTGGCCACGGGTAGGTGCTGGTAAGTGGCCGCGGGTTGGTGCCGGTAAGTGGCCGCGGGTAGGTGCCGGTAAGTGTCCACGGTTAGGTTGTCGGTAAGTGGCCGCGGGTAGGTGCCGGTAAATGGTTGCGGATAGGTGCGCGTTAGTGGCCGCAGGTAGGGGCGCGTTAGTGGCCGTGGGTAGGTGCCGGTAAGTGGCTGTGGGAAGGTGACAGGAATTGGCCGTGGCTAAGTGCCGGTAATTGGCCCCATGTATGCTTCAGAATGTGGCTGCGGGTAGGTGCCGGTAAGTGGCCGTGGATAGGTGCCGGTAAGTGGACGCGGGTAGGTGCCGGTAAGTGGCCACGGGTAGGTGCCGGTAAGTGGCCGCAGGTAGGTGCCGGTAAGTAGCTGTGGGTAGGTGCCGGTAAATGGTTGCGGATAGGTGCGCGTTAGTGGCCGCAGGTAGGGGCACGTTAGTGGCTGCGGGTAGGTGACAGGAAGTAGCCGCGGCTAAGTGCCGGTAAGTTGCCCCATGTATGCTTCAGAATGTGGCCGCGGGTAGGTGCCGGTAAGTGGCCGCAGGTAGGTACCGGTAAGAGGCCGCGGGAAGGTGCCGGTAAGTGGCTGCGGGTAGGTGCCGGTAAGTGGCCGCGGGTAGGTGCCGGTAAGTGGCCGCGGGTAGGTGCCAGTAAGTGGCCGTGGGTAGGTGCCGGTAAGTGGCCGCGGGTAGGTGCCGGTAAGTGGCCGCGGGTAGGTGCCGGTAAGTGGCCACGGGTAGGTGCCGGTAAGTGGCCACGGGTAGGTGCCGGTAAATGGTTGCGGATAGGTGCGCGTTAGTGGCTGCAGGTAGGGGCACGTTAGTGGCTGCGGGTAGGTGCCGGTAAGTGGCTGTGGGTAGGTGAGAGGAAGTGGCCGCGGCTAAGTGCCGGGAAGTTGCCCCATGTATGCTTCAGAATGTGGCCGCGGGTAGGTGCCGGTAAGTGGCCGCGGGTAGGTGCCGGTATGAGGCCGCGGTTAGGTGCCGGTAAGTGGCCGCAGGTAGGTGCCGGTAAGTGGCCGCGGGTAGGAGCCGGTAAGTGGCTGTGGGTAGGTGAGAGGAAGTGGCCGCGGCTAAGTGCCGGTAAGTTGCCCCATGTATGCTTCAGAATGTGGCCGCGGGTAGGTGCCGGTAAGTGGCCGCGGGTAGGTGCCGGTAAGTGGCCGCGGGTAGGTGCCGGTAAGTGGCTGCGGGTAGGTGCCGGTAAGAGGCCGCGGGTAGGTGCCGGTAAGTGGCCGCAGGTAGGTGCCGGTAAGTGGCTTCGGGTAGGTGCCGGTAAGTGGCTGTGGGTAGGTGACAGGCAGTGGTCGTGGCTAAGTGCCGGTAATTGGCCCCATGTATGCTTCAGAATGTGGCCGTGGGTAGGTGCTGGTAAGTGGCCGCGGGTAGGTGCCGGTAAGTGGCCGTGGGTAGGTGCCGGTAAGTGGCCACGGGTAGGTGCTGGTAAGTGGCCGCGGGTTGGTGCCGGTAAGTGGCCGCGGGTAGGTGCCGGTAAGTGTCCACGGTTAGGTTGCCGGTAAGTGGCCGCGGGTAGGTGCCGGTAAATGGTTGCGGATAGGTGCGCGTTAGTGGCCGCAGGTAGGGGCGCGTTAGTGGCCGTGGGTAGGTGCCGGTAAGTGGCTGTGGGAAGGTGACAGGAAGTGGCCGTGGCTAAGTGCCGGTAATTGGCCCCATGTATGCTTCAGAATGTGGCTGCGGGTAGGTGCCGGTAAGTGGCCGTGGATAGGTGCCGGTAAGTGGACGCGGGTAGGTGCCGGTAAGTGGCCACGGGTAGGTGCCGGTAAGTGGCCGCAGGTAGGTGCCGGTAAGTAGCTGTGGGTAGGTGCCGGTAAATGGTTGCGGATAGGTACGCGTTAGTGGCCACAGGTAGGGGCACATTAGTGGCTGCGGGTAGGTGCCGGTAAGTGGCTGTGGGTAGGTGGCAGGAAGTGGCCGCGGCTAAGTGCCGGTAAGTTGCCTCATGTATGCTTCAGAATGTGGCCGCGGGTAGGTGCCGGTAAGTGGCCGCGGGTAGGTGTCGGTAAGTGGCCGCGGGTAGGTGCCGGTAAGTGGCCGCGGGTAGGTGCCGGTAAGTGGCCGCGGGTAGGTGCTGGTAAGTGGCCGTGGGTAGGTGCCGGTAAGTGGACACGGGTAGGTGCCGGTAAATGGTTGCGGATAGGTGCGCGTTAGTGGCTGCAGGTAGGGGCACGTTAGTGGCTGCGGGTAGGTGCCGGTAAGTGGCTGTGGGTAGGTGAGAGGAAGTGGCCGCGGCTATGTGCCGGTAAGTTGCCCCATGTATGCTTCAGAATGTGGCCGTGGGTAGGTGCCGGTAAGTGGCCGCGGGTAGGTGCCGGTATGAGGCCGCGGTTAGGTGCCGGTAAGTGGCCGCGGGTAGGTGCCGGTAAGTGGCTGTGGGTAGGTGACAGGAAGTGGTCGTGGCTAAGTGCCGGTAATTGGCCCCATGTATGCTTCAGAATGTGGCCGCGGGTAGGTGCTGGTAAGTGGCCGCGGGTAGGTGCCGGTAAGTGGCCGTGGGTAGGTGCCGGTGAGTGGCCACGGGTAGGTGCTGGTAAGTGGCCGCGGGTTGGTGCCGGTAAGTGGCCGCGGGTAGGTGCCGGTAAGTGTCCACGGTTAGGTTGCCGGTAAGTGGCCGCGGGTAGGTGCCGGTAAATGGTTGCGGATAGGTGCGCGTTAGTGGCCGCAGGTAGGGGCGCGTTAGTGGCCGCGGGTAGGTGCCGGTAAGTGGCTGTGGGAAGGTGACAGGAAGTGGCCGTGGCTAAGTGCCGGTAATTGGCCCCATGTATGCTTCAGAATGTGGCTGCGGGTAGGTGCCGGTAAGTGGCCGTGGATAGGTGCCGGTAAGTGGCCGCGGGTAGGTGCCGGTAAGTGGCCGCGGGTAGGTGCCGGTAAGTGGCCGTGGATAGGTGCCGGTAAGTGGCCATGGGTAGGTGCCGGTAAGTGGCCGCGGGTAGGTGCCGGTAAGTAGCTGTGGGTAGGTGTCGGTAAATGGTTGCGGATAGGTGCGCGTTAGTGGCCGCAGGTAGCGGCACGTTAGTGGCTGCGGGTAGGTGCCGGTAAGTGGCTGTGGGTAGGTGAAAGGAAGTGGCCGCGGCTAAGTGCTGGTAAGTTGCCCCATGTATGCTTCAGAATGTGGCCGCGGGTAGGTGCCGGTAAGTGGCCGCGGGTAGGTGCCGGTAAGTGGCCGCGGGTAGGTGCCGGTAAGTGGCCGTGGGTAGGTGCCGGTAAGTGGCCGCGGGTAGGTGCCGGTAAGTGGCCACGGGTAGGTGCTGGTAAGTGGCCGTGGGTAGGTGCCGGTAAGTGGCCACGGGTAGGTGCCGGTAAGTGGCCACGGGTAGGTGCCGGTAAATGGTTGCGGATAGGTGCGCGTTAGTGGCTGCAGGTAGGGGCACGTTAGTGGCTGCAGGTAGGTGCCGGTAAGTGGCTGTGGGTAGGTGAGAGGAAGTGGCCGCGGCTAAGTGCCGGTAAGTTGCCCCATGTATGCTTCAGAATGTGGCCGCGGGTAGGTGCCGGTAAGTGGCCGCGGGTAGGTGCCGGTATGAGGCCGCGGTTAGGTGCCGGTAAGTGCATCGGGTAGGTGCCGGTAAGTGGCTGCAGGTAGGTGCCGGTAAGTGGCCGCGGGTAGGTGCCGGTAAGTGGCCACGGGTAGGTGCCGGTAAGTGGCCGCAGGTAGGTGCCGGTAAGTGTCCATGGGTAGGTGCCGTTAAGTGGCCGCAGGTAGGTGCCGGTAAATGGTTGCGGATAGGTGCGCGTTAGTGGCCGCAGGTAGGGGCACGTTAGTGGCCGCGGGTAGGTGCCGGTAAGTGGCTGTGGGTAGGTGACAGGAAGTAGCCGCGGCTAAGTGCCGGTAAGTTGCCCCATGTATGCTTCAGAATGTGGCCGCGGGTAGGTGCCGGTAAGTGGCCGCAGGTAGGTACCGGTAAGAGGCCGCGGGAAGGTGCCGGTAAGTGGCTGCGGGTAGGTGCCGGTAAGTGGCCGCGGGTAGGTGCCGGTAAGTGGCCGCGGGTAGGTGCCAGTAAGTGGCCGTGGGTAGGTGCCGGTAAGTGGCCGCGGGTAGGTGCCGGTAAGTGGCCGCGGGTAGGTGCCGGTAAGTGGCCACGGGTAGGTGCCGGTAAGTGGCCACGGGTAGGTGCCGGTAAATGGTTGCGGATAGGTGCGCGTTAGTGGCTGCAGGTAGGGGCACGTTAGTGGCTGCGGGTAGGTGCCGGTAAGTGGCTGTGGGTAGGTGAGAGGAAGTGGCCGCGGCTAAGTGCCGGGAAGTTGCCCCATGTATGCTTCAGAATGTGGCCGCGGGTAGGTGCCGGTAAGTGGCCGCGGGTAGGTGCCGGTATGAGGCCGCGGTTAGGTGCCGGTAAGTGGCCGCGGGTAGGTGCCGGTAAGTGGCCGCAGGTAGGTGCCGGTAAGTGGCCGCGGGTAGGAGCCGGTAAGTGGCTGTGGGTAGGTGAGAGGAAGTGGCCGCGGCTAAGTGCCGGTAAGTTGCCCCATGTATGCTTCAGAATGTGGCCGCGGGTAGGTGCCGGTAAGTGGCCGCGGGTAGGTGCCGGTAAGTGGCCGCGGGTAGGTGCCGGTAAGTGGCTGCGGGTAGGTGCCGGTAAGAGGCCGCGGGTAGGTGCCGGAAAGTGGCCGCAGGTAGGTGCCGGTAAGTGGCTTCGGGTAGGTGCCGGTAAGTGGCTGTGGGTAGGTGACAGGCAGTGGTCGTGGCTAAGTGCCGGTAATTGGCCCCATGTATGCTTCAGAATGTGGCCGTGGGTAGGTGCTGGTAAGTGGCCGCGGGTAGGTGCCGGTAAGTGGCCGTGGGTAGGTGCCGGTAAGTGGCCACGGGTAGGTGCTGGTAAGTGGCCGCGGGTTGGTGCCGGTAAGTGGCCGCGGGTAGGTGCCGGTAAGTGTCCACGGTTAGGTTGTCGGTAAGTGGCCGCGGGTAGGTGCCGGTAAATGGTTGCGGATAGGTGCGCGTTAGTGGCCGCAGGTAGGGGCGCGTTAGTGGCCGTGGGTAGGTGCCGGTAAGTGGCTGTGGGAAGGTGACAGGAATTGGCCGTGGCTAAGTGCCGGTAATTGGCCCCATGTATGCTTCAGAATGTGGCTGCGGGTAGGTGCCGGTAAGTGGCCGTGGATAGGTGCCGGTAAGTGGACGCGGGTAGGTGCCGGTAAGTGGCCACGGGTAGGTGCCGGTAAGTGGCCGCAGGTAGGTGCCGGTAAGTAGCTGTGGGTAGGTGCCGGTAAATGGTTGCGGATAGGTGCGCGTTAGTGGCCGCAGGTAGGGGCACGTTAGTGGCTGCGGGTAGGTGACAGGAAGTAGCCGCGGCTAAGTGCCGGTAAGTTGCCCCATGTATGCTTCAGAATGTGGCCGCGGGTAGGTGCCGGTAAGTGGCCGCAGGTAGGTACCGGTAAGAGGCCGCGGGAAGGTGCCGGTAAGTGGCTGCGGGCAGGTGCCGGTAAGTGGCCGCGGGTAGGTGCCGGTAAGTGGCCGCGGGTAGGTGCCAGTAAGTGGCCGTGGGTAGGTGCCGGTAAGTGGCCGCGGGTAGGTGCCGGTAAGTGGCCGCGGGTAGGTGCCGGTAAGTGGCCACGGGTAGGTGCCGGTAAGTGGCCACGGGTAGGTGCCGGTAAATGGTTGCGGATAGGTGCGCGTTAGTGGCTGCAGGTAGGGGCACGTTAGTGGCTGCGGGTAGGTGCCGGTAAGTGGCTGTGGGTAGGTGTGAGGAAGTGGCCGCGGCTAAGTGCCGGGAAGTTGCCCCATGTATGCTTCAGAATGTGGCCGCGGGTAGGTGCCGGTAAGTGGCCGCGGGTAGGTGCCGGTATGAGGCCGCGGTTAGGTGCCGGTAAGTGGCCGCGGGTAGGTGCCGGTAAGTGGCCGCAGGTAGGTGCCGGTAAGTGGCCGCGGGTAGGAGACGGTAAGTGGCTGTGGGTAGGTGAGAGGAAGTGGCCGCGGCTAAGTGCCGGTAAGTTGCCCCATGTATGCTTCAGAATGTGGCCGCGGGTAGGTGCCGGTAAGTGGCCGCGGGTAGGTGCCGGTAAGTGGCTGCGGGTAGGTGCCGGTAAGAGGCCGCGGGTAGGTGCCGGTAAGTGGCCGCAGGTAGGTGCCGGTAAGTGGCTTCGGGTAGGTGCCGGTAAGTGGCTGTGGGTAGGTGACAGGCAGTGGTCGTGGCTAAGTGCCGGTAATTGGCCCCATGTATGCTTCAGAATGTGGCCGTGGGTAGGTGCTGGTAAGTGGCCGCGGGTAGGTGCCGGTAAGTGGCCGTGGGTAGGTGCCGGTAAGTGGCCACGGGTAGGTGCTGGTAAGTGGCCGCGGGTTGGTGCCGGTAAGTGGCCGCGGGTAGGTGCCGGTAAGTGTCCACGGTTAGGTTGTCGGTAAGTGGCCGCGGGTAGGTGCCGGTAAATGGTTGCGGATAGGTGCGCGTTAGTGGCCGCAGGTAGGGGCGCGTTAGTGGCCGTGGGTAGGTGCCGGTAAGTGGCTGTGGGAAGGTGACAGGAATTGGCCGTGGCTAAGTGCCGGTAATTGGCCCCATGTATGCTTCAGAATGTGGCTGCGGGTAGGTGCCGGTAAGTGGCCGTGGATAGGTGCCGGTAAGTGGACGCGGGTAGGTGCCGGTAAGTGGCCACGGGTAGGTGCCGGTAAGTGGCCGCAGGTAGGTGCCGGTAAGTAGCTGTGGGTAGGTGCCGGTAAATGGTTGCGGATAGGTGCGCGTTAGTGGCCGCAGGTAGGGGCACGTTAGTGGCTGCGGGTAGGTGACAGGAAGTAGCCGCGGCTAAGTGCCGGTAAGTTGCCCCATGTATGCTTCAGAATGTGGCCGCGGGTAGGTGCCGGTAAGTGGCCGCAGGTAGGTACCGGTAAGAGGCCGCGGGAAGGTGCCGGTAAGTGGCTGCGGGCAGGTGCCGGTAAGTGGCCGCGGGTAGGTGCCGGTAAGTGGCCGCGGGTAGGTGCCAGTAAGTGGCCGTGGGTAGGTGCCGGTAAGTGGCCGCGGGTAGGTGCCGGTAAGTGGCCGCGGGTAGGTGCCGGTAAGTGGCCACGGGTAGGTGCCGGTAAGTGGCCACGGGTAGGTGCCGGTAAATGGTTGCGGATAGGTGCGCGTTAGTGGCTGCAGGTAGGGGCACGTTAGTGGCTGCGGGTAGGTGCCGGTAAGTGGCTGTGGGTAGGTGTGAGGAAGTGGCCGCGGCTAAGTGCCGGGAAGTTGCCCCATGTATGCTTCAGAATGTGGCCGCGGGTAGGTGCCGGTAAGTGGCCGCGGGTAGGTGCCGGTATGAGGCCGCGGTTAGGTGCCGGTAAGTGGCCGCGGGTAGGTGCCGGTAAGTGGCCGCAGGTAGGTGCCGGTAAGTGGCCGCGGGTAGGAGACGGTAAGTGGCTGTGGGTAGGTGAGAGGAAGTGGCCGCGGCTAAGTGCCGGTAAGTTGCCCCATGTATGCTTCAGAATGTGGCCGCGGGTAGGTGCCGGTAAGTGGCCGCGGGTAGGTGCCGGTAAGTGGCTGCGGGTAGGTGCCGGTAAGAGGCCGCGGGTAGGTGCCGGTAAGTGGCCGCAGGTAGGTGCCGGTAAGTGGCTTCGGGTAGGTGCCGGTAAGTGGCTGTGGGTAGGTGACAGGCAGTGGTCGTGGCTAAGTGCCGGTAATTGGCCCCATGTATGCTTCAGAATGTGGCCGTGGGTAGGTGCTGGTAAGTGGCCGCGGGTAGGTGCCGGTAAGTGGCCGTGGGTAGGTGCCGGTAAGTGGCCACGGGTAGGTGCTGGTAAGTGGCCGCGGGTTGGTGCCGGTAAGTGGCCGCGGGTAGGTGCCGGTAAGTGTCCACGGTTAGGTTGTCGGTAAGTGGCCGCGGGTAGGTGCCGGTAAATGGTTGCGGATAGGTGCGCGTTAGTGGCCGCAGGTAGGGGCGCGTTAGTGGCCGTGGGTAGGTGCCGGTAAGTGGCTGTGGGAAGGTGACAGGAATTGGCCGTGGCTAAGTGCCGGTAATTGGCCCCATGTATGCTTCAGAATGTGGCTGCGGGTAGGTGCCGGTAAGTGGCCGTGGATAGGTGCCGGTAAGTGGACGCGGGTAGGTGCCGGTAAGTGGCCACGGGTAGGTGCCGGTAAGTGGCCGCAGGTAGGTGCCGGTAAGTAGCTGTGGGTAGGTGCCGGTAAATGGTTGCGGATAGGTGCGCGTTAGTGGCCGCAGGTAGGGGCACGTTAGTGGCTGCGGGTAGGTGACAGGAAGTAGCCGCGGCTAAGTGCCGGTAAGTTGCCCCATGTATGCTTCAGAATGTGGCCGCGGGTAGGTGCCGGTAAGTGGCCGCAGGTAGGTACCGGTAAGAGGCCGCGGGAAGGTGCCGGTAAGTGGCTGCGGGTAGGTGCCGGTAAGTGGCCGCGGGTAGGTGCCGGTAAGTGGCCGCGGGTAGGTGCCAGTAAGTGGCCGTGGGTAGGTGCCGGTAAGTGGCCGCGGGTAGGTGCCGGTAAGTGGCCGCGGGTAGGTGCCGGTAAGTGGCCACGGGTAGGTGCCGGTAAGTGGCCACGGGTAGGTGCCGGTAAATGGTTGCGGATAGGTGCGCGTTAGTGGCTGCAGGTAGGGGCACGTTAGTGGCTGCGGGTAGGTGCCGGTAAGTGGCTGTGGGTAGGTGAGAGGAAGTGGCCGCGGCTAAGTGCCGGGAAGTTGCCCCATGTATGCTTCAGAATGTGGCCGCGGGTAGGTGCCGGTAAGTGGCCGCGGGTAGGTGCCGGTATGAGGCCGCGGTTAGGTGCCGGTAAGTGGCCGCAGGTAGGTGCCGGTAAGTGGCCGCGGGTAGGAGCCGGTAAGTGGCTGTGGGTAGGTGAGAGGAAGTGGCCGCGGCTAAGTGCCGGTAAGTTGCCCCATGTATGCTTCAGAATGTGGCCGCGGGTAGGTGCCGGTAAGTGGCCGCGGGTAGGTGCCGGTAAGTGGCCGCGGGTAGGTGCCGGTAAGTGGCTGCGGGTAGGTGCCGGTAAGAGGCCGCGGGTAGGTGCCGGTAAGTGGCCGCAGGTAGGTGCCGGTAAGTGGCTTCGGGTAGGTGCCGGTAAGTGGCTGTGGGTAGGTGACAGGCAGTGGTCGTGGCTAAGTGCCGGTAATTGGCCCCATGTATGCTTCAGAATGTGGCCGTGGGTAGGTGCTGGTAAGTGGCCGCGGGTAGGTGCCGGTAAGTGGCCGTGGGTAGGTGCCGGTAAGTGGCCACGGGTAGGTGCTGGTAAGTGGCCGCGGGTTGGTGCCGGTAAGTGGCCGCGGGTAGGTGCCGGTAAGTGTCCACGGTTAGGTTGCCGGTAAGTGGCCGCGGGTAGGTGCCGGTAAATGGTTGCGGATAGGTGCGCGTTAGTGGCCGCAGGTAGGGGCGCGTTAGTGGCCGTGGGTAGGTGCCGGTAAGTGGCTGTGGGAAGGTGACAGGAAGTGGCCGTGGCTAAGTGCCGGTAATTGGCCCCATGTATGCTTCAGAATGTGGCTGCGGGTAGGTGCCGGTAAGTGGCCGTGGATAGGTGCCGGTAAGTGGACGCGGGTAGGTGCCGGTAAGTGGCCACGGGTAGGTGCCGGTAAGTGGCCGCAGGTAGGTGCCGGTAAGTAGCTGTGGGTAGGTGCCGGTAAATGGTTGCGGATAGGTACGCGTTAGTGGCCACAGGTAGGGGCACATTAGTGGCTGCGGGTAGGTGCCGGTAAGTGGCTGTGGGTAGGTGGCAGGAAGTGGCCGCGGCTAAGTGCCGGTAAGTTGCCTCATGTATGCTTCAGAATGTGGCCGCGGGTAGGTGCCGGTAAGTGGCCGCGGGTAGGTGTCGGTAAGTGGCCGCGGGTAGGTGCCGGTAAGTGGCCGCGGGTAGGTGCCGGTAAGTGGCCGCGGGTAGGTGCTGGTAAGTGGCCGTGGGTAGGTGCCGGTAAGTGGACACGGGTAGGTGCCGGTAAATGGTTGCGGATAGGTGCGCGTTAGTGGCTGCAGGTAGGGGCACGTTAGTGGCTGCGGGTAGGTGCCGGTAAGTGGCTGTGGGTAGGTGAGAGGAAGTGGCCGCGGCTATGTGCCGGTAAGTTGCCCCATGTATGCTTCAGAATGTGGCCGCGGGTAGGTGCCGGTAAGTGGCCGCGGGTAGGTGCCGGTATGAGGCCGCGGTTAGGTGCCGGTAAGTGGCCGCGGGTAGGTGCCGGTAAGTGGCTGTGGGTAGGTGACAGGAAGTGGTCGTGGCTAAGTGCCGGTAATTGGCCCCATGTATGCTTCAGAATGTGGCCGCGGGTAGGTGCTGGTAAGTGGCCGCGGGTAGGTGCCGGTAAGTGGCCGTGGGTAGGTGCCGGTGAGTGGCCACGGGTAGGTGCTGGTAAGTGGCCGCGGGTTGGTGCCGGTAAGTGGCCGCGGGTAGGTGCCGGTAAGTGTCCACGGTTAGGTTGCCGGTAAGTGGCCGCGGGTAGGTGCCGGTAAATGGTTGCGGATAGGTGCGCGTTAGTGGCCGCAGGTAGGGGCGCGTTAGTGGCCGCGGGTAGGTGCCGGTAAGTGGCTGTGGGAAGGTGACAGGAAGTGGCCGTGGCTAAGTGCCGGTAATTGGCCCCATGTATGCTTCAGAATGTGGCTGCGGGTAGGTGCCGGTAAGTGGCCGTGGATAGGTGCCGGTAAGTGGCCGCGGGTAGGTGCCGGTAAGTGGCCGCGGGTAGGTGCCGGTAAGTGGCCGTGGATAGGTGCCGGTAAGTGGCCATGGGTAGGTGCCGGTAAGTGGCCGCGGGTAGGTGCCGGTAAGTAGCTGTGGGTAGGTGTCGGTAAATGGTTGCGGATAGGTGCGCGTTAGTGGCCGCAGGTAGCGGCACGTTAGTGGCTGCGGGTAGGTGCCGGTAAGTGGCTGTGGGTAGGTGAAAGGAAGTGGCCGCGGCTAAGTGCTGGTAAGTTGCCCCATGTATGCTTCAGAATGTGGCCGCGGGTAGGTGCCGGTAAGTGGCCGCGGGCAGGTGTCGGTAAGTGGCCGCGGGTAGGTGCCGGTAAGTGGCCGTGGGTAGGTGCCGGTAAGTGGCCGCGGGTAGGTGCCGGTAAGTGGCCGCGGGTAGGTGCTGGTAAGTGGCCGTGGGTAGGTGCCGGTAAGTGGCCGCGGGTAGGTGCCGGTAAGTGGCCGCGGGTAGGTGCTGGTAAGTGGCCGCGGGTAGGTGCTGGTAAGTGGACACGGGTAGGTGCCGGTAAATGGTTGCGGATAGGTGCGCGTTAGTGGCTGCAGGTAGGGGCACGTTAGTGGCTGCGGGTAGGTGCCGGTAAGTGGCTGTGGGTAGGTGAGAGGAAGTGGCCGCGGCTATGTGCCGGTAAGTTGCCCCATGTATGCTTCAGAATGTGGCCGCGCGTCGGTGCCGGTAAGTGGCCGCGGATAGGTGCCGGTATGAGGCCGCGGTTAGGTGCCGGTAAGTGGCAGCGGGTAGGTGCCGGTAAGTGGCCGCAGGTAGGTGCCGGTAAGTGGTCGCGGGTAGGTGCCGGTAAGTGGCCACGGGTAGGTGCCGGTAAGTGGCCGCAGGTAGGTGCCGGTAAGTGTCCATGGGTAGGTGCCGGTAAGTGGCCGCAGGTAGGTGCCGGTAAATGGTTGCGGATAGGTGCGCGTTAGTGGCCGCAGGTAGGGGCGCGTTAGTGGCCGTGGGTAGGTGCCGGTAAGTGGCTGTGGGTAGGTGACAGGAAGTGGCCGCGGCTAAGTGCCAGAAAGTTGCCCCATGTATGCTTCAGAATGTGGCCGCGGGTAGGTGCCGGTAAGTGGCCACAGGTAGGTGCCGGTAAGTGGCCGCGGGTAGGTGCCGGTAAGTGGCTGCGGGTAGGTGCCTGTAAGTGGCCGCGGGTAGGTGCCGGTCAGTGGCCGCGGGTAGGTGCCGGTAAGTGGCCGTGGGTAGGTGCCGGTAAGTGGCCTCGGGTAGGTGCCGGTAAGTGGCCGCGGGTAGGTGCCGGTAAGTGGCCACGGGTAGGTGCCGGTAAGTGGCCACGGGTAGGTGCCGGTAAGTGGCCACGGGTAGGTGCCGGTAAATGGTTGCGGATAGGTGCGCGTTAGTGGCTGCAGGTAGGGGCACGTTAGTGGCTGTGGGTAGGTGCCGGTAAGTGGCTGTTGGTAGGTGAGTGGAAGTGGCCGCGGCTAAGTGCCGGTAAGTTGCCCCATGTATGCTTCAGAATGTGGCCGCGGGTAGGTGCCGGTAAGTGGCCGCGGTTAGGTTCCCACTAAGTGGCCGCGGGTAGGTGCCGGTAAGTGGCCGCAGGTAGGTGCCGGTAAGTGGCCGCGAGTAGGTGCCGGTAAGTGGCAGTGGGTAGGTGACAGGAAGTGGCCGTGGCTAAGTGCCGGTAATTGGCCCCATGCATGCTTCAGAATGTGGCCGCGGGTAGGTGCCGGTAAGTGGCCATGGGTAGGTGCCGGTAAGTGGCCGCGGGTAGGTGCTGGTAAGTGGCCGCGGGTAGGTGCCGGTAAGTGGCCACAGATAGGTGCCGGTAAGTGGCCGCGGGTAGGTGCCGGTAAGTGGACACGGGTTGGTGCCGGTAAGTGGCCGCGGGTAGGTGCCGGTAAGTGGCCGTGGGTAGGTGCAGGTAAGTGGCCGCGGTTAGGTGCCGGTAAGTGGCCACGGGTAGGTGCCGGTAAATGGTTGCGGATAGGTGCGCCTTAGTGGCCGCAGGTAGGGGCGCGTTAGTGGCTGCGGGTAGGTGCCGGTAAGTGGCCACGGGTAGGTGCCGGTAAGTGGGAGCAGGTAGGTGCCGGTAAGTGGCCGCGGGTAGGTGCCGGTAAGTAGCTGTGGGTAGGTGCCGGTAAATGGTTGCGGATAGGTGCGCGTTAGTGGCCCCAGGTAGGGGCACGTTAGTGGCTGCGGGTAGGTGCCGGTAAGTGGCTGTGGGTAGGTGACAGGATGTGGCCGCGGCTAAGTGCCGGTAAGTTGTCCCATGTATGCTTCAGAATGTGGCCGCGGGTAGGTGCGGGTAAGTGGCCGCGGGGAGGTGCCGGTAAGTGGCCGCGGGTAGGTGGCGGTAAGTGGCTGCGGGTATGTGGCGGTAAGTGGCCGCGGGTAGGTGCCGGTAAGTGGCCACGGGTAGGTGCCGGTAAGTGGCCACGGGTAGGTGCCGGTAAATGGTTGCGGATAGGTGCGCGTTAGTGGCTGCAGGTAGGGGCACGTTAGTGGCTGCGGGTAGGTGCTGGTAAATGGCTGTGGGTAGGAGAGAGGAAGTGGCCGCGGCTAAGTGCCGGTAAGTTGTCCCATGTATGCTTCAGAATGTGGCCGCGGGTAGGTGCTGGTAAGTGGCCGTGGGTAGGTGCCGGTATGAGGCCGCGGTTAGGTGCCGGTAAGTGGCCGCAGGTAGGTGCCGGTAAGTGGCCGCAGGTAGGTGCCGGTAAGTGGCCGCGGGTAGGTGCCGGTAAGTGGCCACGGGTAGGTGCCGGTAAGTGGCCGCAGGTAGGTGCCGGTAAGTGTCCATGGGTAGGTGCCGGTAAGTGGCCGCAGGTAGGTGCCGGTAAATGGTTGCAGAAAGGTGCGCGTTAGTGGCCGCAGGTAGGGGCGCGTTAGTGGCCGCGGGTAGGTGCCGGTAAGTGGCTGTGGGTAGGTGACAGGAAGTGGCCGTGGCTAAGTGCCGGTAATTGGCCCCATGTATGCTTCAGAATGTGGCCGCGGGTAGGTGCCGGTAAGTGGCCATGGGTAGGTGCTGGTAAGTGGCCGCGGGTAGGTGCCGGTAAGTGGCCACGGGTAGGTGCCGGTAAGTGGCCGCGGGTACGAGCCGGTAAGTGGCCGCGGGTAGGTGACGGTAAGTGGCCGCGGGTAGGTGCCGGTAAGTGGACACGGGTAGGTGCCGGTAAGTGGCCGTGGGTAGGTGCCGGTAAGTGGCCGCGGTTAGGTGCCGGTAAGTAGCCGCGGGTAGGTGCCGGTAAGTGGCCGTGGGTAGGTGCCGTTAAATGGTTGCGGATAGGTGCGCGTTAGTGGCCGCAGGTAGGGGCGCATTAGTGGCTGCGGGTAGGTGCCGGTAAGTGGATGTGGGTAGGTGCCGGTAAGTGGCCGCGGCTAAGTTCCGGTAAGTGGCGCCATGTATGCTTCAGAATGTGGCCGCGGGTAGGTGCCGGTAAGTGGCCGCGGGTAGGTGTCGTTAAATGGTTGCGGATAGCTGCGCGTTAGTGGCCGCAGGTAGGGGCGCGTTAGTGGCTGTGGGTAGTTGACATGAAGTGGCTGCGGCTAAGTGCCGGTAAGTGACCCCATGTATGCTTCAGAATGTGGCCGCGGGTAGGTGCCGGTAAGTGGCCGCGGGTAGGTGCCGGTAAGTGGCCGTGGGTAGGTGCCAGTAAGTGGCTGCGGGTAGGTGCCGGTAAGTGGCCGTGGGTAGGTGCCGGTAAGTGGCCACGGGTAGGTGCCGGTAAATGGTTGCGGATAGGTGCGCGTTAGTGGCCGCAGGTAGGGGCACGTTAGTGGCTTCGGGTAGGTGCCGGTAAGTGGCTGTGGGTAGGTGACAGGAAGTGGCCGCGGCTAAGTGTCGGTAAGTTGCCCCATGTATGCTTCAGAATGTGGCCGCGGGTAGGTGCCGGTAAGTGGCCGCGGGTAGGTGCCGGTATGAGGCCGCGGTTAGGTACCGGGAAGAGGCTGCGGTTAGGTGCCGGTAAGTGGCCGCAGGTAGGTTTCGGTAAGTGGCCACGGGTAGGTGCCGGTAAGTGGCCGCAGGTAGGTGCCGGTAAGTGTCCACGGGTAGGTGCCGGTAAGTGGCCGCAGGTAGGTGCCGGTAAATGGTTGCGGATAGGTGCGCGTTAGTGGCCGCAGGTAGGGGCACGTTAGTGGCTGCGGGTTGGTGCCGGTAAGTGGCTGTGGGTAGGTGACAGGAAGTGGCCGCGGCTAAGTGCCGGTAAGTTGCCCCATGTATGCTTCAGAATGTGGCTGCGGGTAGGTGCCGGTAAGTGGCCGCAGGTAGGTGCCGGTAAGTGGCCGCGGGAAGGTGCCGGTAAGTGGCTGTGGGTAGGTGCCGGTAAGTGGCCGCGGGTAGGTGCCGGTAAGTGGCCGCGGGTAGGTGCCAGTAAGTGGCCGTGGGTAGGTGCCGGTAAGTGGCCGCGGGTAGGTGCCGGTAAGTGGCCGCGGGTAGGTGCCGGTAAGTGGCCACGGATAGGTGCCGGTAAGTGGCCACGGGTAGGTGCCGGTAAATGGTTGCGGATAGGTGCGCGTTAGTGGCTGCAGGTAGGGGCACGTTAGTGGCTGCGGGTAGGTGCCGGTAAGTGGCTGTGGGTAGGTGAGAGGAAGTGGCCGCGGCTAAGTGCCAGGAAGTTGCCCCATGTATGCTTCAGAATGTGGCCGCGGGTAGGTGCCGGTAAGTGGCCGCGGGTAGGTGCCGGTATGAGGCCGCGGTTAGGTGTCGGTAAGTGGCCTCGGGTAGGTGCCGGTAAGTGGCCGCAGGTAGGTGCCGGTAAGTGGCCGCGGGTAGGTGCCGGTAAGTGGCTGTGGGTAGGTGAGAGGAAGTGGTCGTGGCTAAGTGCCGGTAATTGGCCCCATGTATGCTTCAGAATGTGGCCGCGGGTAGGTGCTGGTAAGTGGCCGCGGGTAGGTGCCGGTAAGTGGCTGTGGGTAGGTGACAGGAAGTGGTCGTGGCTAAGTGCCGGTAATTGGCCCCATGTATGCTTCAGAATGTGGCCGCGGGTAGGTGCTGGTAAGTGGCCGCGGGTAGGTGCCGGTAAGTGGCCGTGGGTAGGTGCCGTTGAGTGGCCACGGGTAGGTGCTGGTAAGTGGCCGCGGCTTGGTGCTGGTAAGTGGCCGCGGGTAGGTGCCGGTAAGTGTCCACGGTTAGGTTGCCGGTAAGTGGCCGCGGGTAGGTGCCGGTAAATGGTTGCGGATAGGTGCGCATTAGTGGCCGCAGGTAGGGGCGCGTTAGTGGCCGCGGGTAGGTGCCGATAAGTGGCTGTGGGAAGGTGACAGGAAGTGGCCGTGGCTAAGTGCCGGTAATTGGCCCCATGTATGCTTCAGAATGTGGCTGCGGGTAGGTGCCGGTAACTGGCCGTGGATAGGTGCCGGTAAGTGGCCGCGGGTAGGTGCCGGTAAGTGGCCACGGGTAGGTGCCGGTAAGTGGCCGCGGGTAGGTGCCGGTAAGTAGCTGTGGGTAGGTGCCGGTAAATGGTTGCGGATAGGTGCGCGTTAGTGGCCGCAGGAAGGGGCACGTTAGTGGCTGCGGGTAGGTGCCGGTAAGTGGCTGTGGGTAGGTGGCAGGAAGTGGCCGCGGCTAAGTGCCGGTAAGTTGCCCCATGTATGCTACAGAATGTGGCCGCGGGTAGGTGCCGGTAAGTGGCCGCGGGTAGGTGTCGGTAAGTGGCCGCGGGTAGGTGCCGGTAAGTGGCCGTGGGTAGGTGCCGGTAAGTGGCCGCGGGTAGGTGCCGGTAAGTGGCCGTGGGTAGGTGCTGGTAAGTGGCCGTGGGTAGGTGCCGGTAAGTGGCCACGGGTAGGTGCCGGTAAGTGGACACGGGTAGGTGCCGGTAAATGGTTGCGGATAGGTGCGCATTAGTGGCTGCAGGTAGGGGCACGTTAGTGGCTGCGGGTAGGTGCCGGTAAGTGGCTGTGGGTAGGTGAGAGGTAGTGGCCGCGGCTATGTGCCGGTAAGTTGCCCCATGTATGCTTCAGAATGTGGCCGCGGGTAGGTGCCGGTATGAGGCCGCGGTTAGGTGCCGGTAAGTGGCAGTGGGTAGGTGCCGGTAAGTGGCCGCAGGTAGGTGCCGGTAAGTGGTCGCGGGTAGGTGCCGGTAAGTGGCCACGGGTAGGTGCCGGTAAGTGGCCGCAGGTAGGTGCCGGTAAGTGTCCATGGGTAGGTGCCGGTAAGTGGCCGCAGGTAGGTGCCGGTAAATGGTTGCGGATAGGTGCGCGTTAGTGGCCGCAGGTAGGGGCGCGTTAGTGGCCGTGGGTAGGTGCCGGTAAGTGGCTGTGGGTAGGTGACAGGAAGTGGCCGCGGCTAAGTGCCAGTAAGTTGCCCCGTGTATGCTTCAGAATGTGACCGCGGGTAGGTGCCGGTAAGTGGCCACAGGTAGGTGCCGGTAAGTGGCCGCGGGTAGGTGCCGGTAAGTGGCTGCGGGTAGGTGCCGGTAAGTGGCCGCGGGTAGGTGCCGGTCAGTGGCCGCGGGTAGTTGCCGGTAAGTGGCCGTGGGTAGGTGCCGGTAAGTGGCCTCGGGTAGGTGCCGGTAAGTGGCCACGGGTAGGTGCCGGTAAGTGGCCACGGGTAGGTGCCGGTAAGTGGCCACGGGTAGGTGCCGGTAAGTGGCCACGGGTAGGTGCCGGTAAATGGTTGCGGATAGGTGCGCGTTAGTGGCTGCAGGTAGGGGCACGTTAGTGGCTGTGGGTAGGTGCCGGTAAGTGGCTGTTGGTAGGTGAGTGGAAGTGGCCGCGGCTAAGTGCCGGTAAGTTGCCCCATGTATGCTTCAGAATGTGGCCGCGGGTAGGTGCCGGTAAGTGGCCGCGGTTAGGTGACGGTAAGTGGCCGCGGGTAGGTGCCGGTAAGTGGCCGCAGGTAGGTGCCGGTAAGTGGCCGCGGGTAGGTGCCGGTAAGTGGCTGTGGGAGGTGAGAGGAAGTGGCCGCTGCTAAGTGCCGGTAAGTTGCCCCATGTATGCTTCAGAATGTGGCCGCGGGTAGGTGCCGGTAAGTGGCCGCGAGTAGGTGCCGGTAAGTGGCCGCGGGTAGGTGCCGGTAAGTGGCTGCGGGTAGTTGCCGGTAAGTGGCCGCGGGTAGGTGCCGGTAAGTGGCCGCAGGTAGGTGCCGGTAAGTGGCCGCGGGTAGGTGCCGGTAAGTGGCCACAGGTAGGTGCCGGTAAGTGGCTGCAGGTAGGTGCCGGTAAGTGTCCATGGGTAGGTGCCAGTAAGTGGCCGCAGGTAGGTGCCGGTAAATGGTTGCGGATAGGTGCGCGTTAGTAGCCGCAGGTAGGGGCGCGTTACTGGGTGCGGGTAGGTGCCGGTAAGTGGCTGTGGGTAGGTGCCGGTAAATGGCCGCGGGTAGGTGCCGGTAAGTGGCCGCAGGTAGGTGCCGGTAAGTGGCCGCGGGTAGGTGCCGGTAAGTAGCTGTGGGTAGGTGCCGGTAAATGGTTGCGGATAGGTGCGCGTTGGTGGCCGCAGGTAGGGGCACGTTAGTGGCTGCGGGTAGGTGCCGGTAAGTGGCTGTGGGTAGGTGACAGGAAGTGGCCGCGGCTAAGTGCCGGTAAGTTGCCCCATGTATGCTTCAGAATGTGGCCGCGGGTAGGTGCCGGTAAGTGGCCGCGGGTAGGTGCCGGTAAGTGGCCGTGGGTAGGTGCCGGTAAGTGGCCGCGGGTAGGTGCCGGTAAGTGGCCGCGGGTAGGTGACGGTAAGTGGCCGCGGGTAGGTGCCGGTAAGTGGCCGCGGGTAGGGGCCGGTAAGTGGCCGTGGGTAGGTGCCGGTAAATGGCCGCGGGTAGGTGCCGGTAAGTGGCTGTGGGTAGGTGACAGGAAGTGGCCGCAGGTAGGTGCCGGTAAATGGTTGCGGATAGGTGCGCGTTGGTGGCCGCAGGTAGGGGCACGTTAGTGGCTGCGGGTAGGTGCCGGTAAGTGGCCACGGGTAGGTGCCGGTAAATGGTTGCGGATAGGTGCGCGTTAGTGGCTGCAGATAGGGGAACGTTAGTGGCTGCGGGTAGGTGCCGGTAAGTGGCTGTGGGTAGGTGCCGGTAAGTGGCCGCGGGTAGGTGCCGGTAAGTGGCCACGGGTAGGTGCCGGTAAGTGGCCACGGGTAGGTGCCGGTAAATGGTTGCTGATAGGTGCGCGTTAGTGGCTGCAGATAGGGGAACGTTAGTGGCTGCGGGTAGGTGCCGGTAAGTGGCTGTGGGTAGGTGAGATGAAGTGGCCGCGGCTAAGTCCTGGTAAGTTGCCCCATGTATGCTTCAGAATGTGGCCGCGGGTAGGTGCCGGTAAGTGGCCGCGGGTAGGTGCCGGTATGAGGCCGCGGTTAGGTGTAAGTAAGTGGCCGCGGGTAGGTGTCGGTAAGTGGCCGCAGGTAGGTGCCGGTAAGTGGCCGCGGGTAGGTGTCGGTAAGTGGCCACGGGTAGGTGCCGGTAAGTGGCCGCAGGTAGGTGCCGGTAAGTGTCCATGGGTAGGTGCCGGTAAGTGGCCGCAGGTAGGTGCCGGTAAATGGTTGCGGATAGGTGAACGTTAGTGGCCGCAGGTAGGGGCGCGTTAGTGGCTGCGGGTAGGTGCCGGTAAGTGGCTGTGGGTAGGTGCCGGTAAGTGGCCGCGGGTAGGTGCCGGTAAGTGGCCGCGGGTAGGTGCCGGTAAGTAGCTGTGGGTAGGTGCCGGTAAATGGTTGCGGATTGGTGCGCGTTTGTGACCGCAGGTAGGGGCACGTTAGTGGCTGCGGGTAGGTGCCGGTAAGTGGCTGTAGGTAGGTGACAGGAAGTGGCCGCGGCTAAGTGCCGGTAAGTTGCCCCATGTTGGCTTCAGAATGTGGCCGCGGGTAGGTGCCGGTAAGTGGCCGCGGGTAGGTGCCGGTAAGTGGCTGCGGGTAGGTGCCGGTAAGTGGCCACGGGTAGGTGCCGGTAAGTGGCCGCGGGTAGGTGCCGGTAAGTGGCCGTGGGTAGGTGCCGGTAAGTGGCCGCTGGTAGGTGCCGGTAAGTGGCCGCGGGTAGGTGCCGGTAAGTGGCCGCGGGTAGGTGCCGGTAAGTGGCCGTGGGTAGGTGCCGGTAAGTGGCCGCGGTTAGGTTGCCGGTAAGTGGCCGCGGGTAGGTGCCGGTAAATGGTTGCGGATAGGTGCGCGTTAGTGGCCGCAGGTAGGGGCGCGTTAGTGGCCGCGGGTAGGTGCCGGTAAGTGGCTGTGGGAAGGTGACAGGAAGTGGCCGTGGCTAAGTGCCGGTAATTGGCCCCATGTATGCTTCAGAATGTGGCTGCGGGTAGGTGCCGGTAAGTGGCCGTGGATAGGTGCCGGTAAGTGGCCGCGGATAGGTGCCGGTAAGTGGCCACGGGTAGGTGCCGGTAAGTGGCCGCGGGTAGGTGCCGGTAAGTAGCTGTGGGTAGGTGCCGGTAAATGGTTGTGGATAGGTGCGCGTTAGTGGCCGCAGGTAGCGGCACGTTAGTGGCTGCGGGTAGGTGCCGGTAAGTGGCTGTGGGTAGGTGAAAGGAAGTGGCCGCGGCTAAGTGCCGGTAAGTTGCCCCATGTATGCTTCAGAATGTGGCCGCGGGTAGGTGCCGGTAAGTGGCCGCGGGTAGGTGCCGGTAAGTGGCCGCGGGTAGGTGCCGGTAAGTGGCCGTGGGTAGGTGCCGGTAAGTGGCCGCGGGTAGGTGCCGGTAAGTGGCCGCGGGTAGGTGCTGGTAAGTGGCCGTGGGTAGGTGCCGGTAAGTGGCCACGGGTAGGTGCCGGTAAGTGGCCACGGGTAGGTGCCGGTAAATGGTTGCGGATAGGTGCGCGTTAGTGGCTGCAGGTAGGGGCACGTTAGTGGCTGCGGGTAGGTGCCGGTAAGTGGCTGTGGGTAGGTGAGAGGAAGTGGCCGCGGCTAAGTGCCGGTAAGTTGCCCCATGTATGCTTCAGAATGTGGCCGCGGGTAGGTGCCGGTAAGTGGCCGCGGGTAGGTGCCGGTATGAGGCCGCGGTTAGGTGCCGGTAAGTGGCAGCGGGTAGGTGCCGGTAAGTGGCCGCAGGTAGGTGCCGGTAAGTGGCCCCGGGTAGGTGCCGGTAAGTGGCCACGGGTAGGTGCCGGTAAGTGGCCGCAGGTAGGTGCCGGTAAGTGTCCATGGGTAGGTGCCGGTAAGTGGCCGCAGGTAGGTGCCGGTAAATGGTTGCGGATAGGTGCGCGTTAGTGGCCGCAGGTAGGGGCACGTTAGTGGCCGCGGGTAGGTGCCGGTAAGTGGCTGTGGGTAGGTGACAGGAAGTGGCCGCGGCTAAGTGCCGGTAAGTTGCCCCATGTATGCTTCAGAATGTGGCTGCGGGTAGGTGCCGGTAAGTGGCCGTGGATAGGTGCCGGTAAGTGGCCGCGGATAGGTGCCGGTAAGTGGCCACGGGTAGGTGCCGGTAAGTGGCCGCGGGTAGGTGCCGGTAAGTAGCTGTGGGTAGGTGCCGGTAAATGGTTGTGGATAGGTGCGCGTTAGTGGCCGCAGGTAGCGGCACGTTAGTGGCTGCGGGTAGGTGCCGGTAAGTGGCTGTGGGTAGGTGAAAGGAAGTGGCCGCGGCTAAGTGCCGGTAAGTTGCCCCATGTATGCTTCAGAATGTGGCCGCGGGTAGGTGCCGGTAAGTGGCCGCGGGTGGGTGCCGGTAAGTGGCCGCGGGTAGGTGCCGGTAAGTGGCCGTGGGTAGGTGCCGGTAAGTGGCCGCGGGTAGGTGCCGGTAAGTGGCCGCGGGTAGGTGCTGGTAAGTGGCCGTGGGTAGGTGCCGGTAAGTGGCCACGGGTAGGTGCCGGTAAGTGGCCACGGGTAGGTGCCGGTAAATGGTTGCGGATAGGTGCGCGTTAGTGGCTGCAGGTAGGGGCACGTTAGTGGCTGCGGGTAGGTGCCGGTAAGTGGCTGTGGGTAGGTGAGAGGAAGTGGCTGCGGCTAAGTGCCGGTAAGTTGCCCCATGTATGCTTCAGAATGTGGCCGCGGGTAGGTGCCGGTAAGTGGCCGCGGGTAGGTGCCGGTATGAGGCCGCGGTTAGGTGCCGGTAAGTGGCAGCGGGTAGGTGCCGGTAAGTGGCCGCAGGTAGGTGCCGGTAAGTGGCCGCGGGTAGGTGCCGGTAAGTGGCCACGGGTAGGTGCCGGTAAGTGGCCGCAGGTAGGTGCCGGTAAGTGTCCATGGGTAGGTGCCGGTAAGTGGCCGCAGGTAGGTGCCGGTAAATGGTTGCGGATAGGTGCGCGTTAGTGGCCGCAGGTAGGGGCACGTTAGTGGCCGCGGGTAGGTGCCGGTAAGTGGCTGTGGGTAGGTGAGAGGAAGTGGCCGCGGCTAAGTGCCGGTAAGTTGCCCCATGTATGCTTCAGAATGTGGCCTCGGGTAGGTGCCGGTAAGTGGCCGCAGGTAGGTACCGGTAAGTGGCCGCGGGAAGGTGCCGGTAAGTGGCTGCGGGTAGGTGCCGGTAAGTGGCCGCGGGTAGGTGCCGGTAAGTGGCCGCGGGTAGGTGCCAGTAAGTGGCCGTGGGTAGGTGCCGGTAAGTGGCCGCGGGTAGGTGCCGGTAAGTGGCCGCGGGTAGGTGCCGGTAAGTGGCCACGGGTAGGTGCCGGTAAGTGGCCACGGGTAGGTGCCGGTAAATGGTTGCGGATAGGTGCGCGTTAGTGGCTGCAGGTAGGGGCACGTTAGTGGCTGCGGGTAGGTGCCGGTAAGTGGCTGTGGGTAGGTGAGAGGAAGTGGCCGCGGCTAAGTGCCGGGAAGTTGCCCCATGTATGCTTCAGAATGTGGCCGCGGGTAGGTGCCGGTAAGTGGCCGCGGGTAGGTGCCGGTATGAGGCCGCGGTTAGGTGCCGGTAAGTGGCCGCGGGTAGGTGCCGGTAAGTGGCCACAGGTAGGTGCCGGTAAGTGGCCGCGGGTAGGTGCCGGTAAGTGGCTGTGGGTAGGTGAGAGGAAGTGGCCGCGGCTAAGTGCCGGTAAGTTGCCCCATGTATGCTTCAGAATGTGGCCGCGGGTAGGTGCCGGTAAGTGGCCGCGGGTAGGTGCCGGTAAGTGGCCGGGGGTAGGTGCCGGTAAGTGGCTGCGGGTAGGTGCCGGTAAGAGGCCGCGGGTAGGTGCCGGTAAGTGGCCGCAGGTAGGTGCCGGTAAGTGGCTTCGGGTAGGTGCCGGTAAGTGGCTGTGGGTAGGTGACAGGCAGTGGTCGTGGCTAAGTGCCGGTAATTGGCCCCATGTATGCTTCAGAATGTGGCCGCGGGTAGGTGCTGGTAAGTGGCCGCGGGTAGGTGCCGGTAAGTGGCCGTGGGTAGGTGCCGGTAAGTGGCCACGGGTAGGTGCTGGTAAGTGGCCGCGGGTTGGTGCCGGTAAGTGGCCGCGGGTAGGTGCCGGTAAGTGTCCACGGTTAGGTTGCCGGTAAGTGGCCGCGGGTAGGTGCCGGTAAATGGTTGCGGATAGGTGCGCGTTAGTGGCCGCAGGTAGGGGCGCGTTAGTGGCCGTGGGTAGGTGCCGGTAAGTGGCTGTGGGAAGGTGACAGGAATTGGCCGTGGCTAAGTGCCGGTAATTGGCCCCATGTATGCTTCAGAATGTGGCTGCGGGTAGGTGCCGGTAAGTGGCCGTGGATAGGTGCCGGTAAGTGGACGCGGGTAGGTGCCGGTAAGTGGCCACGGGTAGGTGCCGGTAAGTGGCCGCAGGTAGGTGCCGGTAAGTAGCTGTGGGTAGGTGCCGGTAAATGGTTGCGGATAGGTGCGCGTTAGTGGCCGCAGGTAGGGGCACGTTAGTGGCTGCGGGTAGGTGCCGGTAAGTGGCTGTGGGTAGGTGGCAGGAAGTGGCCGCGGCTAAGTGCCGGTAAGTTGCCCCATGTATGCTTCAGAATGTGGCCGCGGGTAGGTGCCGGTAAGTGGCCGCGGGTAGGTGTCGGTAAGTGGCCGCGGGTAGGTGCCGGTAAGTGGCCGTGGGTAGGTGCCAGTAAGTGGCCGCGGGTAGGTGCCGGTAAGTGGCCGCGGGTAGGTGCTGGTAAGTGGCCGTGGGTAGGTGCCGGTAAGTGGCCACGGGTAGGTGACGGTAAGTGGACACGGGTAGGTGCCGGTAAATGGTTGCGGATAGGTGCGCGTTAGTGGCTGCAGGTAGGGGCACGTTAGTGGCTGCGGGTAGGTGCCGGTAAGTGGCTGTGGGTAGGTGAGAGGAAGTGGCCGCGGCTATGTGCCGGTAAGTTGCCCCATGTATGCTTCAGAATGTGGGCGCGCGTCGGTGCCGGTAAGTGGCCGCGGATAGGTGCCGGTATGAGGCCGCGGTTAGGTGCCGGTAAGTGGCAGCGGGTAGGTGCCGGTAAGTGGCCGCAGGTAGGTGCCGGTAAGTGGTCGCGGGTAGGTGCCGGTAAGTGGCCACGGGTAGGTGCCGGTAAGTGTCCATGGGTAGGTGCCGGTAAGTGGCCGCAGGTAGGTGCCGGTAAATGGTTGCGGATAGGTGCGCGTTAGTGGCCGCAGGTAGGGGCGCGTTAGTGGCCGTGGGTAGGTGCCGGTAAGTGGCAGTGGGTAGGTGACAGGAAGTGGCCGCGGCTAAGTGCCAGAAAGTTGCCCCATGTTTGCTTCAGAATGTGGCCGCGGGTAGGTGCCGGTAAGTGGCCACAGGTAGGTGCCGGTAAGTGGCCGCGGGTAGGTGCCGGTAAGTGGCTGCGGGTAGGTGCTGGTAAGTGGCCGCGGGTAGGTGCCGGTCAGTGGCCGCGGGTAGGTGCCGGTAAGTGGCCGTGGGTAGGTGCCGGTAAGTGGCCTCGGGTAGGTGCCGTCAAGTGGCCGCGGGTAGGTGCCGGTAAGTGGCCACGGGTAGGTGCCGGTAAGTGGCCACGGGTAGGTGCCGGTAAGTGGCCACGGGTAGGTGCCGGTAAATGGTTGCGGATAGGTGCGCGTTAGTGGCTGCAGGTAGGGGCACGTTAGTGGCTGTGGGTAGGTGCCGGTAAGTGGCTGTTGGTAGGTGAGTGGAAGTGGCCGCGGCTAAGTGCCGGTATGTTGCCCCATGTATGCTTCAGAATGTGGCCGCGGGTAGGTGCCGGTAAGTGGCCGCGGTTAGGTGCCGGTAAGTGGCCGCGGGTAGGTGCCGGTAAGTGGCCGCAGGTCGGTGCCGGTAAGTGGCCGCGGGTAGGTGCCGGTAAGTGGCCACAGATAGGTGCCGGTAAGTGGCCGCGGGTAGGTGCCGGTAAGTGGACACGGCTTGGTGCCGGTAAGTGGCCGCGGGTAGGTGCCGGTAAGTGGCCGTGGGTAGGTGCAGGTAAGTGGCCGCGGTTAGGTGCCGGTAAGTGGCCACGGGTAGGTGCCGGTAAATGGTTGCGGATAGGTGCGCCTTAGTGGCCGCAGGTAGGGGCGCGTTAGTGGCTGCGGGTAGGTGCCGGTAAGTGGCCACGGGTAGGTGCCGGTAAGTGGCCGCAGGTAGGTGCCGGTAAGTGGCCGCGGGTAGGTGCCGGTAAGTAGCTGTGGGTAGGTGCCGGTAAATGGTTGCGGATAGGTGCGTGTTAGTGGCCGCAGGTAGGGGCACGTTAGTGGCTGCGGGTAGGTGCCGGTAAGTGGCTGTGGGTAGGTGACAGGAAGTGGCCGCGGCTAAGTGCCGGTAAGTTGTCCCATGTATGTTTCAGAATGTGGCCGCGGGTAGGTGCCGGTAAGTGGCCGCGGGGAGGTGCCGGTAAGTGGCCGCGGGTAGGTGGCGGTAAGTGGCTGCGGGTATGTGCCGGTAAGTGGTCGCGGGTAGGTGCCGGTAAGTGGCCACGGGTAGGTGCCGGTAAGTGGCCACGGGTAGGTGCCGGTAAATGGTTGCGGATAGGTGCGCGTTAGTGGCTGCAGGTAGGGGCACGTTAGTGGCTGCGGGTAGGTGCTGGTAAATGGCTGTGGGTAGGTGAGAGGAAGTGGCCGCGGCTAAGTGCCGGTAAGTTGTCCCATGTATTCTTCAGAATGTGGCCGCGGGTAGGTGCCGGTAAGTGGCCGTGGGTAGGTGCCGGTATGAGGCCGCGGTTAGGTGCCGGTAAGTGGCCGCAGGTAGGTGCCGGTAAGTGGCCGCAGGTAGGTGCCGGTAAGTGGCCACGGGTAGGTGCCGGTAAGTGGCTGCAGGTAGGTGCCGGTAAGTGTCCATGGGTAGGTGCCGGTAAGTGGCCGCAGGTAGGTGCCGGTAAATGGTTGCAGAAAGGTGCGCGTTAGTGGCCGCAGGTAGGGGCGCGTTAGTGGCCGCGGGTAGGTGCCGGTAAGTGGCTGTGGGTAGGTGACAGGAAGTGGCCGTGGCTAAGTGCCGGTAATTGGCCCCATGTATGCTTCAGAATGTGACCGCGGGTAGGTGCCGGTAAGTGGCCATGGGTAGGTGCTGGTAAGTGGCCGCGGGTAGGTGAGGGTAAGTGGCCACGGGTAGGTGCCGGTAAGTGGCCGCGGGTACGAGCCGGTAAGTGGCCGCGGGTAGGTGCCGGTAAGTGGACACGGGTAGGTGCCGGTAAGTGGCCGTGGGTAGGTGCCGGTAAGTGGCCGCGGTTAGGTGGCGGTAAGTAGCCGCGGGTAGGTGCCGGTAAGTGGCCGTGGGTAGGTGCCGTTAAATGGTTGCGGATAGGTGCGCGTTAGTGGCCGCAGGTAGGGGCGCATTAGTGGCTGCGGGTAGGTGCCGGTAAGTGGATGTGGGTAGGTGCCGGTAAGTGGCCGCGGCTAAGTTCCGGTAAGTGGCGCCATGTATGCTTCAGAATGTGGCCGCGGGTAGGTGCCGGTAAGTGGCCGCGGGTAGGTGTCGGTAAATGGTTGCGGATAGCTGCGCGTTAGTGGCCGCAGGTAGGGGCGCGTTAGTGGCTGTGGGTAGGTGACATGAAGTGGCTGCGGCTAAGTGCCGGTAAGTGACCCCATGTATGCTTCAGAATGTGGCCGCGGGTAGGTGCCGGTAAGTGGCCGCGGGTAGGTGCCGGTAAGTGGCCGTGGGTAGGTGCCAGTAAGTGGCTGCGGGTAGGTGCCGGTAAGTGGCCGCGGGTAGGTGCCGGTAAGTGGCCACGGGTAGGTGTCGGTAAGTGGCCGTGGGTAGGTGCCGGTAAATGGTTGCGGATAGGTGCGCGTTAGTGGCCGCAGGTAGGGGCACGTTAGTGGCTTCGGGTAGGTGCCGGTAAGTGGCTGTGGGTAGGTGACAGGAAGTGGCCGCGGGTAGGTGCCGGTATGAGGCCACGGTTAGGTACCGGGAAGAGGCTGCGGTTAGGTGCCGGTAAGTGGCCGCAGGTAGGTTTCGGTAAGTGGCCACGGGTAGGTGCCGGTAAGTGGCCGCAGGTAGGTGCCGGTAAGTGTCCACGGGTAGGTGCCGGTAAGTGGCCGCAGGTAGGTGCCGGTAAATGGTTGCGGATAGGTGCGCGTTAGTGGCCGCAGGTAGGGGCACGTTAGTGGCTGCGTGTAGGTGCCGGTAAGTGGCTGTGGGTAGGTGACAGGAAGTGGCTGCGGCTAAGTGCCGGTAAGTTGCCCCATGTATGCTTCAGAATGTGGCCGCGGGTAGGTGCCGGTAAGTGGCCGCAGGTAGGTGCCGGTAAGTGGCCGCGGGAAGGTGCCGGTAAGTGGCTGTGGGTAGGTGCCGGTAAGTGGCCGCGGGTAGGTGCCGGTAAGTGGCCGCGGGTAGGTGCCAGTAAGTGGCCGTGGGTAGGTGCCGGTAAGTGGCCGCGGGTAGGTGCCGGTAAGTGGCCGCGGGTAGGTGCCGGTAAGTGGCCACGGGTAGGTGCCGGTAAGTGGCCACGGGTAGGTGCCGGTAAATGGTTGCGGATAGGTGCGCGTTAGTGGCTGCAGGTAGGGGCACGTTAGTGGCTGCGGGTAGGTGCCGGTAAGTGGCTGTGGGTAGGTGAGAGGAAGTGGCCGCGGCTAAGTGCCGGGAAGTTGCCCCATGTATGCTTCAGAATGTGGCCGCGGGTAGGTGCCGGTAAGTGGCCGCGGGTAGGTGCCGGTATGAGGCCGCGGTTAGGTATCGGTAAGTGGCCTCGGGTAGGTGCTGGTAAGTGGCCGCAGGTAGGTTCCGGTAAGTGGCCGCGGGTAGGTGCCGGTAAGTGGCTGTGGGTAGGTGAGAGGAAGTGGTCGTGGCTAAGTGCCGGTAATTGGCCCCATGTATGCTTCAGAATGTGGCCGCGGGTAGGTGATGGTAAGTGGCCGCGGGTAGGTGCCGGTAAGTGGCTGTGGGTAGGTGACAGGAAGTGGTCGTGGCTAAGTGCCGGTAATTGGCCCCATGTATGCTTCAGAATGTGGCCGCGGGTAGGTGCTGGTAAGTGGCCGCGGGTAGGTGCCGGTAAGTGGCCGTGGGTAGGTGCCGGTGAGTGGCCACGGGTAGGTGCTGGTAAGTGGCCGCGGCTTGGTGCCGGTAAGTGGCCGCGGGTAGGTGCCGGTAAGTGTCCACGGTTAGGTTGCCGGTAAGTGGCCGCGGGTAGGTGCCGGTAAATGGTTGCGGATAGGTGCGCGTTAGTGGCCGCAGGTAGGGGCGCGTTAGTGGCCGCGGGTAGGTGCCGGTAAGTGGCTGTGGGAAGGTGACAGGAAGTGGCCGTGGCTAAGTGCCGGTAATTGGCCCCATGTATGCTTCAGAATGTGGCTGCGGGTAGGTGCCGGTAAGTGGCCGTGGATAGGTGCCGGTAAGTGGCCGCTGGTAGGTGCCGGTAAGTGGCCACGGGTAGGTGCCGGTAAGTGGCCGCGGGTAGGTGCCGGTAAGTAGCTGTGGGTAGGTGCCGGTAAATGGTTGCGGATAGGTGCGCGTTAGTGGCCGCAGGTAGCGGCACGTTAGTGGCTGCGGGTAGGTGCCGGTAAGTGGCTGTGGGTAGGTGAAAGGAAGTGGCCGCGGCTAAGTGCCGGTAAGTTGCCCCATGTATGCTTCAGAATGTGGCCGCGGGTAGGTGCCGGTAAGTGGCCGCGGGTAGGTGCCGGTAAGTGGCCGCGGGTAGGTGCCGGTAAGTGGCCGTGGGTAGGTGCCGGTAAGTGGCCGCGGGTAGGTGCCGGTAAGTGGCCGCGGGTAGGTGCTGGTAAGTGGCCGTGGGTAGGTGCCGGTAAGTGGCCACGGGTAGGTGCCGGTAAATGGTTGCGGATAGGTGCGCCTTAGTGGCCGCAGGTAGGGGCGCGTTAGTGGCTGCGGGTAGGTGCTGGTAAGTGGCCACGGGTAGGTTCCGGTAAGTGGCCGCAGGTAGGTGCCGGTAAGTGGCCGCGGGTAGGTGCCGGTAAGTAGCTGTGGGTAGGTGCCGGTAAATGGTTGCGGATAGGTGCGCGTTAGTGGCCGCAGGTAGGGGCACGTTAGTGGCTGCGGGTAGGTGCCGGTAAGTGGCTGTGGGTAGGTGACAGGAAGTGGCCGCGGCTAAGTGCCGGTAAGTTGTCCCATGTATGCTTCAGAATGTGGCCGCGGGTAGGTGCCGGTAAGTGGCCGCGGGGAGGTGCCGGTAAGTGGCCGCGGGTAGGTGGCGGTAAGTGGCTGCGGGTATGTGCCGGTAAGTGGTCGCGGGTAGGTGCCGGTAAGTGGCCACGGGTAGGTGCCGGTAAGTGGCCACGGGTAGGTGCCGGTAAATGGTTGCGGATAGGTGCGCGTTAGTGGCTGCAGGTAGGGGCACGTTAGTGGCTGCGGGTAGGTGCTGGTAAATGGCTGTGGGTAGGTGAGAGGAAGTGGCCGCGGCTAAGTGCCGGTAAGTTGTCCCATGTATGCTTCAGAATGTGGCCGCGGGTAGGTGCCGGTATGAGGCCGCGGTTAGGTGCCGGTAAGTGGCCGCAGGTAGGTGCCGGTAAGTGGCCGCAGGTAGGTGCCGGTAAGTGGCCGCGGGTAGGTGCCGGTAAGTGGCCACGGGTAGGTGCCGGTAAGTGGCCGCAGGTAGGTGCCGGTAAGTGTCCATGGGTAGGTGCCGGTAAGTGGCCGCAGGTAGGTGCCGGTAAATGGTTGCAGAAAGGTGCGCGTTAGTGGCCGCAGGTAGGGGCGCGTTAGTGGCCGCGGGTAGGTGCCGGTAAGTGGCTGTGGGTAGGTGACAGGAAGTGGCCGTGGCTAAGTGCCGGTAATTGGCCCCATGTATGCTTCAGAATGTGGCCGCGGGTAGGTGCCGGTAAGTGGCCATGGGTAGGTGCTGGTAAGTGGCCGCGGGTAGGTGCCGGTAAGTGGCCACGGGTAGGTGCCGGTAAGTGGCCGCGGGTACGTGCCGGTAAGTGGCCGCGGGTAGGTGCCGGTAAGTGGCTGTGGGTAGGTGACAGGAAGTGGCCGCGGCTAAGTGCCGGTAAGTTGCCCCATGTAAGCTTCAGAATGTGGCCGCGGGTAGGTGCCGGTAAGTGGCCGCAGGTAGGTACCGGTAAGTGGCCGCGGGAAGGTGCCGGTAAGTGGCTGCGGGTAGGTGCCGGTAAGTGGCCGCGGGTAGGTGCCGGTAAGTGGCCACGGGTAGGTGCCGGTAAGTGGCCGCGGGTACGTGCCGGTAAGTGGCCGCGGGTAGGTGCCGGTAAGTGGCTGTGGGAAGGTGACAGGAAGTGGCCGTGGCTAAGTGCCGGTAATTGGCCCCATGTATGCTTCAGAATGTGGCTGCGGGTAGGTGCCGGTAAGTGGCCGTGGATAGGTGCCGGTAAGTGGCCGCGGGTAGGTGCCGGTAAGTGGCCACGGGTAGGTGCCGGTAAGTGGCCGCGGGTAGGTGCCGGTAAGTAGCTGTGGGTAGGTGCCGGTAAATGGTTGCGGATAGGTGCGCGTTAGTGGCCGCAGGTAGCGGCACGTTAGTGGCTGCGGGTAGGTGCCGGTAAGTGGCTGTGGGTAGGTGAAAGGAAGTGGCCGCGGCTAAGTGCCGGTAAGTTGCCCCATGTATGCTTCAGAATGTGGCCGCGGGTAGGTGCCGGTAAGTGGCCACGGGTAGGTGCCGGTAAGTGGCCGCGGGTAGGTGCCGGTAAGTGGCCGTGGGTAGGTGCCGGTAAGTGGCCGCGGGTAGGTGCCGGTAAGTGGCCGCGGGTAGGTGCTGGTAAGTGGCCGTGGGTAGGTGCCGGTAAGTGGCCACGGGTAGGTGCCGGTAAATGGTTGCGGATAGGTGCGCCTTAGTGGCCGCAGGTAGGGGCGCGTTAGTGGCTGCGGGTAGGTGCCGGTAAGTGGCCACGGGTAGGTTCCGGTAAGTGGCCGCAGGTAGGTTCCGGTAAGTGGCCGCGGGTAGGTGCCGGTAAGTAGCTGTGGGTAGGTGCCGGTAAATGGTTGCGGATAGGTGCGCGTTAGTGGCCGCAGGTAGGGGCACGTTAGTGGCTGCGGGTAGGTGCCGGTAAGTGGCTGTGGGTAGGTGACAGGAAGTGGCCGCGGCTAAGTGCCGGTAAGTTGTCCCATGTATGCTTCAGAATGTGGCCGCGGGTAGGTGCCGGTAAGTGGCCGCGGGGAGGTGCCGGTAAGTGGCCGCGGGTAGGTGGCGGTAAGTGGCTGCGGGTATGTGCCGGTAAGTGGTCGCGGGTAGGTGCCGGTAAGTGGCCACGGGTAGGTGCCGGTAAGTGGCCACGGGTAGGTGCCGGTAAATGGTTGCGGATAGGTGCGCGTTAGTGGCTGCAGGTAGGGGCACGTTAGTGGCTGCGGGTAGGTGCTGGTAAATGGCTGTGGGTAGGTGAGAGGAAGTGGCCGCGGCTAAGTGCCGGTAAGTTGTCCCATGTATGCTTCAGAATGTGGCCGCGGGTAGGTGCCGGTATGAGGCCGCGGTTAGGTGCCGGTAAGTGGCCGCAGGTAGGTGCCGGTAAGTGGCCGCAGGTAGGTGCCGGTAAGTGGCCGCGGGTAGGTGCCGGTAAGTGGCCACGGGTAGGTGCCGGTAAGTGGCCGCAGGTAGGTGCCGGTAAGTGTCCATGGGTAGGTGCCGGTAAGTGGCCGCAGGTAGGTGCCGGTAAATGGTTGCAGAAAGGTGCGCGTTAGTGGCCGCAGGTAGGGGCGCGTTAGTGGCCGCGGGTAGGTGCCGGTAAGTGGCTGTGGGTAGGTGACAGGAAGTGGCCGTGGCTAAGTGCCGGTAATTGGCCCCATGTATGCTTCAGAATGTGGCCGCGGGTAGGTGCCGGTAAGTGGCCATGGGTAGGTGCTGGTAAGTGGCCGCGGGTAGGTGCCGGTAAGTGGCCACGGGTAGGTGCCGGTAAGTGGCCGCGGGTACGTGCCGGTAAGTGGCCGCGGGTAGGTGCCGGTAAGTGGCTATGGGTAGATGACAGGAAGTGGCCGCGGCTAAGTGCCGGTAAGTTGCCCCATGTATGCTTCAGAATGTGGCCGCGGGTAGGTGCCGGTAAGTGGCCGCAGGTAGGTACCGGTAAGTGGCCGCGGGAAGGTGCCGGTAAGTGGCTGCGGGTAGGTGCCGGTAAGTGGCCGCGGGTAGGTGCCGGTAAGTGGCCACGGGTAGGTGCCGGTAAGTGGCCGCGGGTACGTGCCGGTAAGTGGCCGCGGGTAGGTGCCGGTAAGTGGCTGTGGGAAGGTGACAGGAAGTGGCCGTGGCTAAGTGCCGGTAATTGGCCCCATGTATGCTTCAGAATGTGGCTGCGGGTAGGTGCCGGTAAGTGGCCGTGGATAGGTGCCGGTAAGTGGCCGCGGGTAGGTGCCGGTAAGTGGCCACGGGTAGGTGCCGGTAAGTGGCCGCGGGTAGGTGCCGGTAAGTAGCTGTGGGTAGGTGCCGGTAAATGGTTGCGGATAGGTGCGCGTTAGTGGCCGCAGGTAGCGGCACGTTAGTGGCTGCGGGTAGGTGCCGGTAAGTGGCTGTGGGTAGGTGAAAGGAAGTGGCCGCGGCTAAGTGCCGGTAAGTTGCCCCATGTATGCTTCAGAATGTGGCCGCGGGTAGGTGCCGGTAAGTGGCCGCGGGTAGGTGCCGGTAAGTGGCCGCGGGTAGGTGCCGGTAAGTGGCTGTGGGTAGGTGCCGGTAAGTGGCCGCGGGTAGGTGCCGGTAAGTGGCCGCGGGTAGGTGCTGGTAAGTGGCCGTGGGTAGGTGCCGGTAAGTGGCCACGGGTAGGTGCCGGTAAATGGTTGCGGATAGATGCGCCTTAGTGGCCGCAGGTAGGGGCGCGTTAGTGGCTGCGGGTAGGTGCCGGTAAGTGGCTGCGGGTAGGTGCCGGTAAGTGGCCGCGGGTAGGTGCCGGTCAGTGGCCGCGGGTAGGTGCCAGAAAGTGGCCGTGGGTAGGTGCCGGTAAGTGGCCTCGGGTAGGTGCCGGTAAGTGGCCGCGGGTAGGTGCCGGTAAGTGGCCACGGGTAGGTGCCGGTAAGTGGCCACGGGTAGGTGCCGGTAAGTGGCCGCGGGTAGGTGCCGGTAAATGGTTGCGGATAGGTGCGCGTTAGTGGCTGCAGGTAGGGGCACGTTAGTGGCTGTGGGTAGGTGCCGGTAAGTGGCTGTTGGTAGGTGAGTGGAAGTGGCCGCGGCTAAGTGCCGGTAAGTTGCCCCATGTATGCTTCAGAATGTGGCCGCGGGTAGGTGCCGGTAAGTGGCCGCGGTTAGGTGCCGGTAAGTGGCCGCGGGTAGGTGCCGGTAAGTGGCCGCAGGTAGGTGCCGGTAAGTGGCCGCGGGTAGGTGCCGGTAAGTGGCAGTGGGTAGGTGACAGGAAGTGGCCGTGGCTAAGTGCCGGTAATTGGCCCCATGCATGCTTCAGAATGTGGCCGCGGGTAGGTGCTGGTAAGTGGCCATGGGTAGGTGCCGGTAAGTGGCCGCGGGTAGGTGCTGGTAAGTGGCCTCGGGTAGGTGCCGGTAAGTGGCCACAGATAGGTGCCGGTAAGTGGCCGCGGGTAGGTGCCGGTAAGTGGACACGGGTTGGTGCCGGTAAGTGGCCGCGGGTAGGTGCCGGTAAGTGGCCGTGGGTAGGTGCAGGTAAGTGGCCGCGGTTAGGTGCCGGTAAGTGGCCACGGGTAGGTGCCGGTAAATGGTTGCGGATAGATGCGCCTTAGTGGCCGCAGGTAGGGGCGCGTTAGTGGCTGCGGGTAGGTGCCGGTAAGTTGCCACGGGTAGGTGCCGGTAAGTGGCCGCAGGTAGGTGCCGGTAAGTGGCCGCGGGTAGGTGCCGGTAAGTAGCTGTGGGTAGGTGCCGGTAAATGGTTGCGGATAGGTGCGCGTTAGTGGCCGCAGGTAGGGGCACGTTAGTGGCTGCGGGTAGGTGCCGGTAAGTGGCTGTGGGTAGGTGACAGGAAGTGGTCGCGGCTAAGTGCCGGTTAGTTGTCCCATGTATGCTTCAGAATGTGGCCGCGGGTAGGTGCCGGTAAGTGGCCGCGGGGAGGTGCCGGTAAGTGGCCGCGGGTAGGTGGCGGTAAGTGGCTGCGGGTATGTGCCGGTAAGTGGCCGCGGGTAGGTGCCGGTAAGTGGCCACGGGTAGGTCCCGGTAAGTGGCCACGGGTAGGTGCCGGTAAATGGTTGCGGATAGGTGCGCGTTAGTGGCTGCAGGTAGGGGCACGTTAGTGGCTGCGGGTAGGTGCTGGTAAATGGCTGTGGGTAGGTGAGAGGAAGTGGCCGCGGCTAAGTGCCGGTAAGTTGTCCCATGTATGCTTCAGAATGTGGCCGCGGGTAGGTGCCGGTAAGTGGCCGCGGGTAGGTGGCGGTAAGTGGCTGCGGGTATGTGCCGGTAAGTGGTCGCGGGTAGGTGCCGGTAAGTGGCCACGGGTAGGTGCCGGTAAGTGGCCACGGGTAGGTGCCGGTAAATGGTTGCGGATAGGTGCGCGTTAGTGGCTGCAGGTAGGGGCACGTTAGTGGCTGCGGGTAGGTGCTGGTAAATGGCTGTGGGTAGGTGAGAGGAAGTGGCCGCGGCTAAGTGCCGGTAAGTTGTCCCATGTATGCTTCAGAATGTGGCCGCGGGTAGGTGCCGGTATGAGGCCGCGGTTAGGTGCCGGTAAGTGGCCGCAGGTAGGTGCCGGTAAGTGGCCGCAGGTAGGTGCCGGTAAGTGGCCGCGGGTAGGTGCCGGTAAGTGGCCACGGGTAGGTGCCGGTAAGTGGCCGCAGGTAGGTGCCGGTAAGTGTCCATGGGTAGGTGCCGGTAAGTGGCCGCAGGTAGGTGCCGGTAAATGGTTGCAGAAAGGTGCGCGTTAGTGGCCGCAGGTAGGGGCGCGTTAGTGGCCGCGGGTAGGTGCCGGTAAGTGGCTGTGGGTAGGTGACAGGAAGTGGCCGTGGCTAAGTGCCGGTAATTGGCCCCATGTATGCTTCAGAATGTGGCCGCGGGTAGGTGCCGGTAAGTGGCCATGGGTAGGTGCTGGTAAGTGGCCGCGGGTAGGTGCCGGTAAGTGGCCACGGGTAGGTGCCGGTAAGTGGCCGCGGGTACGTGCCGGTAAGTGGCCGCGGGTAGGTGCCGGTAAGTGGCTGTGGGTAGGTGACAGGAAGTGGCCGCGGCTAAGTGCCGGTAAGTTGCCCCATGTAAGCTTCAGAATGTGGCCGCGGGTAGGTGCCGGTAAGTGGCCGCAGGTAGGTACCGGTAAGTGGCCGCGGGAAGGTGCCGGTAAGTGGCTGCGGGTAGGTGCCGGTAAGTGGCCGCGGGTAGGTGCCGGTAAGTGGCCACGGGTAGGTGCCGGTAAGTGGCCGCGGGTACGTGCCGGTAAGTGGCCGCGGGTAGGTGCCGGTAAGTGGCTGTGGGAAGGTGACAGGAAGTGGCCGTGGCTAAGTGCCGGTAATTGGCCCCATGTATGCTTCAGAATGTGGCTGCGTGTAGGTGCCGGTAAGTGGCCGTGGATAGGTGCCGGTAAGTGGCCGCGGGTAGGTGCCGGTAAGTGGCCACGGGTAGGTGCCGGTAAGTGGCCGCGGGTAGGTGCCGGTAAGTAGCTGTGGGTAGGTGCCGGTAAATGGTTGCGGATAGGTGCGCGTTAGTGGCCGCAGGTAGCGGCACGTTAGTGGCTGCGGGTAGGTGCCGGTAAGTGGCTGTGGGTAGGTGAAAGGAAGTGGCCGCGGCTAAGTGCCGGTAAGTTGCCCCATGTATGCTTCAGAATGTGGCCGCGGGTAGGTGCCGGTAAGTGGCCACGGGTAGGTGCCGGTAAGTGGCCGCGGGTAGGTGCCGGTAAGTGGCCGTGGGTAGGTGCCGGTAAGTGGCCGCGGGTAGGTGCCGGTAAGTGGCCGCGGGTAGGTGCTGGTAAGTGGCCGTGGGTAGGTGCCGGTAAGTGGCCACGGGTAGGTGCCGGTAAATGGTTGCGGATAGGTGCGCCTTAGTGGCCGCAGGTAGGGGCGCGTTAGTGGCTGCGGGTAGGTGCCGGTAAGTGGCCACGGGTAGGTTCCGGTAAGTGGCCGCAGGTAGGTTCCGGTAAGTGGCCGCGGGTAGGTGCCGGTAAGTAGCTGTGGGTAGGTGCCGGTTAATGGTTGCGGATAGGTGCGCGTTAGTGGCCGCAGGTAGGGGCACGTTAGTGGCTGCGGGTAGGTGCCGGTAAGTGGCTGTGGGTAGGTGACAGGAAGTGGCCGCGGCTAAGTGCCGGTAAGTTGTCCCATGTATGCTTCAGAATGTGGCCGCGGGTAGGTGCCGGTAAGTGGCCGCGGGGAGGTGCCGGTAAGTGGCCGCGGGTAGGTGGCGGTAAGTGGCTGCGGGTATGTGCCGGTAAGTGGTCGCGGGTAGGTGCCGGTAAGTGGCCACGGGTAGGTGCCGGTAAGTGGCCACGGGTAGGTGCCGGTAAATGGTTGCGGATAGGTGCGCGTTAGTGGCTGCAGGTAGGGGCACGTTAGTGGCTGCGGGTAGGTGCTGGTAAATGGCTGTGGGTAGGTGAGAGGAAGTGGCCGCGGCTAAGTGCCGGTAAGTTGTCCCATGTATGCTTCAGAATGTGGCCGCGGGTAGGTGCCGGTATGAGGCCGCGGTTAGGTGCCGGTAAGTGGCCGCAGGTAGGTGCCGGTAAGTGGCCGCAGGTAGGTGCCGGTAAGTGGCCGCGGGTAGGTGCCGGTAAGTGGCCACGGGTAGGTGCCGGTAAGTGGCCGCAGGTAGGTGCCGGTAAGTGTCCATGGGTAGGTGCCGGTAAGTGGCCGCAGGTAGGTGCCGGTAAATGGTTGCAGAAAGGTGCGCGTTAGTGGCCGCAGGTAGGGGCGCGTTAGTGGCCGCGGGTAGGTGCCGGTAAGTGGCTGTGGGTAGGTGACAGGAAGTGGCCGTGGCTAAGTGCCGGTAATTGGCCCCATGTATGCTTCAGAATGTGGCCGCGGGTAGGTGCCGGTAAGTGGCCATGGGTAGGTGCTGGTAAGTGGCCGCGGGTAGGTGCCGGTAAGTGGCCACGGGTAGGTGCCGGTAAGTGGCCGCGGGTACGTGCCGGTAAGTGGCCGCGGGTAGGTGCCGGTAAGTGGCTATGGGTAGATGACAGGAAGTGGCCGCGGCTAAGTGCCGGTAAGTTGCCCCATGTATGCTTCAGAATGTGGCCGCGGGTAGGTGCCGGTAAGTGGCCGCAGGTAGGTACCGGTAAGTGGCCGCGGGAAGGTGCCGGTAAGTGGCTGCGGGTAGGTGCCGGTAAGTGGCCGCGGGTAGGTGCCGGTAAGTGGCCACGGGTAGGTGCCGGTAAGTGGCCGCGGGTACGTGCCGGTAAGTGGCCGCGGGTAGGTGCCGGTAAGTGGCTGTGGGAAGGTGACAGGAAGTGGCCGTGGCTAAGTGCCGGTAATTGGCCCCATGTATGCTTCAGAATGTGGCTGCGGGTAGGTGCCGGTAAGTGGCCGTGGATAGGTGCCGGTAAGTGGCCGCGGGTAGGTGCCGGTAAGTGGCCACGGGTAGGTGCCGGTAAGTGGCCGCGGGTAGGTGCCGGTAAGTAGCTGTGGGTAGGTGCCGGTAAATGGTTGCGGATAGGTGCGCGTTAGTGGCCGCAGGTAGCGGCACGTTAGTGGCTGCGGGTAGGTGCCGGTAAGTGGCTGTGGGTAGGTGAAAGGAAGTGGCCGCGGCTAAGTGCCGGTAAGTTGCCCCATGTATGCTTCAGAATGTGGCCGCGGGTAGGTGCCGGTAAGTGGCCGCGGGTAGGTGCCGGTAAGTGGCCGCGGGTAGGTGCCGGTAAGTGGCTGTGGGTAGGTGCCGGTAAGTGGCCGCGGGTAGGTGCCGGTAAGTGGCCGCGGGTAGGTGCTGGTAAGTGGCCGTGGGTAGGTGCCGGTAAGTGGCCACGGGTAGGTGCCGGTAAATGGTTGCGGATAGATGCGCCTTAGTGGCCGCAGGTAGGGGCGCGTTAGTGGCTGCGGGTAGGTGCCGGTAAGTGGCTGCGGGTAGGTGCCGGTAAGTGGCCGCGGGTAGGTGCCGGTCAGTGGCCGCGGGTAGGTGCCAGAAAGTGGCCGTGGGTAGGTGCCGGTAAGTGGCCTCGGGTAGGTGCCGGTAAGTGGCCGCGGGTAGGTGCCGGTAAGTGGCCACGGGTAGGTGCCGGTAAGTGGCCACGGGTAGGTGCCGGTAAGTGGCCGCGGGTAGGTGCCGGTAAATGGTTGCGGATAGGTGCGCGTTAGTGGCTGCAGGTAGGGGCACGTTAGTGGCTGTGGGTAGGTGCCGGTAAGTGGCTGTTGGTAGGTGAGTGGAAGTGGCCGCGGCTAAGTGCCGGTAAGTTGCCCCATGTATGCTTCAGAATGTGGCCGCGGGTAGGTGCCGGTAAGTGGCCGCGGTTAGGTGCCGGTAAGTGGCCGCGGGTAGGTGCCGGTAAGTGGCCGCAGGTAGGTGCCGGTAAGTGGCCGCGGGTAGGTGCCGGTAAGTGGCAGTGGGTAGGTGACAGGAAGTGGCCGTGGCTAAGTGCCGGTAATTGGCCCCATGCATGCTTCAGAATGTGGCCGCGGGTAGGTGCTGGTAAGTGGCCATGGGTAGGTGCCGGTAAGTTGCCGCGGGTAGGTGCTGGTAAGTGGCCTCGGGTAGGTGCCGGTAAGTGGCCACAGATAGGTGCCGGTAAGTGGCCGCGGGTAGGTGCCGGTAAGTGGACACGGGTTGGTGCCGGTAAGTGGCCGCGGGTAGGTGCCGGTAAGTGGCCGTGGGTAGGTGCAGGTAAGTGGCCGCGGTTAGGTGCCGGTAAGTGGCCACGGGTAGGTGCCGGTAAATGGTTGCGGATAGATGCGCCTTAGTGGCCGCAGGTAGGGGCGCGTTAGTGGCTGCGGGTAGGTGCCGGTAAGTTGCCACGGGTAGGTGCCGGTAAGTGGCCGCAGGTAGGTGCCGGTAAGTGGCCGCGGGTAGGTGCCGGTAAGTAGCTGTGGGTAGGTGCCGGTAAATGGTTGCGGATAGGTGCGCGTTAGTGGCCGCAGGTAGGGGCACGTTAGTGGCTGCGGGTAGGTGCCGGTAAGTGGCTGTGGGTAGGTGACAGGAAGTGGTCGCGGCTAAGTGCCGGTTAGTTGTCCCATGTATGCTTCAGAATGTGGCCGCGGGTAGGTGCCGGTAAGTGGCCGCGGGGAGGTGCCGGTAAGTGGCCGCGGGTAGGTGGCGGTAAGTGGCTGCGGGTATGTGCCGGTAAGTGGCCGCGGGTAGGTGCCGGTAAGTGGCCACGGGTAGGTCCCGGTAAGTGGCCACGGGTAGGTGCCGGTAAATGGTTGCGGATAGGTGCGCGTTAGTGGCTGCAGGTAGGGGCACGTTAGTGGCTGCGGGTAGGTGCTGGTAAATGGCTGTGGGTAGGTGAGAGGAAGTGGCCGCGGCTAAGTGCCGGTAAGTTGTCCCATGTATGCTTCAGAATGTGGCCGCGGGTAGGTGCCGGTAAGTGGCCGTGGGTAGGTGCCGGTATGAGGCCGCGGTTAGGTGCCGGTAAGTGGCCGCAGGTAGGTGCCGGTAAGTGGCCGCGGGTAGGTGCCGGTAAGTGGCCACGGGTAGGTGCCGGTAAGTGGCCGCAGGTAGGTGCCGGTAAGTGTCCATGGGTAGGTGCCGGTAAGTGGCCGCAGGTAGGTGCCGGTAAATGGTTGCAGAAAGGGGCGCGTTAGTGGCCGCAGGTAGGGGCGCGTTAGTGGCCGCGGGTAGGTGCCGGTAAGTGGCTGTGGGTAGGTGACAGGAAGTGGCCGTGGCTAAGTGCCGGTAATTGGCCCCATGTATGCTTCAGAATGTGGCCGCGGGTAGGTGCCGGTAAGTGGCCATGGGTAGGTGCTGGTAAGTGGCCGCGGGTAGGTGCCGGTAAGTGGCCACGGGTAGGTGCCGGTAAGTGGCCGCGGGTACGTGCCGGTAAGTGGCCGCGGGTAGGTGCCGGTAAGTGGCCGCGGGTAGGTGCCGGTAAGTGGACACGGGTAGGTGTCGGTAAGTGGCCGTGGGTAGGTGCCGGTAAGTGGCCGCGGTTAGGTGCCGGTAAGTAGCCGCGGGTAGGTGCCGGTAAGTGGCCGTGGGTAGGTGCCGTTAAATGGTTGCGGATAGGTGCGCGTTAGTGGCCGCAGGTAGGGGCGCATTAGTGGCTGCGGGTAGGTGCCGGTAAGTGAATGTGGGTAGGTGCCGGTAAGTGGCCGCGGCTAAGTTCCGGTAAGTGGCGCCATGTATGCTTCAGAATGTGGCCGCGGGTAGGTGCCGGTAAGTGGCCGCGGGTAGGTGTCGGTAAATGGTTGTGGATAGCTGCGCGTTAGTGGCCGCAGGTAGGGGCGCGTTAGTGGCTGTGGGTAGGTGACATGAAGTGGCTGCGGCTAAGTGCCGGTAAGTGACCCCATGTATGCTTCAGAATGTGGCCGCGGGTAGGTGCCGGTAAGTGGCCGTGGGTAGGTGCCGGTAAGTGGCCGTGGGTAGGTGCCGGTAAGAGGCCGCGGGTAGGTGCCGGTAAGTGGCCGCAGGTAGGTGCCGGTAAGTGGCTTCGGGTAGGTGCCGGTAAGTGGCTGTGGGTAGGTGACAGGCAGTGGTCGTGGCTAAGTGCCGGTAATTGGCCCCATGTATGCTTCAGAATGTGGCCGCGGGTAGGTGCTGGTAAGTGGCCGCGGGTAGGTGCCGGTAAGTGGCCGTGGGTAGGTGCCGGTAAGTGGCCACGGGTAGGTGCTGGTAAGTGGCCGCGGGTTGGTGCCGGTAAGTGGCTGTGGGAAGGTGACAGGAATTGGCCGTGGCTAAGTGCCGGTAATTGGCCCCATGTATGCTTCAGAATGTGGCTGCGGGTAGGTGCCGGTAAGTGGCCGTGGATAGGTGCCGGTAAGTGGACGCGGGTAGGTGCCGGTAAGTGGCCGCAGGTAGGTGCCGGTAAGTAGCTGTGGGTAGGTGCCGGTAAATGGTTGCGGATAGGTGCGCGTTAGTGGCCGCAGGTAGGGGCACGTTAGTGGCTGCGGGTAGGTGCCGGTAAGTGGCTGTGGGTAGGTGCCAGTAAGTGGCCGCGGGTAGGTGCCGGTAAGTGGCCGCGGGTAGGTGCTGGTAAGTGGCCGTGGGTAGGTGCCGGTAAGTGGCCACGGGTAGGTGACGGTAAGTGGACACGGGTAGGTGCCGGTAAATGGTTGCGGATAGGTGCGCGTTAGTGGCTGCAGGTAGGGGCACGTTAGTGGCTGCGGGTAGGTGCCGGTAAGTGGCTGTGGGTAGGTGAGAGGAAGTTGCCGCGGCTATGTGCCGGTAAGTTGCCCCATGTATGCTTCAGAATGTGGGCGCGCGTCGGTGCCGGTAAGTGGCCGCGGATAGGTGCCGGTATGAGGCCGCGGTTAGGTGCCGGTAAGTGGCAGCGGGTAGGTGCCGGTAAGTGGCCGCAGGTAGGTGCCGGTAAGTGGTCGCGGGTAGGTGCCGGTAAGTGGCCACGGGTAGGTGCCGGTAAGTGGCCGCAGGTAGGTGCCGGTAAGTGTCCATGGGTAGGTGCCGGTAAGTGGCCGCAGGTAGGTGCCGGTAAATGGTTGCGGATAGGTGCGCGTTAGTGGCCGCAGGTAGGGGCGCGTTAGTGGCCGTGGGTAGGTGCCGGTAAGTGGCTGTGGGTAGGTGACAGGAAGTGGCCGCGGCTAAGTGCCAGAAAGTTGCCCCATGTTTGCTTCAGAATGTGGCCGCGGGTAGGTGCCGGTAAGTGGCCACAGGTAGGTGCCGGTAAGTGGCCGCGGGTAGGTGCCGGTAAGTGGCTGCGGGTAGGTGCCGGTAAGTGGCCGCGGGTAGGTGCCGGTCAGTGGCCGCGGGTAGGTGCCGGTAAGTGGCCGTGGGTAGGTGCCGGTAAGTGGCCTCGGGTAGGTGCCGGTAAGTGGCCGCGGGTAGGTGCCGGTAAGTGGCCACGGGTAGGTGCCGGTAAGTGGCCACGGGTCGGTGCCGGTAAGTGGCCACGGGTAGGTGCCGGTAAATGGTTGCGGATAGGTGCGCGTTAGTGGCTGCAGGTAGGGGCACGTTAGTGGCTGTGGGTAGGTGCCGGTAAGTGGCTGTTGGTAGGTGAGTGGAAGTGGCCGCGGCTAAGTGCCGGTAAGTTGCCCCATGTATGCTTCAGAATGTGGCCGCGGGTAGGTGCCGGTAAGTGGCCGCGGTTAGGTGCCGGTAAGTGGCCGCGGGTAGGTGCCGGTAAGTGGCCGCAGGTAGGTGCCGGTAAGTGGCCACGGGTAGGTGCCGGTAAGTGGCAGTGGGTAGGTGACAGGAAGTGGCCGTGGCTAAGTGCCGGTAATTGGCCCCATGCATGCTTCAGAATGTGGCCGCGGGTAGGTGCTGGTAAGTGGCCATGGGTAGGTGCCGGTAAGTGGCCGCGGGTAGGTGCTGGTAAGTGGCCTCGGGTAGGTGCCGGTAAGTGGCCACAGATAGGTGCCGGTAAGTGGCCGCGGGTAGGTGCCGGTAAGTGGACACGGGTTGGTGCCGGTAAGTGGCCGCGGGTAGGTGCCGGTAAGTGGCCGTGGGTAGGTGCAGGTAAGTGGCCGCAGTTAGGTGCCGGTAAGTGGCCACGGGTAGGTGCCGGTAAGTGGCCGCAGGTAGGTGCCGGTAAGTGGCCACGGGTAGGTGCCGGTAAGTGGCCGCAGGTAGGTGCCGGTAAGTGGCCGCGGGTAGGTGCCGGTAAGTAGCTGTGGGTAGGTGCCGGTAAATGGTTGCGGATAGGTGCGCGTTAGTGGCCGCAGGTAGGGGCACGTTAGTGGCTGCGGGTAGGTGCCGGTAAGTGGCTGTGGGTAGGTGACAGGAAGTGGCCGCGGCTAAGTGCCGGTAAGTTGTCCCATGTATGCTTCAGAATGTGGCCGCGGGTAGGTGCCGGTAAGTGGCCGCGGGGAGGTGCCGGTAAGTGGCCGCGGGGAGGTGCCGGTAAGTGGCTGCGGGTATGTGCCGGTAAGTGGCCGCGGGTGGGTGCCGGTAAGTGGCCACGGGTAGGTCCCGGTAAGTGGCCACGGGTAGGTGCCGGTAAATGGTTGCGGATAGGTGCGCGTTAGTGGCTGCAGGTAGGGGCACGTTAGTGGCTGCGGGTAGGTGCTGGTAAATGGCTGTGGGTAGGTGAGAGGAAGTGGCCGCGGCTAAGTGCCGGTAAGTTGTCCCATGTATGCTTCAGAATGTGGCCGCGGGTAGGTGCCGGTAAGTGGCCGTGGGTAGGTGCCGGTATGAGGCCGCGGTTAGGTGCCGGTAAGTGGCCGCAGGTAGGTGCCGGTAAGTGGCCGCGGGTAGGTGCCGGTAAGTGGCCACGGGTAGGTGCCGGTAAGTGGCCGCAGGTAGGTGCCGGTAAGTGTCCATGGGTAGGTGCCGGTAAGTGGCCGCAGGTAGGTGCCGGTAAATGGTTGCAGAAAGGTGCGCGTTAGTGGCCGCAGGTAGGGGCGCGTTAGTGGCCGCGGGTAGGTGCCGGTAAGTGGCTGTGGGTAGGTGACAGGAAGTGGCTGTGGCTAAGTGCCGGTAATTGGCCCCATGTATGCTTCAGAATGTGGCCGCGGGTAGGTGCCGGTAAGTGGCCATGGGTAGGTGCTGGTAAGTGGCCGCGGGTAGGTGCCGGTAAGTGGCCGCGGGTAGGTGCCGGTAAGTGGACACGGGTAGGTGTCGGTAAGTGGCCGTGGGTAGGTGCCGGTAAGTGGCCGCGGTTAGGTGCCGGTAAGTAGCCGCGGGTAGGTGCCGGTAAGTGGCCGTGGGTAGGTGCCGTTAAATGGTTGCGGATAGGTGCGCGTTAGTGGCCGCAGGTAGGGGCGCATTAGTGGCTGCGGGTAGGTGCCGGTAAGTGAATGTGGGTAGGTGCCGGTAAGTGGCCGCGGCTAAGTTCCGGTAAGTGGCGCCATGTATGCTTCAGAATGTGGCCGCGGGTAGGTGCCGGTAAGTGGCCGCGGGTAGGTGTCGGTAAATGGTTGTGGATAGCTGCGCGTTAGTGGCCGCAGGTAGGGGCGCGTTAGTGGCTGTGGGTAGGTGACATGAAGTGGCTGCGGCTAAGTGCCGGTAAGTGACCCCATGTATGCTTCAGAATGTGGCCGCGGGTAGGTGCCGGTAAGTGGCCGTGGGTAGGTGCCGGTAAGTGGCTGCGGGTAGGTGCCGGTAAGTGGCCGCGGGTAGGTGCCGGTAAGTGGCCACGGGTAGGTGTCGGTAAGTGGCCGTGTGTAGGTGCCGGTAAATGGTTGCGGATAGGTGCGCGTTAGTGGCCGCAGGTAGGGGCACGTTAGTGACTTCGGGTAGGTGCCGGTAAGTGGCTGTGGTTAGGTGACAGGAAGTGGCCGCGGGTAGGTGCCGGTATGATGCCACGGTTAGGTACCGGGAAGAGGCTGCGGTTAGGTGCCGGTAAGTGGCCGCAGGTAGGTTTCGGTAAGTGGCCACGGGTAGGTGCCGGTAAGTGGCCGCAGGTAGGTGCCGGTAAGTGTCCACGGGTAGGTGCCGGTAAGTGGCCGCAGGTAGGTGCCGGTAAATGGTTGCGGATAGGTGCGCGTTAGTGGCCGCAGGTAGGGGCACGTTAGTGGCTGCGTGTAGCTGCCGGTAAGTGGCTGTGGGTAGGTGACAGGAAGTGGCCGCGGCTAAGTGCCGGTAAGTTGCCCCATGTATGCTTCAGAATGTGGCCGCGGGTAGGTGCCGGTAAGTGGCCGCAGGTAGGTGCCGGTAAGTGGCCGCGGGAAGGTGCCGGTAAGTGGCTGTGGGTAGGTGCCGGTAAGTGGCCGCGGGTAGGTGCCGGTAAGTGGCCGCGGGTAGGTGCCACTAAGTGGCCGTGGGTAGGTACCGGTAAGTGGCCGCGGGTAGGTGCCGGTAAGTGGCCGCGGGTAGGTGCCGGTAAGTGGCCACGGGTAGGTGCCGGTAAGTGGCCACGGGTAGGTGCCGGTAAATGGTTGCGGATAGGTGCGCGTTAGTGGCTGCAGGTAGGGGCACGTTAGTAGGTGCGGGTAGGTGCCGGTAAGTGGCTGTGGGAAGGTGAGAGGAAGTGGCCGCGGCTAAGTGCCGGGAAGTTGCCCCATGTATGCTTCAGAATGTGGCCGCGGGTAGGTGCCGGTAAGTGGCCGCGGGTAGGTGCCGGTATGAGGCCGCGGTTAGGTGTCGGTAAGTGGCCTCGGGTAGGTGTCGGTAAGTGGCCGCAGGTAGGTTCCGGTAAGTGGCTGTGGGTAGGTGACAGGAAGTGGTCGTGGCTAAGTGCCGGTAATTGGCCCCATGTATGCTTCAGAATGTGGCCGCGGGTAGGTGCTGGTAAGTGGCCGCGGGTAGGTGCCGGTAAGTGGCCGTGGGTAGGTGCCGGTGAGTGGCCACGGGTAGGTGCTGGTAAGTGGCCGCGGGTTGGTGCCGGTAAGTGGCCGCGGGTAGGTGCCGGTAAGTGTCCACGGTTAGGTTGCCGGTAAGTGGCCGCGGGTAGGTGCCGGTAAATGGTTGCGGATAGGTGCGCGTTAGTGGCCGCAGGTAGGGGCGCGTTAGTGGCCGCGGGTAGGTGCCGGTAAGTGGCTGTGGGAAGGTGACAGGAAGTGGCCGTGGCTAAGTGCCGGTAATTGGCCCCATGTATGCTTCAGAATGTGGCTGCGGGTAGGTGCCGGTAAGTGGCCGTGGATAGGTGCCGGTAAGTGGCCGCGGGTAGGTGCCGGTAAGTGGCCACGGGTAGGTGCCGGTAAGTGGCCGCGGGTAGGTGCAGGTAAGTAGCTGTGGGTAGGTGCCGGTAAATGGTTGCGGATAGGTGCGCGTTAGTGGCCGCAGGTAGGGGCGCGTTAGTGGCCGCGGGTAGGTGCCGGTAAGTGGCTGTGGGAAGGTGACAGGAAGTGGCCGTGGCTAAGTGCCGGTAATTGGCCCCATGTATGCTTCAGAATGTGGCTGCGGGTAGGTGCCGGTAAGTGGCCGTGGATAGGTGCCGGTAAGTGGCCGCGGGTAGGTGCCGGTAAGTGGCCACGGGTAGGTGCCGGTAAGTGGCCGCGGGTACGTGCCGGTAAGTGGCCGCGGGTAGGTGCCGGTAAGTGGCCGCGGGTACGTGCCGGTAAGTGGACACGGGTAGGTGCCGGTAAGTGGCCGTGGGTAGGTGCCGGTAAGTGGCCGCGGTTAGGTGCCGGTAAGTAGCCGCGGGTAGGTGCCGGTAAGTGGCCGTGGGTAGGTGCCATTAAATGGTTGCGGATAGGTGCGCGTTAGTGGCCGCAGGTAGGGGCGCATTAGTGGCTGCGGGTAGGTGCCGGTAAGTGGATGTGGGTAGGTGCCGGTAAGTGGCCGCGGCTAAGTTCCGGTAAGTGGCGCCATGTATGCTTCAGAATGTGGCCGCGGGTAGGTGCCGGTAAGTGGCCGCGGGTAGGTGTCGGTAAATGGTTGCGGATAGCTGCGCGTTAGTGGCCGCAGGTAGGGGCGCGTTAGTGGCTGTGGGTAGGTGACATGAAGTGGCTGCGGCTAAGTGCCGGTAAGTGACCCCATGTATGCTTCAGAATGTGGCCGCGGGTAGGTGCCGGTAAGTGGCCGCGGGTAGGTGCCGGTAAGTGGCCGTGGGTAGGTGCCGGTAAGTGGCTGCGGGTAGGTGTCGGTAAGTGGCCGTGGGTAGGTGCCGGTAAGTGGCCACGGGTAGGTGTCGGTAAGTGGCCGTGGGTAGGTGCCGGTAAATGGTTGCGGATAGGTGCGCGTTAGTGGCCACAGGTAGGGGCACGTTAGTGGCTGCGGGTAGGTGCCGGTAAGTGGCTGTGGGTAGGTGACAGGAAGTGGCCGCGGCTAAGTGTCGGTAAGTTGCCCCATGTATGCTTCAGAATGTGGCCGCGGGTAGGTGCCGGTAAGTGGCCGCGGGTAGGTGCCGGTATGAGGCCGCGGTTAGGTACCGGGAAGAGGCTGCGGTTAGGTGCCGGTAAGTGGCCGCAGGTAGGTTTCGGTAAGTGGCCACGGGTAGGTGCCGGTAAGTGGCCGCAGGTAGGTGCCGGTAAGTGTCCACGGGTAGGTGCCGGTGAGTGGCCGCAGGTAGGTGCCGGTAAATGGTTGCGGATAGGTGCGCGTTAGTGGCCGCAGGTAGGGGCACGTTAGTGGCTGCATGTAGGTGCCGGTAAGTGGCTGTGGGTAGGTGACAGGAAGTGGCCGCGGCTAAGTGCCGGTAAGTTGCCCCATGTATGCTTCAGAATGTGGCTGCGGGTAGGTGCCGGTAAGTGGCCGCAGGTAGGTGCCGGTAAGTGGCCGCCGGAAGGTGCCGGTAAGTGGCTGTGGGTAGGTGCCGGTAAGTGGCCGCGGGTAGGTGCCGGTAAGTGGCCGCGGGTAGGTGCCAGTAAGTGGCCGTGGGTAGGTGCCGGTAAGTGGCCGCGGGTAGGTGCCGGTAAGTGGCCGCGGGTAGGTGCCGGTAAGTGGCCACGGGTAGGTGCCGGTAAGTGGCCACGGGTAGGTGCCGGTAAATGGTTGCGGATAGGTGCGCGTTAGTGGCTGCAGGAAGGGGCACGTTAGTGGCTGCGGGTAGGTGCCGGTAAGTGGCTGTGGGTAGGTGAGAGGAAGTGGCCGCGGCTAAGTGCTGGGAAGTTGCCCCATGTATGCTTCAGAATGTGGCCGCGGGTAGGTGCCGGTAAGTGGCCGCGGGTAGGTGCCGGTATGAGGCCGCGGTTAGGTGTCGGTAAGTGGCCTCGGGTAGGTGCCGGTAAGTGGCCGCAGGTAGGTGCCGGTAAGTGGCCGCGGGTAGGTGCCGGTAAGTGGCTGTGGGTAGGTGAGAGGAAGTGGTCGTGGCTAAGTGCCGGTAAGTTGCCCCATGTATGCTTCAGAATGTGGCCGAGGGTAGGTGCCGGTAAGTGGCCGCGGGTAGGTGCCGGTAAGTGGCCGCGGGTAGGTGCCGGTAAGTGGCTGCGGGTAGGTGCCGGTAAGAGGCCGCGGGTAGGTGCCGGTAAGTGGCCGCAGGTAGGTGCCGGTAAGTGGCTTCGGGTAGGTGCCGGTAAGTGGCCGTGGGTAGGTGCCGGTAAGTGGCTGCGGGTAGGTGTCGGTAAGTGGCCGTGGGTAGGTGCCGGTAAGTGGCCACGGGTAGGTGTCGGTAAGTGGCCGTGGGTAGGTGCCGGTAAATGGTTGCGGATAGGTGCGCGTTAGTGGCCACAGGTAGGGGCACGTTAGTGGCTGCGGGTAGGTGCCGGTAAGTGGCTGTGGGTAGGTGACAGGAAGTGGCCGCGGCTAAGTGTCGGTAAGTTGCCCCATGTATGCTTCAGAATGTGGCCGCGGGTAGGTGCCGGTAAGTGGCCGCGGGTAGGTGCCGGTATGAGGCCGCGGTTAGGTACCGGGAAGAGGCTGCGGTTAGGTGCCGGTAAGTGGCCGCAGGTAGGTTTCGGTAAGTGGCCACGGGTAGGTGCCGGTAAGTGGCCGCAGGTAGGTGCCGGTAAGTGTCCACGGGTAGGTGCCGGTGAGTGGCCGCAGGTAGGTGCCGGTAAATGGTTGCGGATAGGTGCGCGTTAGTGGCCGCAGGTAGGGGCACGTTAGTGGCTGCATGTAGGTGCCGGTAAGTGGCTGTGGGTAGGTGACAGGAAGTGGCCGCGGCTAAGTGCCGGTAAGTTGCCCCATGTATGCTTCAGAATGTGGCTGCGGGTAGGTGCCGGTAAGTGGCCGCAGGTAGGTGCCGGTAAGTGGCCGCCGGAAGGTGCCGGTAAGTGGCTGTGGGTAGGTGCCGGTAAGTGGCCGCGGGTAGGTGCCGGTAAGTGGCCGCGGGTAGGTGCCAGTAAGTGGCCGTGGGTAGGTGCCGGTAAGTGGCCGCGGGTAGGTGCCGGTAAGTGGCCGCGGGTAGGTGCCGGTAAGTGGCCACGGGTAGGTGCCGGTAAGTGGCCACGGGTAGGTGCCGGTAAATGGTTGCGGATAGGTGCGCGTTAGTGGCTGCAGGAAGGGGCACGTTAGTGGCTGCGGGTAGGTGCCGGTAAGTGGCTGTGGGTAGGTGAGAGGAAGTGGCCGCGGCTAAGTGCTGGGAAGTTGCCCCATGTATGCTTCAGAATGTGGCCGCGGGTAGGTGCCGGTAAGTGGCCGCGGGTAGGTGCCGGTATGAGGCCGCGGTTAGGTGTCGGTAAGTGGCCTCGGGTAGGTGCCGGTAAGTGGCCGCAGGTAGGTGCCGGTAAGTGGCCGCGGGTAGGTGCCGGTAAGTGGCTGTGGGTAGGTGAGAGGAAGTGGTCGTGGCTAAGTGCCGGTAAGTTGCCCCATGTATGCTTCAGAATGTGGCCGAGGGTAGGTGCCGGTAAGTGGCCGCGGGTAGGTGCCGGTAAGTGGCCGCGGGTAGGTGCCGGTAAGTGGCTGCGGGTAGGTGCCGGTAAGAGGCCGCGGGTAGGTGCCGGTAAGTGGCCGCAGGTAGGTGCCGGTAAGTGGCTTCGGGTAGGTGCCGGTAAGTGGCTGTGGGTAGGTGACAGGAAGTGGTCGTGGCTAAGTGCCGGTAATTGGCCCCATGTATGCTTCAGAATGTGGCCGCGGGTAGGTGCTGGTAAGTGGCCGCGGGTAGGTGCCGGTAAGTGGCCGTGGGTAGGTGCCGGTAAGTGGCCACGGGTAGGTGCTGGTAAGTGGCCGCGGGTTGGTGCCGGTAAGTGGCCGCGGGTAGGTGCCGGTAAGTGTCCACGGTTAGGTTGCCGGTAAGTGGCCGCGGGTAGGTGCCGGTAAATGGTTGCGGATAGGTGCGCGTTAGTGGCCGCAGGTAGGGGCGCGTTAGTGGCCGTGGGTAGGTGCCGGTAAGTGGCTGTGGGAAGGTGACAGGAAGTGGCCGTGGCTAAGTGCCGGTAATTGGCCCCATGTATGCTTCAGAATGTGGCTGCGGGTAGGTGCCGGTAAGTGGCCGTGGATAGGTGCCGGTAAGTGGACGCGGGTAGGTGCCGGTAAGTGGCCACGGGTAGGTGCCGGTAAGTGGCCGCAGGTAGGTGCCGGTAAGTAGCTGTGGGTAGGTGCCGGTAAATGGTTGCGGATAGGTGCGCGTTAGTGGCCACAGGTAGGGGCACGTTAGTGGCTGCGGGTAGGTGCCGGTAAGTGGCTGTGGGTAGGTGGCAGGAAGTGGCCGCGGCTAAGTGCCGGTAAGTTGCCTCATGTATGCTTCAGAATGTGGCCGCGGGTAGGTGCCGGTAAGTGGCCGCGGGTAGGTGCCGGTAAGTGGCCGCGGGTAGGTGCCGGTAAGTGGCTGCGGGTAGGTGCCGGTAAGAGGCCGCGGGTAGGTGCCGGTAAGTGGCCGCAGGTAGGTGCCGGTAAGTGGCTTCGGGTAGGTGCCGGTAAGTGGCTGTGGGTAGGTGACAGGCAGTGGTCGTGGCTAAGTGCCGGTAATTGGCCCCATGTATGCTTCAGAATGTGGCCGCGGGTAGGTGCTGGTAAGTGGCCGCGGGTAGGTGCCGGTAAGTGGCCGTGGGTAGGTGCCGGTAAGTGGCCACAGGTAGGTGCTGATAAGTGGCCGCGGGTTGGTGCCGGTAAGTGGCCGCGGGTAGGTGCCGGTAAGTGTCCACGGTTAGGTTGCCGGTAAGTGGCCGCGGGTAGGTGCCGGTAAATGGTTGCGGATAGGTGCGCGTTAGTGGCCGCAGGTAGGGGCGCGTTAGTGGCCGTGGGTAGGTGCCGGTAAGTGGCTGTGGGAAGGTGACAGGAATTGGCCGTGGCTAAGTGCCGGTAATTGGCCCCATGTATGCTTCAGAATGTGGCTGCGGGTAGGTGCCGGTAAGTGGCCGTGGATTGGTGCCGGTAAGTGGACGCGGGTAGGTGCCGGTAAGTGGCCACGGGTAGGTGCCGGTAAGTGGCCGCAGGTAGGTGCCGGTAAGTAGCTGTGGGTAGGTGCCGGTAAATGGTTGCGGATAGGTGCGCGTTAGTGGCCGCAGGTAGGGGCACGTTAGTGGCTGCGGGTAGGTGCCGGTAAGTGGCTGTGGGTAGGTGGCATGAAGTGGCCGCGGCTAAGTGCCGGTAAGTTGCCCCATGTATGCTTCAGAATGTGGCCGCGGGTAGGTGCCGGTAAGTGGCCGCGGGTAGGTGCCGGTAAGTGGCCGCGGGTGGGTGCCGGTAAGTGGCCGCGGGTAGGTGCCGGTAAGTGGCCGTGGGTAGGTGCCGGTAAGTGGCCGCGGGTAGGTGCCGGTAAGTGGCCGCGGGTAGGTGCTGGTAAGTGGCCGTGGGTAGGTGCCGGTAAGTGGCCACGGGTAGGTGCCGGTAAGTGGCCACGGGTAGGTGCCGGTAAATGGTTGCGGATAGGTGCGCGTTAGTGGCTGCAGGTAGGGGCACGTTAGTGGCTGCGGGTAGGTGCCGGTAAGTGGCTGTGGGTAGGTGAGAGGAAGTGGCTGCGGCTAAGTGCCGGTAAGTTGCCCCATGTATGCTTCAGAATGTGGCCGCGGGTAGGTGCCGGTAAGTGGCCGCGGGTAGGTGCCGGTATGAGGCCGCGGTTAGGTGCCGGTAAGTGGCAGCGGGTAGGTGCCGGTAAGTGGCCGCAGGTAGGTGCCGGTAAGTGGCCGCGGGTAGGTGCCGGTAAGTGGCCACGGGTAGGTGCCGGTAAGTGGCCGCAGGTAGGTGCCGGTAAGTGTCCATGGGTAGGTGCCGGTAAGTGGCCGCAGGTAGGTGCCGGTAAATGGTTGCGGATAGGTGCGCGTTAGTGGCCGCAGGTAGGGGCACGTTAGTGGCCGCGGGTAGGTGCCGGTAAGTGGCTGTGGGTAGGTGACAGGAAGTGGCCGCGGCTAAGTGCCGGTAAGTTGCCCCATGTATGCTTCAGAATGTGGCCGCGGGTAGGTGCCGGTAAGTGGCCGCAGGTAGGTACCGGTAAGTGGCCGCGGGAAGGTGCCGGTAAGTGGCTGCGGGTAGGTGCCGGTAAGTGGCCGTGGGTAGGTGCCGGTAAGTGGCCGCGGGTAGGTGCCGGTAAGTGGCCGCGGGTAGGTGCCAGTAAGTGGCCGTGGGTAGGTGCCGGTAAGTGGCCGCGGGTAGGTGCCGGTAAGTGGCCGCGGGTAGGTGCCGGTAAGTGGCCACGGGTAGGTGCCGGTAAGTGGCCACGGGTAGGTGCCGGTAAATGGTTGCGGATAGGTGCGCGTTAGTGGCTGCAGGTAGGGGCACGTTAGTGGCTGCGGGTAGGTGCCGGTAAGTGGCTGTGGGTAGGTGAGAGGAAGTGGCCGCGGCTAAGTGCCGGGAAGTTGCCCCATGTATGCTTCAGAATGTGGCCGCGGGTAGGTGCCGGTAAGTGGCCGCGGGTAGGTGCCGGTATGAGGCCGCGGTTAGGTGCCGGTAAGTGGCCGCGGGTAGGTGCCGGTAAGTGGCCGCAGGTAGGTGCCGGTAAGTGGCCGCGGGTAGGTGCCGGTAAGTGGCTGTGGGTAGGTGAGAGGAAGTGGCCGCGGCTAAGTGCCGGTAAGTTGCCCCATGTATGCTTCAGAATGTGGCCGCGGGTAGGTGCCGGTAAGTGGCCGGGGGTAGGTGCCGGTAAGTGGCTGCGGGTAGGTGCCGGTAAGAGGCCGCGGGTAGGTGCCGGTAAGTGGCCGCAGGTAGGTGCCGGTAAGTGGCTTCGGGTAGGTGCCGGTAAGTGGCTGTGGGTAGGTGACAGGCAGTGGTCGTGGCTAAGTGCCGGTAATTGGCCCCATGTATGCTTCAGAATGTGGCCGCGGGTAGGTGCTGGTAAGTGGCCGTGGGTAGGTGCCGGTAAGTGGCCACGGGTAGGTGCTGGTAAGTGGCCGCGGGTTGGTGCCGGTAAGTGGCCGCGGGTAGGTGCCGGTAAGTGTCCACGGTTAGGTTGCCGGTAAGTGGCCGCGGGTAGGTGCCGGTAAATGGTTGCGGATAGGTGCGCGTTAGTGGCCGCAGGTAGGGGCGCGTTAGTGGCCGTGGGTAGGTGCCGGTAAGTGGCTGTGGGAAGGTGACAGGAATTGGCCGTGGCTAAGTGCCGGTAATTGGCCCCATGTATGCTTCAGAATGTGGCTGCGGGTAGGTGCCGGTAAGTGGCCGTGGATAGGTGCCGGTAAGTGGACGCGGGTAGGTGCCGGTAAGTGGCCACGGGTAGGTGCCGGTAAGTGGCCGCAGGTAGGTGCCGGTAAGTAGCTGTGGGTAGGTGCCGGTAAATGGTTGCGGATAGGTGCGCGTTAGTGGCCGCAGGTAGGGGCACGTTAGTGGCTGCGGGTAGGTGCCGGTAAGTGGCTGTGGGTAGGTGGCAGGAAGTGGCCGCGGCTAAGTGCCGGTAAGTTGCCCCATGTATGCTTCAGAATGTGGCCGCGGGTAGGTGCCGGTAAGTGGCCGCGGGTAGGTGTCGGTAAGTGGCCGCGGGTAGGTGCCGGTAAGTGGCCGTGGGTAGGTGCCAGTAAGTGGCCGCGGGTAGGTGCCGGTAAGTGGCCGCGGGTAGGTGCTGGTAAGTGGCCGTGGGTAGGTGCCGGTAAGTGGCCACGGGTAGGTGACGGTAAGTGGACACGGGTAGGTGCCGGTAAATGGTTGCGGATAGGTGCGCGTTAGTGGCTGCAGGTAGGGGCACGTTAGTGGCTGCGGGTAGGTGCCGGTAAGTGGCTGTGGGTAGGTGAGAGGAAGTGGCCGCGGCTATGTGCCGGTAAGTTGCCCCATGTATGCTTCAGAATGTGGGCGCGCGTCGGTGCCGGTAAGTGGCCGCGGATAGGTGCCGGTATGAGGCCGCGGTTAGGTGCCGGTAAGTGGCAGCGGGTAGGTGCCGGTAAGTGGCCGCAGGTAGGTGCCGGTAAGTGGTCGCGGGTAGGTGCCGGTAAGTGGCCACGGGTAGGTGCCGGTAAGTGGCCGCAGGTAGGTGCCGGTAAGTGTCCATGGGTAGGTGCCGGTAAGTGGCCGCATGTAGGTGCCGGTAAATGGTTGCGGATAGGTGCGCGTTAGTGGCCGCAGGTAGGGGCGCGTTAGTGGCCGTGGGTAGGTGCCGGTAAGTGGCTGTGGGTAGGTGACAGGAAGTGGCCGCGGCTAAGTGCCAGAAAGTTGCCCCATGTTTGCTTCAGAATGTGGCCGCGGGTAGGTGCCGGTAAGTGGCCACAGGTAGGTGCCGGTAAGTGGCCGCGGGTAGGTGCCGGTAAGTGGCTGCGGGTAGGTGCCGGTAAGTGGCCGCGGGTAGGTGCCGGTCAGTGGCCGCGGGTAGGTGCCGGTAAGTGGCCGTGGGTAGGTGCCGGTAAGTGGCCTCGGGTAGGTGCCGTCAAGTGGCCGCGGGTAGGTGCCGGTAAGTGGCCACGGGTAGGTGCCGGTAAGTGGCCACGGGTAGGTGCCGGTAAGTGGCCACGGGTAGGTGCCGGTAAATGGTTGCGGATAGGTGCGCGTTAGTGGCTGCAGGTAGGGGCACGTTAGTGGCTGTGGGTAGGTGCCGGTAAGTGGCTGTTGGTAGGTGAGTGGAAGTGGCCGCGGCTAAGTGCCGGTAAGTTGCCCCATGTATGCTTCAGAATGTGGCCGCGGGTAGGTGCCGGTAAGTGGCCGCGGTTAGGTGCCGGTAAGTGGCCGCGGGTAGGTGCCGGTAAGTGGCCGCAGGTAGGTGCCGGTAAGTGGCCGCGGGTAGGTGCCGGTAAGTGGCCACAGATAGGTGCCGGTAAGTGGCCGCGGGTAGGTGCCGGTAAGTGGACACGGGTTGGTGCCGGTAAGTGGCCGCGGGTAGGTGCCGGTAAGTGGCCGTGGGTAGGTGCAGGTAAGTGGCCGCGGTTAGGTGCCGGTAAGTGGCCACGGGTAGGTGCCGGTAAATGGTTGCGGATAGGTGCGCCTTAGTGGCCGCAGGTAGGGGCGCGTTAGTGGCTGCGGGTAGGTGCCGGTAAGTGGCCACGGGTAGGTGCCGGTAAGTGGCCGCAGGTAGGTGCCGGTAAGTGGCCGCGGGTAGGTGCCGGTAAGTAGCTGTGGGTAGGTGCCGGTAAATGGTTGCGGATAGGTGCGTGTTAGTGGCCGCAGGTAGGGGCACGTTAGTGGCTGCGGGTAGGTGCCGGTAAGTGGCTGTGGGTAGGTGACAGGAAGTGGCCGCGGCTAAGTGCCGGTAAGTTGTCCCATGTATGTTTCAGAATGTGGCCGCGGGTAGGTGCCGGTAAGTGGCCGCGGGGAGGTGCCGGTAAGTGGCCGCGGGTAGGTGGCGGTAAGTGGCTGCGGGTATGTGCCGGTAAGTGGTCGCGGGTAGGTGCCGGTAAGTGGCCACGGGTAGGTGCCGGTAAGTGGCCACGGGTAGGTGCCGGTAAATGGTTGCGGATAGGTGCGCGTTAGTGGCTGCAGGTAGGGGCACGTTAGTGGCTGCGGGTAGGTGCTGGTAAATGGCTGTGGGTAGGTGAGAGGAAGTGGCCGCGGCTAAGTGCCGGTAAGTTGTCCCATGTATTCATCAGAATGTGGCCGCGGGTAGGTGCCGGTAAGTGGCCGTGGGTAGGTGCCGGTATGAGGCCGCGGTTAGGTGCCGGTAAGTGGCCGCAGGTAGGTGCCGGTAAGTGGCCGCAGGTAGGTGCCGGTAAGTGGCCACGGGTAGGTGCCGGTAAGTGGCTGCAGGTAGGTGCCGGTAAGTGTCCATGGGTAGGTGCCGGTAAGTGGCCGCAGGTAGGTGCCGGTAAATGGTTGCAGAAAGGTGCGCGTTAGTGGCCGCAGGTAGGGGCACGTTAGTGGCCGCGGGTAGGTGCCGGTAAGTGGCTGTGGGTAGGTGACAGGAAGTGGCCGTGGCTAAGTGCCGGTAATTGGCCCCATGTATGCTTCAGAATGTGGCCGCGGGTAGGTGCCGGTAAGTGGCCATGGGTAGGTGCTGGTAAGTGGCCGCGGGTAGGTGAGGGTAAGTGGCCACGGGTAGGTGCCGGTAAGTGGCCGCGGGTACGAGCCGGTAAGTGGCCGCGGGTAGGTGCCGGTAAGTGGACACGGGTAGGTGCCGGTAAGTGGCCGTGGGTAGGTGCCGGTAAGTGGCCGCGGTTAGGTGGCGGTAAGTAGCCGCGGGTAGGTGCCGGTAAGTGGCCGTGGGTAGGTGCCGTTAAATGGTTGCGGATAGGTGCGCGTTAGTGGCCGCAGGTAGGGGCGCATTAGTGGCTGCGGGTAGGTGCCGGTAAGTGGATGTGGGTAGGTGCCGGTAAGTGGCCGCGGCTAAGTTCCGGTAAGTGGCGCCATGTATGCTTCAGAATGTGGCCGCGGGTAGGTGCCGGTAAGTGGCCGCGGGTAGGTGTCGGTAAATGGTTGCGGATAGCTGCGCGTTAGTGGCCGCAGGTAGGGGCGCGTTAGTGGCTGTGGGTAGGTGACATGAAGTGGCTGCGGCTAAGTGCCGGTAAGTGACCCCATGTATGCTTCAGAATGTGGCCGCGGGTAGGTGCCGGTAAGTGGCCGCGGGTAGGTGCCGGTAAGTGGCCGTGGGTAGGTGCCAGTAAGTGGCTGCGGGTAGGTGCCGGTAAGTGGCCGCGGGTAGGTGCCGGTAAGTGGCCACGGGTAGGTGTCGGTAAGTGGCCGTGGGTAGGTGCCGGTAAATGGTTGCGGATAGGTGCGCGGTTGTGGCCGCAGGTAGGGGCACGTTAGTGGCTTCGGGTAGGTGCCGGTAAGTGGCTGTGGGTAGGTGACAGGAAGTGGCCGCGGGTAGGTGCCGGTATGAGGCCACGGTTAGGTACCGGGAAGAGGCTGCGGTTAGGTGCCGGTAAGTGGCCGCAGGTAGGTTTCGGTAAGTGGCCACGGGTAGGTGCCGGTAAGTGGCCGCAGGTAGGTGCCGGTAAGTGTCCACGGGTAGGTGCCGGTAAGTGGCCGCAGGTAGGTGCCGGTAAATGGTTGCGGATAGGTGCGCGTTAGTGGCCGCAGGTAGGGGCACGTTAGTGGCTGCGTGTAGGTGCCGGTAAGTGGCTGTGGGTAGGTGACAGGAAGTGGCTGCGGCTAAGTGCCGGTAAGTTGCCCCATGTATGCTTCAGAATGTGGCCGCGGGTAGGTGCCGGTAAGTGGCCACGGGTAGGTGCCGGTAAGTGGCCGCAGGTAGGTGCCGGTAAGTGGCCGCGGGTAGGTGCCGGTAAGTAGCTGTGGGTAGGTGCCGGTAAATGGTTGCGGATAGGTGCGTGTTAGTGGCCGCAGGTAGGGGCACGTTAGTGGCTGCGGGTAGGTGCCGGTAAGTGGCTGTGGGTAGGTGACAGGAAGTGGTCGTGGCTAAGTGCCGGTAATTGGCCCCATGTATGCTTCAGAATGTGGCCGCGGGTAGGTGCTGGTAAGTGGCCGCGGGTAGGTGCCGGTAAGTGGCCGTGGGTAGGTGCCGGTGAGTGGCCACGGGTAGGTGCTGGTAAGTGGCCGCGGCTTGGTGCCGGTAAGTGGCCGCGGGTAGGTGCCGGTAAGTGTCCACGGTTAGGTTGCCGGTAAGTGGCCGCGGGTAGGTGCCGGTAAATGGTTGCGGATAGGTGCGCGTTAGTGGCCGCAGGTAGGGGCGCGTTAGTGGCCGTGGGTAGGTGCCGGTAAGTGGCTGTGGGAAGGTGACAGGAAGTGGCCGTGGCTAAGTGCCGGTAATTGGCCCCATGTATGCTTCAGAATGTGGCTGCGGGTAGGTGCCGGTAAGTGGCCGTGGATAGGTGCCGGTAAGTGGCCGCGGGTAGGTGCCGGTAAGTGGCCACGGGTAGGTGCCGGTAAGTGGCCGCGGGTAGGTGCCGGTAAGTAGCTGTGGGTAGGTGCCGGTAAATGGTTGCGGATAGGTGCGCGTTAGTGGCCGCAGGTAGCGGCACGTTAGTGGCTGCGGGTAGGTGCCGGTAAGTGGCTGTGGGTAGGTGAAAGGAAGTGGCCGCGGCTAAGTGCCGGTAAGTTGCCCCATGTATGCTTCAGAATGTGGCCGCGGGTAGGTGCCGGTAAGTGGCCGCGGGTAGGTGCCGGTAAGTGGCCGCGGGTAGGTGCCGGTAAGTGGCCGTGGGTAGGTGCCGGTAAGTGGCCGCGGGTAGGTGCCGGTAAGTGGCCGCGGGTAGGTGCTGGTAAGTGGCCGTGGGTAGGTGCCGGTAAGTGGCCACGGGTAGGTGCCGGTAAATGGTTGCGGATAGGTGCGCCTTAGTGGCCGCAGGTAGGGGCGCGTTAGTGGCTGCGGGTAGGTGCCGGTAAGTGGCCACGGGTAGGTGCCGGTAAGTGGCCGCAGGTAGGTGCCGGTAAGTGGCCGCGGGTAGGTGCCGGTAAGTAGCTGTGGGTAGGTGCCGGTAAATGGTTGCGGATAGGTGCGCGTTAGTGGCCGCAGGTAGGGGCACGTTAGTGGCTGCGGGTAGGTGCCGGTAAGTGGCTGTGGGTAGGTGACAGGAAGTGGCCGCGGCTAAGTGCCGGTAAGTTGTCCCATGTATGCTTCAGAATGTGGCCGCGGGTAGGTGCCGGTAAGTGGCCGCGGGGAGGTGCCGGTAAGTGGCCGCAGGTAGGTGGCGGTAAGTGGCTGCGGGTATGTGCCGGTAAGTGGTCGCGGGTAGGTGCCGGTAAGTGGCCACGGGTAGGTGCCGGTAAGTGGCCACGGGTAGGTGCCGGTAAATGGTTGCGGATAGGTGCGCGTTAGTGGCTGCAGGTAGGGGCACGTTAGTGGCTGCGGGTAGGTGCTGGTAAATGGCTGTGGGTAGGTGAGAGGAAGTGGCCGCGGCTAAGTGCCGGTAAGTTGTCCCATGTATGCTTCAGAATGTGGCCGCGGGTAGGTGCCGGTATGAGGCCGCGGTTAGGTGCCGGTAAGTGGCCGCAGGTAGGTGCCGGTAAGTGGCCGCAGGTAGGTGCCGGTAAGTGGCCGCGGGTAGGTGCCGGTAAGTGGCCACGGGTAGGTGCCGGTAAGTGGCCACAGGTAGGTGCCGGTAAGTGTCCATGGGTAGGTGCCGGTAAGTGGCCGCAGGTAGGTGCCGGTAAATGGTTGCAGAAAGGTGCGCGTTAGTGGCCGCAGGTAGAGGCGCGTTAGTGGCCGCGGGTAGGTGCCGGTAAGTGGCTGTGGGTAGGTGACAGGAAGTGGCCGTGGCTAAGTGCCGGTAATTGGCCCCATGTATGCTTCAGAATGTGGCCGCGGGTAGGTGCCGGTAAGTGGCCATGGGTAGGTGCTGGTAAGTGGCCGCGGGTAGGTGCCGGTAAGTGGCTACGGGTAGGTGCCGGTAAGTGGCCGCGGGTACGTGCCGGTAAGTGGCCGCGGGTAGGTGCCGGTAAGTGGCTGTGGGTAGGTGACAGGAAGTGGCCGCGGCTAAGTGCCGGTAAGTTGCCCCATGTATGCTTCAGAATGTGGCCGCGGGTAGGTGCCGGTAAGTAGCCGCAGGTAGGTACCGGTAAGTGGCCGCGGGAAGGTGCCGGTAAGTGGCTGCGGGTAGGTGCCGGTAAGTGGCCGCGGGTAGGTGCCGGTAAGTGGCCACGGGTAGGTGCCGGTAAGTGGCCGCGGGTACGTGCCGGTAAGTGGCCGCGGGTAGGTGCCGGTAAGTGGCTGTGGGAAGGTGACAGGAAGTGGCCGTGGCTAAGTGCCGGTAATTGGCCCCATGTATGCTTCAGAATGTGGCTGCGGGTAGGTGCCGGTAAGTGGCCGTGGATAGGTGCCGGTAAGTGGCCGCGGGTAGGTGCCGGTAAGTGGCCACGGGTAGGTGCCGGTAAGTGGCCGCGGGTAGGTGCCGGTAAGTAGCTGTGGGTAGGTGCCGGTAAATGGTTGCGGATAGGTGCGCGTTAGTGGCCGCAGGTAGCGGCACGTTAGTGGCTGCGGGTCGGTGCCGGTAAGTGGCTGTGGGTAGGTGACAGGAAGTGGCCGTGGCTAAGTGCCGGTAATTGGCCCCATGTATGCTTCAGAATGTGGCCACGGGTAGGTGCCGGTAAGTGGCCATGGGTAGGTGCTGGTAAGTGGCCGCGGGTAGGTGCCGGTAAGTGGCCACGGGTAGGTGCCGGTAAGTGGCCGCGGGTACGTGCCGGTAAGTGGCCGCGGGTAGGTGCCGGTAAGTGGCTGTGGGTAGGTGACAGGAAGTGGCCGCGGCTAAGTGCCGGTAAGTTGCCCCATGTATGCTTCAGAATGTGGCCGCGGGTAGGTGCCGGTAAGTGGCCGCAGGTAGGTACCGGTAAGTGGCCGCGGGAAGGTGCCGGTAAGTGGCTGCGGGTAGGTGCCGGTAAGTGGCCGCGGGTAGGTGCCGGTAAGTGGCCGCGGGTAGGTGCCAGTAAGTGGCCGTGGGTAGGTGCCGGTAAGTGGCCGCGGGTAGGTGCCGGTAAGTGGCCGCGGGTAGGTGCCGGTAAGTGGCCACGGGTAGGTGCCGGTAAGTGGCCACGGGTAGGTGCCGGTAAATGGTTGCGGATAGGTGCGCGTTAGTGGCTGCAGGTAGGGGCACGTTAGTGGCTGCGGGTAGGTGCCGGTAAGTGGCTGTGGGTAGGTGAGAGGAAGTGGCCGCGGCTAAGTGCCGGGAAGTTGCCCCATGTATGCTTCAGAATGTGGCCGCGGGTAGGTGCCGTTAAGTGGCCGCGGGAAGGTGCCGGTATGAGGCCGCGGTTAGGTGCCGGTAAGTGGCCGCGGGTAGGTGCCGGTAAGTGGCCGCAGGTAGGTGCCGGTAAGTGGCCGCGGGTAGGTGCCGGTAAGTGGCTGTGGGTAGGTGAGAGGAAGTGGCCGCGGCTAAGTGCCGGTAAGTTGCCCTATGTATGCTTCAGAATGTGGCCGCGGGTAGGTGCCGGTAAGTGGCCGCGGGTAGGTGCCGGTAAGTGGCCGCGGGTAGGTGCCGGTAAGTGGCTGCGGGTAGGTGCGGTAAGAGGCCGCGGGTAGGTGCCGGTAAGTGGCCGCAGGTAGGTGCCGGTAAGTGGCTTCGGGTAGGTGCCGGTAAGTGGCTGTGGGTAGGTGACAGGCAGTGGTCGTGGCTAAGTGCCGGTAATTGGCCCCATGTATGCTTCAGAATGTGGCCGCGGGTAGGTGCTGGTAAGTGGCCGCGGGTAGGTGCCGGTAAGTGGCCGTGGGTAGGTGCCGGTAAGTGGCCACGGGTAGGTGCTGGTAAGTGGCCGCGGGTTGGTGCCGGTAAGTGGCCGCGGGTAGGTGCCGGTAAGTGTCCACGGTTAGGTTGCCGGTAAGTGGCCGCGGGTAGGTGCCGGTAAATGGTTGCGGATAGGTGCGCGTTAGTGGCCGCAGGTAGGGGCGCGTTAGTGGCCGTGGGTAGGTGCCGGTAAGTGGCTGTGGGAAGGTGACAGGAATTGGCCGTGGCTAAGTGCCGGTAATTGGCCCCATGTATGCTTCAGAATGTGGCTGCGGGTAGGTGCCGGTAAGTGGCCGTGGATAGGTGCCGGTAAGTGGACGCGGGTAGGTGCCGGTAAGTGGCCACGGGTAGGTGCCGGTAAGTGGCCGCAGGTAGGTGCCGGTAAGTAGCTGTGGGTAGGTGCCGGTAAATGGTTGCGGATAGGTGCGCGTTAGTGGCCGCAGGTAGGGGCACGTTAGTGGCTGCGGGTAGGTGCCGGTAAGTGGCTGTGGGTAGGTGGCAGGAAGTGGCCGCGGCTAAGTGCCGGTAAGTTGCTCCATGTATGCTTCAGAATGTGGCCGCGGGTAGGTGCCGGTAAGTGGCCGCGGGTAGGTGTCGGTAAGTGGCCGCGGGTAGGTGCCGGTAAGTGGCCGTGGGTAGGTGCCAGTAAGTGGCCGCGGGTAGGTGCCGGTAAGTGGCCGCGGGTAGGTGCTGGTAAGTGGCCGTGGGTAGGTGCCGGTAAGTGGCCACGGGTAGGTGACGGTAAGTGGACACGGGTAGGTGCCGGTAAATGGTTGCGGATAGGTGCGCGTTAGTGGCTGCAGGTAGGGGCACGTTAGTGGCTGCGGGTAGGTGCCGGTAAGTGGCTGTGGGTAGGTGAGAGGAAGTGGCCGCGGCTATGTGCCGGTAAGTTGCCCCATGTATGCTTCAGAATGTGGGCGCGCGTCGGTGCCGGTAAGTGGCCGCGGATAGGTGCCGGTATGAGGCCGCGGTTAGGTGCCGGTAAGTGGCAGCGGGTAGGTGCCGGTAAGTGGCCGCAGGTAGGTGCCGGTAAGTGGTCGCGGGTAGGTGCCGGTAAGTGGCCACGGGTAGGTGCCGGTAAGTGGCCGCAGGTAGGTGCCGGTAAGTGTCCATGGGTAGGTGCCGGTAAGTGGCCGCAGGTAGGTGCCGGTAAATGGTTGCGGATAGGTGCGCGTTAGTGGCCGCAGGTAGGGGCGCGTTAGTGGCCGTGGGTAGGTGCCGGTAAGTGGCTGTGGGTAGGTGACAGGAAGTGGCCGCGGCTAAGTGCCAGAAAGTTGCCCCATGTTTGCTTCAGAATGTGGCCGCGGGTAGGTGCCGGTAAGTGGCCACAGGTAGGTGCCGGTAAGTGGCCGCGGGTAGGTGCCGGTAAGTGGCTGCGGGTAGGTGCCGGTAAGTGGCCGCGGGTAGGTGCCGGTCAGTGGCCGCGGGTAGGTGCCAGAAAGTGGCCGTGGGTAGGTGCCGGTAAGTGGCCTCGGGTAGGTGCCGGTAAGTGGCCGCGGGTAGGTGCCGGTAAGTGGCCACGGGTAGGTGCCGGTAAGTGGCCACGGGTAGGTGCCGGTAAGTGGCCACGGGTAGGTGCCGGTAAATGGTTGCGGATAGGTGCGCGTTAGTGGCTGCAGGTAGGGGCACGTTAGTGGCTGTGGGTAGGTGCCGGTAAGTGGCTGTTGGTAGGTGAGTGGAAGTGGCCGCGGCTAAGTGCCGGTAAGTTGCCCCATGTATGCTTCAGAATGTGGCTGCGGGTAGGTGCTGGTAAGTGGCCATGGGTAGGTGCCGGTAAGTGGCCGCAGGTAGGTGCCGGTAAGTGGCCGCGGGTAGGTGCCGGTAAGTGGCCGCAGGTAGGTGCCGGTAAGTGGCCGCGGGTAGGTGCCGGTAAGTGGCAGTGGGTAGGTGACAGGAAGTGGCCGTGGCTAAGTGCCGGTAATTGGCCCCATGCATGCTTCAGAATGTGGCCGCGGGTAGGTGCTGGTAAGTGGCCATGGGTAGGTGCCGGTAAGTGGCCGCGGGTAGGTGCTGGTAAGTGGCCTCGGGTAGGTGCCGGTAAGTGGCCACAGATAGGTGCCGGTAAGTGGCCGCGGGTAGGTGCCGGTAAGTGGACGTGGGTTGGTGCCGGTAAGTGGCCGCGGGTAGGTGCCGGTAAGTGGCCGTGGGTATGTGCAGGTAAGTGGCCGCGGTTAGGTGCCGGTAAGTGGCCACGGGTAGGTGCCGGTAAATGGTTGCGGATAGGTGCGCCTTAGTGGCCGCAGGTAGGGGCGCGTTAGTGGCTGCGGGTAGGTGCCGGTAAGTGGCCACGGGTAGTTGCCGGTAAGTGGCCGCAGGTAGGTGCCGGTAAGTGGCCGCGGGTAGGTGCCGGTAAGTAGCTGTGGGTAGGTGCCGGTAAATGGTTGCGGATAGGTGCGCGTTAGTGGCCGCAGGTAGGGGCACGTTAGTGGCTGCGGGTAGGTGCCGGTAAGTGGCTGTGGGTAGGTGACAGGAAGTGGTCGCGGCTAAGTGCCGGTTAGTTGTCCCATGTATGCTTCAGAATGTGGCCGCGGGTAGGTGCCGGTAAGTGGCCGCGGGGAGGTGCCGGTAAGTGGCCGCGGGTAGGTGGCGGTAAGTGGCTGCGGGTATGTGCCGGTAAGTGGCCACGGGTAGGTCCCGGTAAGTGGCCACGGGTAGGTGCCGGTAAATGGTTGCGGATAGGTGCGCGTTAGTGGCTGCAGGTAGGGGCACGTTAGTGGCTGCGGGTAGGTGCTGGTAAATGGCTGTGGGTAGGTGAGAGGAAGTGGCCGCGGCTAAGTGCCGGTAAGTTGTCCCATGTATGCTTCAGAATGTGGCCGCGGGTAGGTGCCGGTAAGTGGCCGTGGGTAGGTGCCGGTATGAGGCCGCGGTTAGGTGCCGGTAAGTGGCCGCAGGTAGGTGCCGGTAAGTGGCCGCGGGTAGGTGCCGGTAAGTGGCCACGGGTAGGTGCCGGTAAGTGGCCGCAGGTAGGTGCCGGTAAGTGTCCATGGGTAGGTGCCGGTAAGTGGCCGCAGGTAGGTGCCGGTAAATGGTTGCAGAAAGGGGCGCGTTAGTGGCCGCAGGTAGGGGCGCGTTAGTGGCCGCGGGTAGGTGCCGGTAAGTGGCTGTGGGTAGGTGACAGGAAGTGGCCGTGGCTAAGTGCCGGTAATTGGCCCCATGTATGCTTCAGAATGTGGCCGCGGGTAGGTGCCGGTAAGTGGCCATGGGTAGGTGCTGGTAAGTGGCCGCGGGTAGGTGCCGGTAAGTGGCCACGGGTAGGTGCCGGTAAGTGGCCGCGGGTACGTGCCGGTAAGTGGCCGCGGGTAGGTGCCGGTAAGTGGCCGCGGGTAGGTGCCGGTAAGTGGACACGGGTAGGTGTCGGTAAGTGGCCGTGGGTAGGTGCCGGTAAGTGGCCGCGGTTAGGTGCCGGTAAGTAGCCGCGGGTAGGTGCCGGTAAGTGGCCGTGGGTAGGTGCCGTTAAATGGTTGCGGATAGGTGCGCGTTAGTGGCCGCAGGTAGGGGCGCATTAGTGGCTGCGGGTAGGTGCCGGTAAGTGAATGTGGGTAGGTGCCGGTAAGTGGCCGCGGCTAAGTTCCGGTAAGTGGCGCCATGTATGCTTCAGAATGTGGCCGCGGGTAGGTGCCGGTAAGTGGCCGCGGGTAGGTGTCGGTAAATGGTTGTGGATAGCTGCGCGTTAGTGGCCGCAGGTAGGGGCGCGTTAGTGGCTGTGGGTAGGTGACATGAAGTGGCTGCGGCTAAGTGCCGGTAAGTGACCCCATGTATGCTTCAGAATGTGGCCGCGGGTAGGTGCCGGTAAGTGGCCGTGGGTAGGTGCCGGTAAGTGGCCGTGGGTAGGTGCCGGTAAGAGGCCGCGGGTAGGTGCCGGTAAGTGGCCGCAGGTAGGTGCCGGTAAGTGGCTTCGGGTAGGTGCCGGTAAGTGGCTGTGGGTAGGTGACAGGCAGTGGTCGTGGCTAAGTGCCGGTAATTGGCCCCATGTATGCTTCAGAATGTGGCCGCGGGTAGGTGCTGGTAAGTGGCCGCGGGTAGGTGCCGGTAAGTGGCCGTGGGTAGGTGCCGGTAAGTGGCCACGGGTAGGTGCTGGTAAGTGGCCGCGGGTTGGTGCCGGTAAGTGGCCGCGGGTAGGTGCCGGTAAGTGTCCACGGTTAGGTTGCCGGTAAGTGGCCGCGGGTAGGTGCCGGTAAATGGTTGCGGATAGGTGCGCGTTAGTGGCCGCAGGTAGGGGCGCGTTAGTGGCCGTGGGTAGGTGCCGGTAAGTGGCTGTGGGAAGGTGACAGGAATTGGCCGTGGCTAAGTGCCGGTAATTGGCCCCATGTATGCTTCAGAATGTGGCTGCGGGTAGGTGCCGGTAAGTGGCCGTGGATAGGTGCCGGTAAGTGGACGCGGGTAGGTGCCGGTAAGTGGCCGCAGGTAGGTGCCGGTAAGTAGCTGTGGTTAGGTGCCGGTAAATGGTTGCGGATAGGTGCGCGTTAGTGGCCGCAGGTAGGGGCACGTTAGTGGCTGCGGGTAGGTGCCGGTAAGTGGCTGTGGGTAGGTGGCAGGAAGTGGCCGCGGCTAAGTGCCGGTAAGTTGCCCCATGTATGCTTCAGAATGTGGCCGCGGGTAGGTGCCGGTAAGTGGCCGCGGGTAGGTGTCGGTAAGTGGCCGCGGGTAGGTGCCGGTAAGTGGCCGTGGGTAGGTGCCAGTAAGTGGCCGCGGGTAGGTGCCGGTAAGTGGCCGCGGGTAGGTGCTGGTAAGTGGCCGTGGGTAGGTGCCGGTAAGTGGCCACGGGTAGGTGACGGTAAGTGGACACGGGTAGGTGCCGGTAAATGGTTGCGGATAGGTGCGCGTTAGTGGCTGCAGGTAGGGGCACGTTAGTGGCTGCGGGTAGGTGCCGGTAAGTGGCTGTGGGTAGGTGAGAGGAAGTGGCCGCGGCTATGTGCCGGTAAGTTGCCCCATGTATGCTTCAGAATGTGGGCGCGCGTCGGTGCCGGTAAGTGGCCGCGGATAGGTGCCGGTAAGTGGCCACGGGTAGGTGCTGGTAAGTGGCCGCGGGTTGGTGCCGGTAAGTGGCCGCGGGTAGGTGCCGGTAAGTGTCCACGGTTAGGTTGCCGGTAAGTGGCCGCGGGTAGGTGCCGGTAAATGGTTGCGGATAGGTGCGCGTTAGTGGCCGCAGGTAGGGGCGCGTTAGTGGCCGTGGGTAGGTGCCGGTAAGTGGCTGTGGGAAGGTGACAGGAATTGGCCGTGGCTAAGTGCCGGTAATTGGCCCCATGTATGCTTCAGAATGTGGCTGCGGGTAGGTGCCGGTAAGTGGCCGTGGATAGGTGCCGGTAAGTGGACGCGGGTAGGTGCCGGTAAGTGGCCGCAGGTAGGTGCCGGTAAGTAGCTGTGGTTAGGTGCCGGTAAATGGTTGCGGATAGGTGCGCGTTAGTGGCCGCAGGTAGGGGCACGTTAGTGGCTGCGGGTAGGTGCCGGTAAGTGGCTGTGGGTAGGTGGCAGGAAGTGGCCGCGGCTAAGTGCCGGTAAGTTGCCCCATGTATGCTTCAGAATGTGGCCGCGGGTAGGTGCCGGTAAGTGGCCGCGGGTAGGTGTCGGTAAGTGGCCGCGGGTAGGTGCCGGTAAGTGGCCGTGGGTAGGTGCCAGTAAGTGGCCGCGGGTAGGTGCCGGTAAGTGGCCGCGGGTAGGTGCTGGTAAGTGGCCGTGGGTAGGTGCCGGTAAGTGGCCACGGGTAGGTGACGGTAAGTGGACACGGGTAGGTGCCGGTAAATGGTTGCGGATAGGTGCGCGTTAGTGGCTGCAGGTAGGGGCACGTTAGTGGCTGCGGGTAGGTGCCGGTAAGTGGCTGTGGGTAGGTGAGAGGAAGTGGCCGCGGCTATGTGCCGGTAAGTTGCCCCATGTATGCTTCAGAATGTGGGCGCGCGTCGGTGCCGGTAAGTGGCCGCGGATAGGTGCCGGTATGAGGCCGCGGTTAGGTGCCGGTAAGTGGCAGCGGGTAGGTGCCGGTAAGTGGCCGCAGGTAGGTGCCGGTAAGTGGTCGCGGGTAGGTGCCGGTAAGTGGCCACGGGTAGGTGCCGGTAAGTGGCCGCAGGTAGGTGCCGGTAAGTGTCCATGGGTAGGTGCCGGTAAGTGGCCGCAGGTAGGTGCCGGTAAATGGTTGCGGATAGGTGCGCGTTAGTGGCCGCAGGTAGGGGCGCGTTAGTGGCTGTGGGTAGGTGCCGGTAAGTGGCTGTGGGTAGGTGACAGGAAGTGGCCGCGGCTAAGTGCCAGAAAGTTGCCCCATGTTTGCTTCAGAATGTGGCCGCGGGTAGGTGCCGGTAAGTGGCCACAGGTAGGTGCCGGTAAGTGGCCGCGGGTAGGTGCCGGTAAGTGGCTGCGGGTAGGTGCCGGTAAGTGGCCGCGGGTAGGTGCCGGTCAGTGGCCGCGGGTAGGTGCCGGTAAGTGGCCGTGGGTAGGTGCCGGTAAGTGGCCTCGGGTAGGTGCCGGTAAGTGGCCGCGGGTAGGTGCCGGTAAGTGGCCACGGGTAGGTGCCGGTAAGTGGCCACGGGTCGGTGCCGGTAAGTGGCCACGGGTAGGTGCCGGTAAATGGTTGCGGATAGGTGCGCGTTAGTGGCTGCAGGTAGGGGCACGTTAGTGGCTGTGGGTAGGTGCCGGTAAGTGGCTGTTGGTAGGTGAGTGGAAGTGGCCGCGGCTAAGTGCCGGTAAGTTGCCCCATGTATGCTTCAGAATGTGGCCGCGGGTAGGTGCCGGTAAGTGGCCACGGTTAGGTGCCGGTAAGTGGCCGCGGGTAGGTGCCGGTAAGTGGCCGCAGGTAGGTGCCGGTAAGTGGCCGCGGGTAGGTGCCGGTAAGTGGCAGTGGGTAGGTGACAGGAAGTGGCCGTGGCTAAGTGCCGGTAATTGGCCCCATGCATGCTTCAGAATGTGGCCGCGGGTAGGTGCTGGTAAGTGGCCATGGGTAGGTGCCGGTAAGTGGCCGCGGGTAGGTGCTGGTAAGTGGCCTCGGGTAGGTGCCGGTAAGTGGCCACAGATAGGTGCCGGTAAGTGGCCGCGGGTAGGTGCCGGTAAGTGGACACGGGTTGGTGCCGGTAAGTGGCCGCGGGTAGGTGCCGGTAAGTGGCCGTGGGTAGGTGCAGGTAAGTGGCCGCAGTTAGGTGCCGGTAAGTGGCCACGGGTAGGTGCCGGTAAATGGTTGCGGATAGGTGCGCCTTAGTGGCCGCAGGTAGGGGCGCGTTAGTGGCTGCGGGTAGGTGCCGGTAAGTGGCCACGGTTAGGTGCCGGTAAGTGGCCGCAGGTAGGTGCCGGTAAGTGGCCGCGGGTAGGTGCCGGTAAGTAGCTGTGGGTAGGTGCCGGTAAATGGTTGCGGATAGGTGCGCGTTAGTGGCCGCAGGTAGGGGCACGTTAGTGGCTGCGGGTAGGTGCCGGTAAGTGGCTGTGGGTAGGTGACAGGAAGTGGCCGCGGCTAAGTGCCGGTAAGTTGTCCCATGTATGCTTCAGAATGTGGCCGCGGGTAGGTGCCGGTAAGTGGCCGCGGGGAGGTGCCGGTAAGTGGCCGCGGGTAGGTGGCGGTAAGTGGCTGCGGGTATGTGCCGGTAAGTGGCCGCGGGTGGGTGCCGGTAAGTGGCCACGGGAAGGTCCCGGTAAGTGGCCACGGGTAGGTGCCGGTAAATGGTTGCGGATAGGTGCGCGTTAGTGGCTGCAGGTAGGGGCACGTTAGTGGCTGCGGGTAGGTGCTGGTAAATGGCTGTGGGTAGGTGAGAGGAAGTGGCCGCGGCTAAGTGCCGGTAAGTTGTCCCATGTATGCTTCAGAATGTGGCCGCGGGTAGGTGCCGGTAAGTGGCCGTGGGTAGGTGCCGGTATGAGGCCGCGGTTAGGTGCCGGTAAGTGGCCGCAGGTAGGTGCCGGTAAGTGGCCGTGGGTAGGTGCCGGTAAGTGGCCACGGGTAGGTGCCGGTAAGTGGCCGCAGGTAGGTGCCGGTAAGTGTCCATGGGTAGGTGCCGGTAAGTGGCCGCAGGTAGGTGCCGGTAAATGGTTGCAGAAAGGTGCGCGTTAGTGGCCGCAGGTAGGGGCGCGTTAGTGGCCGCGGGTAGGTGCCGGTAAGTGGCTGTGGGTAGGTGACAGGAAGTGGCCGTGGCTAAGTGCCGGTAATTGGCCCCATGTATGCTTCAGAATGTGGCCGCGGGTAGGTGCCGGTAAGTGGCCATGGGTAGGTGCTGGTAAGTGGCCGCGGGTAGGTGCCGGTAAGTGGCCACGGGTAGGTGCCGGTAAGTGGCCGCGGGTACGTGCCGGTAAGTGGCCGCGGGTAGGTGCCGGTAAGTGGCCGCGGGTAGGTGCCGGTAAGTGGACACGGGTAGGTGTCGGTAAGTGGCCGTGGGTAGGTGCCGGTAAGTGGCCGCGGTTAGGTGCCGGTAAGTAGCCGCGGGTAGGTGCCGGTAAGTGGCCGTGGGTAGGTGCCGTTAAATGGTTGCGGATAGGTGCGCGTTAGTGGCCGCAGGTAGGGGCGCATTAGTGGCTGCGGGTAGGTGCCGGTAAGTGAATGTGGGTAGGTGCCGGTAAGTGGCCGCGGCTAAGTTCCGGTAAGTGGCGCCATGTATGCTTCAGAATGTGGCCGCGGGTAGGTGCCGGTAAGTGGCCGCGGGTAGGTGTCGGTAAATGGTTGTGGATAGCTGCGCGTTAGTGGCCGCAGGTAGGGGCGCGTTAGTGGCTGTGGGTAGGTGACATGAAGTGGCTGCGGCTAAGTGCCGGTAAGTGACCCCATGTATGCTTCAGAATGTGGCCGCGGGTAGGTGCCGGTAAGTGGCCGTGGGTAGGTGCCGGTAAGTGGCTGCGGGTAGGTGCCGGTAAGTGGCCGCGGGTAGGTGCCGGTAAGTGGCCACGGGTAGGTGTCGGTAAGTGGCCGTGTGTAGGTGCCGGTAAATGGTTGCGGATAGGTGCGCGTTAGTGGCCGCAGGTAGGGGCACGTTAGTGACTTCGGGTAGGTGCCGGTAAGTGGCTGTGGTTAGGTGACAGGAAGTGGCCGCGGGTAGGTGCCGGTATGATGCCACGGTTAGGTACCGGGAAGAGGCTGCGGTTAGGTGCCGGTAAGTGGCCGCAGGTAGGTTTCGGTAAGTGGCCACGGGTAGGTGCCGGTAAGTGGCCGCAGGTAGGTGCCGGTAAGTGTCCACGGGTCGGTGCCGGTAAGTGGCCGCAGGTAGGTGCCGGTAAATGGTTGCGGATAGGTGCGCGTTAGTGGCCGCAGGTAGGGGCACGTTAGTGGCTGCGTGTAGGTGCCGGTAAGTGGCTGTGGGTAGGTGACAGGAAGTGGCCGCGGCTAAGTGCCGGTAAGTTGCCCCATGTATGCTTCAGAATGTGGCCGCGGGTAGGTGCCGGTAAGTGGCCGCAGGTAGGTGCCGGTAAGTGGCCGCGGGAAGGTGCCGGTAAGTGGCTGTGGGTAGGTGCCGGTAAGTGGCCGCGGGTAGGTGCCGGTAAGTGGCCGCGGGTAGGTGCCAGTAAGTGGCCGTGGGTAGGTACCGGTAAGTGGCCGCGGGTAGGTGCCGGTAAGTGGCCGCGGGTAGGTGCCGGTAAGTGGCCACGGGTAGGTGCCGGTAAATGGTTGCGGATAGGTGCGCGTTAGTGGCTGCAGGTAGGGGCACGTTAGTGGCTGCGGGTAGGTGCCGGTAAGTGGCTGTGGGTAGGTGAGAGGAAGTGGCCGCGGCTAAGTGCCGGGAAGTTGCCCCATGTATGCTTCAGAATGTGGCCGTGGGTAGGTGCCGGTAAGTGGCCGCGGGTAGGTGCCGGTATGAGGCCGCGGTTAGGTGTCGGTAAGTGGCCTCGGGTAGGTGCCGGTAAGTGGCCGCAGGTAGGTTCCGGTAAGTGGCCGCGGGTAGGTGCCGGTAAGTGGGTGTGGGTAGGTGAGAGGAAGTGGTCGTGGCTAAGTGCCGGTAATTGGCCCCATGTATGCTTCAGAATGTGGCCGCGGGTAGGTGCTGGTAAGTGGCCGCGGGTAGGTGCCGGTAAGTGGCTGTGGGTAGGTGACAGGAAGTGGTCGTGGCTAAGTGCCGGTAATTGGCCCCATGTATGCTTCAGAATGTGGCCGCGGGTAGGTGCTGGTAAGTGGCCGCGGGTAGGTGCCGGTAAGTGGCCGTGGGTAGGTGCCGGTGAGTGGCCACGGGTAGGTGCTGGTAAGTGGCCGCGGGTTGGTGCCGGTAAGTGGCCGCGGGTAGGTGCCGGTAAGTGTCCACGGTTAGGTTGCCGGTAAGTGGCCGCGGGTAGGTGCTGGTAAATGGTTGCGGATAGGTGCGCGTTAGTGGCCGCAGGTAGGGGCGCGTTAGTGGCCGCGGGTAGGTGCCGGTAAGTGGCTGTGGGAAGGTGACAGGAAGTGGCCGTGGCTAAGTGCCGGTAATTGGCCCCATGTATGCTTCAGAATGTGACTGCGGGTAGGTGCCGGTAAGTGGCCGTGGATAGGTGCCGGTAAGTGGCCGCGGGTAGGTGCCGGTAAGTGGCCACGGGTAGGTGCCGGTAAGTGGCCGCGGGTAGGTGCCGGTAAGTAGCTGTGGGTAGGTGCCGGTAAATGGTTGCGGATAGGTGCGCGTTAGTGGCCGCAGGTAGCGGCACGTTAGTGGCTGCGGGTAGGTGCCGGTAAGTGGCTGTGGGTAGGTGAAAGGAAGTGGCCGCGGCTAAGTGCCGGTAAGTTGCCCCATGTATGCTTCAGAATGTGGCCGCGGGTAGATGCCGGTAAGTGGCCGCTGGTAGGTGCCGGTAAGTGGCCGCGGGTAGGTGCCGGTAAGTGGCCGTGGGTAGGTGCCGGTAAGTGGCCGCGGGTAGGTGCCGGTAAGTGGCCGCGGGTAGGTGCTGGTAAGTGGCCGTGGGTAGGTGCCGGTAAGTGGCCACGGGTAGGTGCCGGTAAATGGTTGCGGATAGGTGCGCCTTAGTGGCCGCAGGTAGGGGAGCTTTAGTGGCTGCGGGTAGGTGCCGGTAAGTGGCCACGGGTAGGTGCCGGTAAGTGGCCGCAGGTAGGTGTCGGTAAGTGGCCGCGGGTAGGTGCCGGTAAGTAGCTGTGGGTAGGTGCCGGTAAATGGTTGCGGATAGGTGCGCGTTAGTGGCCGCAGGTAGGGGCACGTTAGTGGCTGCGGGTAGGTGCCGGTAAGTGGCTGTGGGTAGGTGACAGGAAGTGGCCGCGGCTAAGTGCCGGTAAGTTGTCCCATGTATGCTTCAGAATGTGGCCGCGGGTAGGTGCCGGTAAGTGGCCGCGGGGAGGTGCCGGTAAGTGGCCGCGGGTAGGTGGCGGTAAGTGGCTGCGGGTATGTGCCGGTAAGTGGCCGCGGGTAGGTGCCGGTAAGTGGCCACGGGTAGGTGCCGGTAAGTGGCCACGGGTAGGTGCCGGTAAATGGTTGCGGATAGGTGCGCGTTAGTGGCTGCAGGTAGGGGCACGTTAGTGGCTGCGGGTAGGTGCTGGTAAATGGCTGTGGGTAGGTGAGAGGAAGTGGCCGCGGCTAAGTGCCGGTAAGTTGTCCCATGTATGCTTCAGAATGTGGCCGCGGGTAGGTGCCGGTAAGTGGCCGTGGGTAGGTGCCGGTATGAGGCCGCGGTTAGGTGCCGGTAAGTGGCCGCAGGTAGGTGCCGGTAAGTGGCCGCAGGTAGGTGCCGGTAAGTGGCCGCGGGTAGGTGCCGGTAAGTGGCCACGGGTAGGTGCCGGTAAGTGGCCGCAGGTAGGTGCCGGTAAGTGTCCATGGGTAGGTGCCGGTAAGTGGCCGCAGGTAGGTGTCCGTAAATGGTTGCAGAAAGGTGCGCGTTAGTGGCCGCAGGTAGGGGCGCGTTAGTGGCCGCGGGTAGGTGCCGGTAAGTGGCTGTGGGTAGGTGACAGGAAGTGGCCGTGGCTAAGTGCCGGTAATTGGCCCCATGTATGCTTCAGAATGTGGCCGCGGGTAGGTGCCGGTAAGTGGCCATGGGTAGGTGCTGGTAAGTGGCCGCGGGTAGGTGCCGGTAAGTGGCCACGGGTAGGTGCCGGTAAGTGGCCGCGGGTACGTGCCGGTAAGTGGCCGCGGGTAGGTGCCGGTAAGTGGCCGCGGGTACGTGCCGGTAAGTGGACACGGGTAGGTGCCGGTAAGTGGCCGTGGGTAGGTGCCGGTAAGTGGCCGCGGTTAGGTGCCGGTAAGTAGCCGCGGGTAGGTGCCGGTAAGTGGCCGTGGGTAGGTGCCATTAAATGGTTGCGGATAGGTGCGCGTTAGTGGCCGCAGGTAGGGGCGCATTAGTGGCTGCGGGTAGGTGCCGGTAAGTGGATGTGGGTAGGTGCCGGTAAGTGGCCGCGGCTAAGTTCCGGTAAGTGGCGCCATGTATGCTTCAGAATGTGGCCGCGGGTAGGTGCCGGTAAGTGGCCGCGGGTAGGTGTCGGTAAATGGTTGCGGATAGGTGCGCGTTAGTGGCCACAGGTAGGGGCACAATAGTGGCTTCGGGTAGGTGCCGGTAAGTGGCTGTGGGTAGGTGACAGGAAGTGGCCGCGGCTAAGTGTCGGTAAGTTGCCCCATGTATGCTTCAGAATGTGGCCGCGGGTAGGTGCCGGTAAGTGGCCGCGGGTAGGTGCCGGTATGAGGCCGCGGTTAGGTACCGGGAAGAGGCTGCGGTTAGGTGCCGGTAAGTGGCCGCAGGTAGGTTTCGGTAAGTGGCCACGGGTAGGTGCCGGTAAGTGGCCGCAGGTAGGTGCCGGTAAGTGTCCACGGGTAGGTGCCGGTAAGTGGCCGCAGGTAGGTGCCGGTAAATGGTTGCGGATAGGTGCGCGTTAGTGGCCGCAGGTAGGGGCACGTTAGTGGCTGCGGGTAGGTGCCGGTAAGTGGCTGTGGGTAGGTGACAGGAAGTGGCCGCGGCTAAGTGCCGGTAAGTTGCCCCATGTATGCTTCAGAATGTGGCTGCGGGTAGGTGCCGGTAAGTGGCTGTGGGTAGGTGACAGGCAGTGGTCGTGGCTAAGTGCCGGTAATTGGCCCCATGTATGCTTCAGAATGTGGCCGCGGGTAGGTGCTGGTAAGTGGCCGCGGGTAGGTGCCGGTAAGTGTCCGTGGGTAGGTGCCGGTAAGTGGCCACGGGTAGGTGCTGGTAAGTGGCCGCGGGTTGGTGCCGGTAAGTGGCCGCGGGTAGGTGCCGGTAAGTGTCCACGGTTAGGTTGCCGGTTAGTGGCCGCGGGTAGGTGCCGGTAAATGGTTGCGGATAGGTGCGCGTTAGTGGCCGCAGGTAGGGGCGCGTTAGTGGCCGTGGGTAGGTGCCGGTAAGTGGCTGTGGGAAGGTGACAGGAATTGGCCGTGGCTAAGTGCCGGTAATTGGCCCCATGTATGCTTCAGAATGTGGCTGCGGGTAGGTGCCGGTAAGTGGCCGTGGATAGGTGCCGGTAAGTGGACGCGGGTAGGTGCCGGTAAGTGGCCGCAGGTAGGTGCCGGTAAGTAGCTGTGGGTAGGTGCCGGTAAATGGTTGCGGATAGGTGCGCGTTAGTGGCCGCAGGTAGGGGCACGTTAGTGGCTGCGGGTAGGTGCCGGTAAGTGGCTGTGGGTAGGTGGCAGGAAGTGGCCGCGGCTAAGTGCCGGTAAGTTGCCCCATGTATGCTTCAGAATGTGGCCGCGGGTAGGTGCCGGTAAGTGGCCGCGGGTAGGTGTCGGTAAGTGGCCGCGGGTAGGTGCCGGTAAGTGGCCGTGGGTAGGTGCCAGTAAGTGGCCGCGGGTAGGTGCCGGTAAGTGGCCGCGGGTAGGTGCTGGTAAGTGGCCGTGGGTAGGTGCCGGTAAGTGGCCACGGGTAGGTGACGGTAAGTGGACACGGGTAGGTGCCGGTAAATGGTTGCGGATAGGTGCGCGTTAGTGGCTGCAGGTAGGGGCACGTTAGTGGCTGCGGGTAGGTGCCGGTAAGTGGCTGTGGGTAGGTGAGAGGAAGTGGCCGCGGCTATGTGCCGGTAAGTTGCCCCATGTATGCTTCAGAATGTGGGCGCGCGTCGGTGCCGGTAAGTGGCCGCGGATAGGTGCCGGTATGAGGCCGCGGTTAGGTGCCGGTAAGTGGCAGCGGGTAGGTGCCGGTAAGTGGCCGCAGGTAGGTGCCGGTAAGTGGTCGCGGGTAGGTGCCGGTAAGTGGCCACGGGTAGGTGCCGGTAAGTGGCCGCAGGTAGGTGCCGGTAAGTGTCCATGGGTAGGTGCCGGTAAGTGGCCGCAGGTAGGTGCCGGTAAATGGTTGCGGATAGGTGCGCGTTAGTGGCCGCAGGTAGGGGCGCGTTAGTGGCCGTGGGTAGGTGCCGGTAAGTGGCTGTGGGTAGGTGACAGGAAGTGGCCGCGGCTAAGTGCCAGAAAGTTGCCCCATGTTTGCTTTAGAATGTGGCCGCGTGTAGGTGCCGGTAAGTGGCCACAGGTAGGTGCCGGTAAGTGGCCGCGGGTAGGTGCCGGTAAGTGGCTGCGGGTAGGTGCCGGTAAGTGGCCGCGGGTAGGTGCCGGTCAGTGGCCGCGGGTAGGTGCCGGTAAGTGGCCGTGGGTAGGTGCCGGTAAGTGGCCTCGGGTAGGTGCCGGTAAGTGGCCGCGGGTAGGTGCCGGTAAGTGGCCACGGGTAGGTGCCGGTAAGTGGCCACGGGTCGGTGCCGGTAAGTGGCCACGGGTAGGTGCCGGTAAATGGTTGCGGATAGGTGCGCGTTAGTGGCTGCAGGTAGGGGCACGTTAGTGGCTGTGGGTAGGTGCCGGTAAGTGGCTGTTGGTAGGTGAGTGGAAGTGGCCGCGGCTAAGTGCCGGTAAGTTGCCCCATGTATGCTTCAGAATGTGGCCGCGGGTAGGTGCCGGTAAGTGGCCCCGGTTAGGTGCCGGTAAGTGGCCGCGGGTAGGTGCCGGTAAGTGGCCGCAGGTAGGTGCCGGTAAGTGGCCGCGGGTAGGTGCCGGTAAGTGGCAGTGGGTAGGTGACAGGAAGTGGCCGTGGCTAAGTGCCGGTAATTGGCCCCATGCATGCTTCAGAATGTGGCCGCGGGTAGGTGCTGGTAAGTGGCCATGGGTAGGTGCCGGTAAGTGGCCGCGGGTAGGTGCTGGTAAGTGGCCTCGGGTAGGTGCCGGTAAGTGGCCACAGATAGGTGCCGGTAAGTGGCCGCGGGTAGGTGCCGGTAAGTGGACACGGGTTGGTGCCGGTAAGTGGCCGCGGGTAGGTGCCGGTAAGTGGCCGTGGGTAGGTGCAGGTAAGTGGCCGCAGTTAGGTGCCGGTAAGTGGCCACGGGTAGGTGCCGGTAAATGGTTGCGGATAGGTGCGCCTTAGTGGCCGCAGGTAGGGGCGCGTTAGTGGCTGCGGGTAGGTGCCGGTAAGTGGCCACGGGTAGGTGCCGGTAAGTGGCCGCAGGTAGGTGCCGGTAAGTGGCCGCGGGTAGGTGCCGGTAAGTAGCTGTGGGTAGGTGCCGGTAAATGGTTGCGGATAGGTGCGCGTTAGTGGCCGCAGGTAGGGGCACGTTAGTGGCTGCGGGTAGGTGCCGGTAAGTGGCTGTGGGTAGGTGACAGGAAGTGGCCGCGGCTAAGTGCCGGTAAGTTGTCCCATGTATGCTTCAGAATGTGGCCGCGGGTAGGTGCCGGTAAGTGGCCGCGGGGAGGTGCCGGTAAGTGGCCGCGGGGAGGTGCCGGTAAGTGGCCGCGGGTAGGTGGCGGTAAGTGGCTGCGGGTATGTGCCGGTAAGTGGCCGCGGGTGGGTGCCGGTAAGTGGCCACGGGAAGGTCCCGGTAAGTGGCCACGGGTAGGTGCCGGTAAATGGTTGCGGATAGGTGCGCGTTAGTGGCTGCAGGTAGGGGCACGTTAGTGGCTGCGGGTAGGTGCTGGTAAATGGCTGTGGGTAGGTGAGAGGAAGTGGCCGCGGCTAAGTGCCGGTAAGTTGTCCCATGTATGCTTCAGAATGTGGCCGCGGGTAGGTGCCGGTAAGTGGCCGTGGGTAGGTGCCGGTATGAGGCCGCGGTTAGGTGCCGGTAAGTGGCCGCAGGTAGGTGCCGGTAAGTGGCCGTGGGTAGGTGCCGGTAAGTGGCCACGGGTAGGTGCCGGTAAGTGGCCGCAGGTAGGTGCCGGTAAGTGTCCATGGGTAGGTGCCGGTAAGTGGCCGCAGGTAGGTGCCGGTAAATGGTTGCAGAAAGGTGCGCGTTAGTGGCCGCAGGTAGGGGCGCGTTAGTGGCCGCGGGTAGGTGCCGGTAAGTGGCTGTGGGTAGGTGACAGGAAGTGGCCGTGGCTAAGTGCCGGTAATTGGCCCCATGTATGCTTCAGAATGTGGCCGCGGGTAGGTGCCGGTAAGTGGCCATGGGTAGGTGCTGGTAAGTGGCCGCGGGTAGGTGCCGGTAAGTGGCCACGGGTAGGTGCCGGTAAGTGGCCGCGGGTACGTGCCGGTAAGTGGCCGCGGGTAGGTGCCGGTAAGTGGCCGCGGGTAGGTGCCGGTAAGTGGACACGGGTAGGTGTCGGTAAGTGGCCGTGGGTAGGTGCCGGTAAGTGGCCGCGGTTAGGTGCCGGTAAGTAGCCGCAGGTAGGTGCCGGTAAGTGGCCGTGGGTAGGTGCCGTTAAATGGTTGCGGATAGGTGCGCGTTAGTGGCCGCAGGTAGGGGCGCATTAGTGGCTGCGGGTAGGTGCCGGTAAGTGAATGTGGGTAGGTGCCGGTAAGTGGCCGCGGCTAAGTTCCGGTAAGTGGCGCCATGTATGCTTCAGAATGTGGCCGCGGGTAGGTGCCGGTAAGTGGCCGCGGGTAGGTGTCGGTAAATGGTTGTGGATAGCTGCGCGTTAGTGGCCGCAGGTAGGGGCGCGTTAGTGGCTGTGGGTAGGTGACATGAAGTGGCTGCGGCTAAGTGCCGGTAAGTGACCCCATGTATGCTTCAGAATGTGGCCGCGGGTAGGTGCCGGTAAGTGGCCGTGGGTAGGTGCCGGTAAGTGGCTGCGGGTAGGTGCCGGTAAGTGGCCGCGGGTAGGTGCCGGTAAGTGGCCACGGGTAGGTGTCGGTAAGTGGCCGTGTGTAGGTGCCGGTAAATGGTTGCGGATAGGTGCGCGTTAGTGGCCGCAGGTAGGGGCACGTTAGTGACTTCGGGTAGGTGCCGGTAAGTGGCTGTGGTTAGGTGACAGGAAGTGGCCGCGGGTAGGTGCCGGTATGATGCCACGGTTAGGTACCGGGAAGAGGCTGCGGTTAGGTGCCGGTAAGTGGCCGCAGGTAGGTTTCGGTAAGTGGCCACGGGTAGGTGCCGGTAAGTGGCCGCAGGTAGGTGCCGGTAAGTGTCCACGGGTCGGTGCCGGTAAGTGGCTGCAGGTAGGTGCCGGTAAATGGTTGCGGATAGGTGCGCGTTAGTGGCCGCAGGTAGGGGCACGTTAGTGGCTGCGTGTAGGTGCCGGTAAGTGGCTGTGGGTAGGTGACAGGAAGTGGCCGCGGCTAAGTGCCGGTAAGTTGCCCCATGTATGCTTCAGAATGTGGCTGCGGGTAGGTGCCGGTAAGTGGCCGCAGGTAGGTGCCGGTAAGTGGCCGCGGGAAGGTGCCGGTAAGTGGCTGTGGGTAGGTGCCGGTAAGTGGCCGCGGGTAGGTGCCGGTAAGTGGCCGCGGGTAGGTGCCAGTAAGTGGCCGTGGGTAGGTACCGGTAAGTGGCCGCGGGTAGGTGCCGGTAAGTGGCCGCGGGTAGGTGCCGGTAAGTGGCCACGGGTAGGTGCCGGTAAATGGTTGCGGATAGGTGCGCGTTAGTGGCTGCAGGTAGGGGCACGTTAGTGGCTGCGGGTAGGTGCCGGTAAGTGGCTGTGGGTAGGTGACAGGAAGTGGTCGTGGCTAAGTGCCGGTAATTGGCCCCATGTATGCTTCAGAATGTGGCCGCGGGTAGGTGCTGGTAAGTGGCCGCGGGTAGGTGCCGGTAAGTGGCCGTGGGTAGGTGCCGGTGAGTGGCCACGGGTAGGTGCTGGTAAGTGGCCGCGGGTTGGTGCCGGTAAGTGGCCGCGGGTAGGTGCCGGTAAGTGTCCACGGTTAGGTTGCCGGTAAGTGGCCGCGGGTAGGTGCCGGTAAATGGTTGCGGATAGGTGCGCGTTAGTGGCCGCAGGTAGGGGCGCGTTAGTGGCCGCGGGTAGGTGCCGGTAAGTGGCTGTGGGAAGGTGACAGGAAGTGGCCGTGGCTAAGTGCCGGTAATTGGCCCCATGTATGCTTCAGAATGTGACTGCGGGTAGGTGCCGGTAAGTGGCCGTGGATAGGTGCCGGTAAGTGGCCGCGGGTAGGTGCCGGTAAGTGGCCACGGGTAGGTGCCGGTAAGTGGCCGCGGGTAGGTGCCGGTAAGTAGCTGTGGGTAGGTGCCGGTAAATGGTTGCGGATAGGTGCGCGTTAGTGGCCGCAGGTAGCGGCACGTTAGTGGCTGCGGGTAGGTGCCGGTAAGTGGCTGTGGGTAGGTGAAAGGAAGTGGCCGCGGCTAAGTGCCGGTAAGTTGCCCCATGTATGCTTCAGAATGTGGCCGCGGGTAGATGCCGGTAAGTGGCCGCTGGTAGGTGCCGGTAAGTGGCCGCGGGTAGGTGCCGGTAAGTGGCCGTGGGTAGGTGCCGGTAAGTGGCCGCGGGTAGGTGCCGGTAAGTGGCCGCGGGTAGGTGCTGGTAAGTGGCCGTGGGTAGGTGCCGGTAAGTGGCCACGGGTAGGTGCCGGTAAATGGTTGCGGATAGGTGCGCCTTAGTGGCCGCAGGTAGGGGAGCTTTAGTGGCTGCGGGTAGGTGCCGGTAAGTGGCCACGGGTAGGTGCCGGTAAGTGGCCGCAGGTAGGTGTCGGTAAGTGGCCGCGGGTAGGTGCCGGTAAGTAGCTGTGGGTAGGTGCCGGTAAATGGTTGCGGATAGGTGCGCGTTAGTGGCCGCAGGTAGGGGCACGTTAGTGGCTGCGGGTAGGTGCCGGTAAGTGGCTGTGGGTAGGTGACAGGAAGTGGCCGCGGCTAAGTGCCGGTAAGTTGTCCCATGTATGCTTCAGAATGTGGCCGCGGGTAGGTGCCGGTAAGTGGCCGCGGGGAGGTGCCGGTAAGTGGCCGCGGGTAGGTGGCGGTAAGTGGCTGCGGGTATGTGCCGGTAAGTGGCCGCGGGTAGGTGCCGGTAAGTGGCCACGGGTAGGTGCCGGTAAGTGGCCACGGGTAGGTGCCGGTAAATGGTTGCGGATAGGTGCGCGTTAGTGGCTGCAGGTAGGGGCACGTTAGTGGCTGCGGGTAGGTGCTGGTAAATGGCTGTGGGTAGGTGAGAGGAAGTGGCCGCGGCTAAGTGCCGGTAAGTTGTCCCATGTATGCTTCAGAATGTGGCCGCGGGTAGGTGCCGGTAAGTGGCCGTGGGTAGGTGCCGGTATGAGGCCGCGGTTAGGTGCCGGTAAGTGGCCGCAGGTAGGTGCCGGTAAGTGGCCGCAGGTAGGTGCCGGTAAGTGGCCGCGGGTAGGTGCCGGTAAGTGGCCACGGGTAGGTGCCGGTAAGTGGCCGCAGGTAGGTGCCGGTAAGTGTCCATGGGTAGGTGCCGGTAAGTGGCCGCAGGTAGGTGTCGGTAAATGGTTGCAGAAAGGTGCGCGTTAGTGGCCGCAGGTAGGGGCGCGTTAGTGGCCGCGGGTAGGTGCCGGTAAGTGGCTGTGGGTAGGTGACAGGAAGTGGCCGTGGCTAAGTGCCGGTAATTGGCCCCATGTATGCTTCAGAATGTGGCCGCGGGTAGGTGCCGGTAAGTGGCCATGGGTAGGTGCTGGTAAGTGGCCGCGGGTAGGTGCCGGTAAGTGGCCACGGGTAGGTGCCGGTAAGTGGCCGCGGGTACGTGCCGGTAAGTGGCCGCGGGTAGGTGCCGGTAAGTGGCCGCGGGTACGTGCCGGTAAGTGGACACGGGTAGGTGCCGGTAAGTGGCCGTGGGTAGGTGCCGGTAAGTGGCCGCGGTTAGGTGCCGGTAAGTAGCCGCGGGTAGGTGCCGGTAAGTGGCCGTGGGTAGGTGCCATTAAATGGTTGCGGATAGGTGCGCGTTAGTGGCCGCAGGTAGGGGCGCATTAGTGGCTGCGGGTAGGTGCCGGTAAGTGGATGTGGGTAGGTGCCGGTAAGTGGCCGCGGCTAAGTTCCGGTAAGTGGCGCCATGTATGCTTCAGAATGTGGCCGCGGGTAGGTGCCGGTAAGTGGCCGCGGGTAGGTGTCGGTAAATGGTTGCGGATAGGTGCGCGTTAGTGGCCACAGGTAGGGGCACAATAGTGGCTTCGGGTAGGTGCCGGTAAGTGGCTGTGGGTAGGTGACAGGAAGTGGCCGCGGCTAAGTGTCGGTAAGTTGCCCCATGTATGCTTCAGAATGTGGCCGCGGGTAGGTGCCGGTAAGTGGCTGCGGGTAGGTGCCGGTATGAGGCCGCGGTTAGGTATCGGGAAGAGGCTGCGGTTAGGTGCCGGTAAGTGGCCGCGGGAAGGTGCCGGTAAGTGGCTGTGGGTAGGTGCCGGTAAGTGGCCGCGGGTAGGTGCCGGTAAGTGGCCGCGGGTAGGTGCCAGTAAGTGGCCGTGGGTAGGTGCCGGTAAGTGGCCGCGGGTAGGTGCCGGTAAGTGGCCGCGGGTAGGTGCCGGTAAGTGGCCACGGGTAGGTGCCGGTAAGTAGCTGTGGGTAGGTGCCGGTAAATGGTTGCGGATAGGTGCGCGTTAGTGGCCACAGGTAGGGGCACGTTAGTGGCTGCGGGTAGGTGCCGGTAAGTGGCTGTGGGTAGGTGGCAGGAAGTGGCCGCAGCTAAGTGCCGGTAAGTTGCCTCATGTATGCTTCAGAATGTGGCCGCGGGTAGGTGCCGGTAAGTGGCCGCGGGTAGGTGTCGGTAAGTGGCCGCGGGTAGGTGCCGGTAAGTGGCCGCGGGTAGGTGCCGGTAAGTGGCCGCGGGTAGGTGCTGGTAAGTGGCCGTGGGTAGGTGCCGGTAAGTGGCCACGGGTAGGTGCCGGTAAGTGGACACGGGTAGGTGCCGGTAAATGGTTGCGGATAGGTGCGCGTTAGTGGCTGCGGGTAGGTGCCGGTAAGTGGCTGTGGGTAGGTGAGAGGAAGTGGCCGCGGCTATGTGCCGGTAAGTTGCCCCATGTATGCTTCAGAATGTGGCCGCGGGTAGGTGCCGGTAAGTGGCCGCGGGTAGGTGCCGGTATGAGGCCGCGGTTAGGTGCCGGTAAGTGGCCGCGGGTAGGTGCCGGTAAGTGGCTGTGGGTAGGTGACAGGAAGTGGTCGTGGCTAAGTGCCGATAATTGGCCCCATGTATGCTTCAGAATGTGGCCGCGGGTAGGTGCTGGTAAGTGGCCGCGGGTAGGTGCCGGTATGTGGCCGTGGGTAGGTGCCGGTGAGTGGCCACGGGTAGGTGCTGGTAAGTGGCCGCGGCTTGGTGCCGGTAAGTGGCCGCGGGTAGGTGCCGGTAAGTGTCCACGGTTAGGTTGCCGGTAAGTGGCCGCGGGTAGGTGCCGGTAAATGGTTGCGGATAGGTGCGCGTTAGTGGCCGCAGGTAGGGGCGCGTTAGTGGCCGCGGGTAGGTGCCGGTAAGTGGCTGTGGGAAGGTGACAGGAAGTGGCCGTGGCTAAGTGCCGGTAATTGGCCCCATGTATGCTTCAGAATGTGGCTGCGGGTAGGTGCCGGTAAGTGGCCGTGGATAGGTGCCGGTAAGTGGCCGCGGGTAGGTGCCGGTAAGTGGCCACGGGTAGGTGCCGGTAAGTGGCCGCGGGTAGGTGCCGGTAAGTAGCTGTGAGTAGGTGCCGGTAAATGGTTGCGGATAGGTGCGCGTTAGTGGCCGCAGGTAGCGGCACGTTAGTGGCTGCGGGTAGGTGCCGGTAAGTGGCTGTGGGTAGGTGAAAGGAAGTGGCCGCGGCTAAGTGCTGGTAAGTTGCCCCATGTATGCTTCAGAATGTGGCCGCGGGTAGGTGCCGGTAAGTGGCCGCGGGTAGGTGCCGGTAAGTGGCCGCGGGTAGGTGCCGGTAAGTGGCCGTGGGTAGGTGCCGGTAAGTGGCCGTGGGTAGGTGCCGGTAAGTGGCCACGGGTAGGTGCCGGTAAGTGGCCACGGGTAGGTGCCGGTAAATGGTTGCGGATAGGTGCGCGTTAGTGGCTGCAGGTAGGGGCACGTTAGTGGCTGCGGGTAGGTGCCGGTAAGTGGCTGTGGGTAGGTGAGAGGAAGTGGCCGCGGCTAAGTGCCGGTAAGTTGCCCCATGTATGCTTCAGAATGTGGCCGCGGGTAGGTGCCGGTAAGTGGCCGCGGGTAGGTGCCGGTATGAGGCCACGGTTAGGTGCTGGTAAGTGGCAGCAGGTAGGTGCCGGTAAGTGGCCGCAGGTAGGTGCCGGTAAGTGGCCGCGGGTAGGTGCCGGTAAGTGGCCACGGGTAGGTGCCGGTAAGTGGCCGCAGGTAGGTGCCGGTAAGTGTCCATGGGTAGGTGCCGGTAAGTGGCCGCAGGTAGGTGCCGGTAAATGGTTGCGGATAGGTGCGCGTTAGTGGCCGCAGGTAGGGGCACGTTAGTGGCCGCGGGTAGGTGCCGGTAAGTGGCTGTGGGTAGGTGACAGGAAGTGGCCGCGGCTAAGTGCCGGTAAGTTGCCCCATGTATGCTTCAGAATGTGGCCGCGGGTAGGTGCCGGTAAGTGGCCGCAGGTAGGTAACGGTAAGTGGCCGCGGGAAGGTGCCGGTAAGTGGCTGCGGGTAGGTGCCGGTAAGTGGCCGCGGGTAGGTGCCGGTAAGTGGCCGCGGGTAGGTGCCAGTAAGTGGCCGTGGGTAGGTGCCGGTAAGTGGCCGCGGGTAGGTGCCGGTAAGTGGCCGTGGGTAGGTGCCGGTAAGTGGCCACGGGTAGGTGCCGGTAAGTGGCCACGGGTAGGTGCCGGTAAATGATTGCGGATAGGTGCGCGTTAGTGGCTGCAGGTAGGGGCACGTTAGTGGCTGCGGGTAGGTGCCGGTAAGTGGCTGTGGGTAGGTGAGAGGAAGTGGCCGCGGCTAAGTGCCGGTAAGTTGCCCCATGTATGCTTCAGAATGTGGCCGCGGGTAGGTGCCGGTAAGTGGCCACGGGTAGGTGCCGGTAAATGGTTGCGGATAGGTGCGCGTTAGTGGCTGCAGGTAGGAGCACGTTAGTGGCTGCGGGTAGGTGCCGGTAAGTGGCTGTGGGTAGGTGAGAGGAAGTGGCCGCAGCTAAGTGCCGGTAAGTTGCCCCATGTATGCTTCAGAATGTGGCCGCGGGTGGGTGCCGGTAAGTGGCCGCGGGTAGGTGCCGGTATGAGGCCGCGGTTAGGTGCCGGTAAGTGCCCGCGGTAGGTGCCGGTAAGTGGCCGCAGGTAGGTGCCGGTAAGTGGCCGCGGGTAGGTGCCGATAAGTGGCCGTGGGTAGGTGCCGGTAAGTGGCCGCAGGTAGGTGTCGGTAAGTGGCCGTGGGTAGGTGCCGGTAAGTGGCCTCGGGTAGGTGCCGGTAAGTGGCCGCGGGTAGGTGCCGGTAAGTGGCCACGGGTAGGTGCCGGTAAGTGGCCGCGGGTAGGTGCCGGTAAGTGGCCGTGGGTAGGTGCCGGTAAGTGGCCTCGGGTAGGTGCCGGTAAGTGGCCGCGGGTAGGTGCCGGTAAGTGGCCGTGGGTAGGTACCGGTAAATGGTTGCGGATAGGTGCGCGTTAGTGGCTGCAGGTAGGGGCACGTTAGTGGCTGCGGGTAGGTGCCGGTAAGTGGCTGTGGGTAGGTGAGAGGAAGTGGCCGCGGCTAAGTGCCGGTAAGTTGCCCCATGTATGCTTCAGAATGTGGCCGCGGGTAGGTGCCGGTAAGTGGCCGCGGGTAGGTGCCTTTATGAGGCCGCGGTTAGGTGCCGGTAAGTGGCCGCGGGTAGGTGCCGGTAAGTGGCCGCAGGTAGGTGCCGGTAAGTGGCCTCGGGTAGGTGCTGGTAAGTGGCTGTGGGAGGTGAGAGGAAGTGGCCGCGGCTAAGTGCCGGTAAGTTGCCCCATGTATGCTTCAGAATGTGGCCGCGGGTAGGTGCCGGTAAGTGGCCGCGGGTATGTGCCGGTAAGTGGCTGCGGGTAGGTGCCGGTAAGTGGCCGCGGGTAGGTGCCGGTAAGTGGCCGCAGGTAGGTGCCGGTAAGTGGCCGCGGGTAGGTGCCGGTAAGTGGCCACAGGTAGGTGCCGGTAAGTGGCCGCAGGTAGGTGCCGGTAAGTGTCCATGGGTAGGTGCCGGTAAGTGGACGCAGGTAGGTGCCGGTAAATGGTTGCGGATAGGTGCGCGTTAGTGGCCGCAGGTAGGGGCGCGTTAGTGGCCGCGGGTAGGTGCCGGTAAGTGGCTGTGGGTAGGTGACAGGAAGTGGCCGCGGCTAAGTGCCGGTAAGTTGCCCCATGTATGCTTCAGAATGTGGCCGCGGGTAGGTGCCGGTAAGTGGCCGCGGGTAGGTGCCGGTAAGTGGCCGCGGTTAGGTGCCGGTAAGTGGCTATGGGTAGGTGTCGGTAAGTGGCTGCGGGTAGGTGCCGGTAAGTGGCCGTGGGTAGGTGCCGGTAAGTGGCTGCGGGTAGGTGCCGGTAAGTGGCCGCGGGTAGGTGCCGGTAAGTGGCCACGGGTAGGTGCCGGTAAGTGGCCACGGGTAGGTGCCGGTAAATGGTTGCGGATAGGTGCGCGTTAGTGGCTGCAGATAGGGGAACGTTAGTGGCTGCGGGTAGGTGCCGGTAAGTGGCTGTGGGTAGGTGAGATGAAGTGGCCGCGGCTAAGTCCTGGTAAGTTGCCCCATGTATGCTTCAGAATGTGGCCGCGGGTAGGTGCCGGTAAGTGGCCGCGGGTAGGTGCCGGTATGAGGCCGCGGTTAGGTGCCGGTAAGTGGCCGCGGGTAGGTGCCGGTAAGTGGCCGCAGGTAGGTGCCGGTAAGTGGCCGCGGGTAGGTGTCAGTAAGTGGCCACGGGTAGGTGCCGGTAAGTGGCCTCGGGTAGGTGCCGGTAAGTGGCCGCGGGTAGGGGCACGTTAGTGGCTGCGGGTAGGTGCCGGTAAGTGGCCGTGGGTAGGTGCCGGTAAGTGGCCACAGGTAGGTGTCGGTAAGTGGCCGTGGGTAGGTGCCGGTAAATGGTTGCGGATAGGTGCGCGTTAGTGGCCGCAGGTAGGGGCACGTTAGTGGCTTCGGGTAGGTGCCGGTAAGTGGCTGTGGGTAGGTGACAGGAAGTGGCCGCGGCTAAGTGTCGGTAAGTTGCCCCATGTATGCTTCAGAATGTGGCCGCGGGTAGGTGCCGGTAAGTGGCCGCGGGTAGGTGCCGGTATGAGGCCGCGGTTAGGTGCCGGGAAGAGGCTGCGGTTAGGTGCCGGTAAGTGGCCGCAGGTAGGTTTCGGTAAGTGGCCACGGGTAGGTGTCGGTAAGTGGCCGCAGGTAGGTGCCGGTAATTGTCCACGGGTAGGTGCCGGTAAGTGGCCGCAGGTAGGTGCCGGTAAATGGTTGCCTATAGGTGCGCGTTAGTGGCCGCAGGTAGGGGCACGTTAGTGGCTGCGGGTAGGTGCCGGTAAGTGGCTGTGGGTAGGTGACAGGGAGTGGCCGCGACTAAGTGCCGGTAAGTTGCCCCATGTATGCTTCAGAATGTGGCTGCGGGTAGGTGCCGGTAAGTGGCCGCAGGTAGGTGCCGGTAAGTGGCCGCGGGAAGGTGCCGGTAAGTGGCTGTGGGTAGGTGCCGGTAAGTGGCCGCGGGTAGGTGCCGGTAAGTGGACGCGGGTAGGTGCCAGTAAGTGGCCGTGGGTAGGTGCCGGTAAGTGGCCGCGGGTAGGTGCCGGTAAGTGGCCGCGGGTAGGTGCCGGTAAGTGGCCACGGGTAGGTGCCGGTAAGTGGCCACGGGTAGGTGCCGGTAAATGGTTGCGGATAGGTGCGCTTTAGTGGCTGCAGGTAGGGGCACGTTAGTGGCTGCGGGCAGGTGCCGGTAAGTAGCTGTGGGTAGGTGAGAGGAAGTGGCCGCGGCTAAGTGCCGGGAAGTTGCCCCATGTATGCTTCAGAATGTGGCCGCGGGTAGGTGCCGGTAAGTGGCCGCGGGTAGGTGCCGGTATGAGGCCGCGGTTAGGTGTCGGTTAGTGGCCTCGGGTAGGTGCCGGTAAGTGGCCGCAGGTAGGTGCCGGTAAGTGGCCGCGGGTAGGTGCCGGTAAGTGGCTGTGGGTAGGTGAGAGGAAGTGGTCGTGGCTAAGTGCCGGTAATTGGCCCCATGTATGCTTCAGAATGTGGCCGCGGGTAGGTGCTGGTAAGTGGCCGCGGGTAGGTGCCGGTAAGTGGCTGTGGGTAGGTGACAGGAAGTGGTCGTGGCTAAGTGCCGGTAATTGGCCCCATGTATGCTTCAGAATGTGGCCGCGGGTAGGTGCTGGTAAGTGGCCGCGGGTAGGTGCCGGTAAGTGGCCGTGGGTAGGTGCCGGTGAGTGGCCACGGGTAGGTGCTGGTAAGTGGCCGCGGGTTGGTGCCGGTAAGTGGCCGCGGGTAGGTGCCGGTAAGTGTCCACGGTTAGGTTGCCGGTAAGTGGCCGCGGGTAGGTGCCGGTAAATGGTTGCGGATAGGTGCGCGTTAGTGGCCGCAGGTAGGGGCGCGTTAGTGGCCGCGGGTAGGTGCCGGTAAGTGGCTGTGGGAAGGTGACAGGAAGTGGCCCTGGCTAAGTGCCGGTAATTGGCCCCATGTATGCTTCAGAATGTGGCTGCGGGTAGGTGCCGGTAAGTGGCCGTGGATAGGTGCCGGTAAGTGGCCGCGAGTAGGTGCCGGTAAGTGGCCACGGGTAGGTGCCGGTAAGTGGCCGCGGGTAGGTGTCGGTAAGTAGCTGTGGGTAGGTGCCGGTAAATGGTTGCGGATAGGTGCGCGTTAGTGGCCGCAGGTAGCGGCACGTTAGTGGCTGCGGGTAGGTGCCGGTAAGTGGCTGTGGGTAGGTGAAAGGAAGTGGCCGCGGCTAAGTGCCGGTAAGTTGCCCCATGTATGCTTCAGAATGTGGCCGCGGGTAGGTGCCGGTAAGTGGCCGCGGGTAGGTGCCGGTAAGTGGCCGCGGGTAGGTGCCGGTAAGTGGCCGTGGGTAGGTGCCGGTAAGTGGCCGCGGGTAGGTGCCGGTAAGTGGCCGCGGGTAGGTGCTGGTAAGTGGCCGTGGGTAGGTGCCGGTAAGTGGCCACGGGTAGGTGCCGGTAAGTGGCCGCGGGTAGGTGCCGGTAAGTGGCTGCGGGTAAGTGCCGGTAAGTGGCCGCAGGTAGGTGAAGGTAAGTGGCCTCGGGTAGGTGCCGGTAAGTGGCTGTGGAAGGTGAGAGGAAGTGGCCGCGGCTAAGTGCCGGTAAGTTGCCCCATGTATGCTTCAGAATGTGGCCGCGGGTAGGTGCCGGTAAGTGGCCGCGGGTAGGTGCCGGTAAGTGGCTGCGGGTAGGTGCCGGTAAGTGGCCGCGGGTAGGTGCCGGTAAGTGGCCGCAGGTAGGTGCCGGTAAGTGGCCGCGGGTAGGTGCCGGTAAGTGGCCACAGGTAGGTGCCGGTAAGTGGCCGCAGGTAGGTGCCGGTAAGTGTCCATGGGTAGGTGCCGGTAAGTGGACGCAGGTAGGTGCCGGTAAATGGTTGCGGATAGGTGCGCGTTAGTGGCCGCAGGTAGGGGCGCGTTAGTGGCCGCGGGTAGGTGCCGGTAAGTGGCTGTGGGTAGGTGAGAGGAAGTGGCCGCGGCTAAGTGCCGGTAAGTTGCCCCATGTATGCTTCAGAATGTGGCCGCGGGTAGGTGCCGGTAAGTGGCCACGGGTAGGTGCCGGTAAATGGTTGCGGATAGGTGTGCGTTAGTGGCTGCAGGTAGGAGCACGTTAGTGGCTGCGGGTAGGTGCCGGTAAGTGGCCGCGGTTAGGTGCCGGTAAGTGGCTGTGGGTAGGTGTCGGTAAGTGGCTTTGGGTAGGTGCCGGTAAGTGGCCGTGGGTAGGTGCCGGTAAGTGGCTGCGGGTAGGTGCCGGTAAGTGGCCGCGGGTAGGTGCCGGTAAGTGGCCGCGGTTAGGTGCCGGTAAGTGGCTGTGGGTAGGTGTCGGTAAGTGGCTGCGGGTAGGTGCCGGTAAGTGGCCGTGGGTAGGTGCCGGTAAGTGGCTGCGGGTAGGTGCCGGTAAGTGGCCGCGGGTAGGTGCCGGTAAGTGGCCACGGGTAGGTGCCGGTAAGTGGCCACGGGTAGGTGCCGGTAAATGGTTGCGGATAGGTGCGCGTTAGTGGCTGCAGATAGGGGAACGTTAGTGGCTGCGGGTAGGTGCCGGTAAGTGGCTGTGGGTAGGTGAGATGAAGTGGCCGCGGCTAAGTCCTGGTAAGTTGCCCCATGTATGCTTCAGAATGTGGCCGCGGGTAGGTGCCGGTAAGTGGCCGCGGGTAGGTGCCGGTATGAGGCCGCGGTTAGGTGCCGGTAAGTGGCCGCGGGTAGGTGCCGGTAAGTGGCCGCAGGTAGGTGCCGGTAAGTCGCCGCGGGTAGGTGTCGGTAAGTGGCCACGGGTAGGTGCCGGTAAGTGGCCGCAGGTAGGTGCCGGTAAGTGTCCATGGGTAGGTGCCGGTAAATGGTTGCGGATAGGTGCCGGTAAGTGGCCGTGGGTAGGTGCCGGTAAGTGGCCGCGGGTAGGTGCCGGTAAGTGGCCACGGGTAGGTGCCGGTAAGTGGCCACGGGTAGGTGCCGGTAAGTGGCCACGGGTAGGTGCCGGTAAATGGTTGCGGATAGGTGCGCGTTAGTGGCTGCAGGTAGGAGCACGTTAGTGGCTGCGGGTAGGTGCCGGTAAGTGGCTGTGGGTAGGTGAGAGGAAGTGGCCGCGGCTAAGTGCCGGTAAGTTGCCCCATGTATGCTTCAGAATGTGGCCGCGGGTGGGTGCCGGTAAGTGGCCGCGGGTAGGTGCCGGTAAGTGGCCGCAGGTAGGTGCCGGTAAGTGGCCGCGGGTAGGTGCCGGTAAGTGGCCACGGGTAGGTGCCGGTAAGTGGCCGCAGGTAGGTGTCGGTAAGTGGCCGTGGGTAGGTGCCGGTAAGTGGCCTCGGGTAGGTGCCGGTAAGTGGCGCGGGTAGGTGCCGGTAAGTGGCCACGGGTAGGTGCCGGTAAGTGGCCGCGGGTAGGTGCCGGTAAGTGGCCGTGGGTAGGTGCCGGTAAGTGGCCTCAGGTAGGTGCCGGTAAGTGGCCGCGGGTAGGGGCACGTTAGTGGCTGCGGGTAGGTGCCGGTAAGTGGCCGTGGGTAGGTGCCGGTAAGTGGCCACGGGTAGGTGTCGGTAAGTGGCCGTGGGTAGGTGCCGGTAAATGGTTGCGGATAGGTGCGCGTTAGTGGCCGCAGGTAGGGGCACGTTAGTGGCTTCGGGTAGGTGCCGGTAAGTGGCTGTGGGTAGGTGACAGGAAGTGGCCGCGGCTAAGTGTCGGTAAGTTGCCCCATGTATGCTTCAGAATGTGGCCGCGGGTAGGTGCCGGTAAGTGGCCGCGGGTAGGTGCCGGTATGAGGCCGCGGTTAGGTACCGGGAAGAGGCTGCGGTTAGGTGCCGGTAAGTGGCCGCAGGTAGGTTTCGGTAAGTGGCCACGGGTAGGTGCCGGTAAGTGGCCGCAGGTAGGTGCCGGTAAATGGTTGCGGATAGGTGCGCGTTAGTGGCCGCAGGTAGGGGCACGTTAGTGGCTGCGGGTAGGTGCCGGTAAGTGGCTGTGGGTAGGTGACAGGGAGTGGCCGCGGCTAAGTGCCGGTAAGTTGCCCCATGTATGCTTCAGAATGTGGCTGTGGGTAGGTGCCGGTAAGTGGCCGCAGGTAGGTGCCGGTAAGTGGCCGCGGGAAGGTGCCGGTAAGTGGCTGTGGGTAGGTGCCGGTAAGTGGCCGCGGGTAGGTGCCGGTAAGTGGCCGCGGGTAGGTGCCAGTAAGTGGCCGTGGGTAGGTGCCGGTAAGTGGCCGCGGGTAGGTGCCGGTAAGTGGCCGCGGGTAGGGGCACGTTAGTGGCTGCGGGTAGGTGCCGGTAAGTGGCCGTGGGTAGGTGCCGGTAAGTGGCCACAGGTAGGTGTCGGTAAGTGGCCGTGGGTAGGTGCCGGTAAATGGTTGCGGATAGGTGCGCGTTAGTGGCCGCAGGTAGGGGCACGTTAGTGGCTTCGGGTAGGTGCCGGTAAGTGGCTGTGGGTAGGTGACAGGAAGTGGCCGCGGCTAAGTGTCGGTAAGTTGCCCCATGTATGCTTCAGAATGTGGCCGCGGGTAGGTGCCGGTAAGTGGCCGCGGGTAGGTGCCGGTATGAGGCCGCGGTTAGGTACCGGGAAGAGGCTGCGGTTAGGTGCCGGTAAGTGGCCGCAGGTAGGTTTCGGTAAGTGGCCACGGGTAGGTGCCGGTAAGTGGCCGCAGGTAGGTGCCGGTAAGTGTCCACGGGTAGGTGCCGGTAAGTGGCCGCAGGTAGGTGCCGGTAAATGGTTGCGGATAGGTGCGCGTTAGTGGCCGCAGGTAGGGGCACGTTAGTGGCTGCGGGTAGGTGCCGGTAAGTGGCTGTGGGTAGGTGACAGGGAGTGGCCGCGGCTAAGTGCCGGTAAGTTGCCCCATGTATGCTTCAGAATGTGGCTGCGGGTAGGTGCCGGTAAGTGGCCGCAGGTAGGTGCCGGTAAGTGGCCGCGGGAAGGTGCCGGTAAGTGGCTGTGGGTAGGTGCCGGTAAGTGGCCGCGGGTAGGTGCCGGTAAGTAGCCGCGGGTAGGTGCCAGTAAGTGGCCGTGGGTAGGTGCCGGTAAGTGGCCGCGGGTAGGTGCCGGTAAGTGGCCGCGGGTAGGTGCCGGTAAGTGGCCACGGGTAGGTGCCGGTAAGTGGCCACGGGTAGGTGCCGTTAAATGGTTGCGGATAGGTGCGCGTTAGTGGCTGCAGGTAGGGGCACGTTAGTGGCTGCGGGTAGGTGCCGGTAAGTAGCTGTGGGTAGGTGAGAGGAAGTGGCCGCGGCTAAGTGCCGGGAAGTTGCCCCATGTATGCTTCAGAATGTGGCCGCGGGTAGGTGCCGGTAAGTGGCCGCGGGTAGGTGCCGGTATGAGGCCGCGGTTAGGTGTCGGTTAGTGGCCTCGGGTAGGTGCCGGTAAGTGGCCGCAGGTAGGTGCCGGTAAGTGGCCGCGGGTAGGTGCCGGTAAGTGGCTGTGGGTAGGTGAGAGGAAGTGGTCGTGGCTAAGTGCCGGTAATTGGCCCCATGTATGCTTCAGAATGTGGCCGCGGGTAGGTGCTGGTAAGTGGCCGCGGGTAGGTGCCGGTAAGTGGCTGTGGGTAGGTGACAGGAAGTGGTCGTGGCTAAGTGCCGGTAATTGGCCCCATGTATGCTTCAGAATGTGGCCGCGGGTAGGTGCTGGTAAGTGGCCGCGGGTAGGTGCCGGTAAGTGGCCGTGGGTAGGTGCCGGTGAGTGGCCACGGGTAGGTGCTGGTAAGTGGCCGCGGGTTGGTGCCGGTAAGTGGCCGCGGGTAGGTGCCGGTAAGTGTCCACGGTTAGGTTGCCGGTAAGTGGCCGCGGGTAGGTGCCGGTAAATGGTTGCGGATAGGTGCGCGTTAGTGGCCGCAGGTAGGGGCGCGTTAGTGGCCGCGGGTAGGTGCCGGTAAGTGGCTGTGGGAAGGTGACAGGAAGTGGCCCTGGCTAAGTGCCGGTAATTGGCCCCATGTATGCTTCAGAATGTGGCTGCGGGTAGGTGCCGGTAAGTGGCCGTGGATAGGTGCCGGTAAGTGGCCGCGGGTAGGTGCCGGTAAGTGGCCACGGGTAGGTGCCGGTAAGTGGCCGCGGGTAGGAGTCGGTAAGTAGCTGTGGGTAGGTGCCGGTAAATGGTTGCGGATAGGTGCGCGTTAGTGGCCGCAGGTAGCGGCACGTTAGTGGCTGCGGGTAGGTGCCGGTAAGTGGCTGTGGGTAGGTGAAAGGAAGTGGCCGCGGCTAAGTGCCGGTAAGTTGCCCCATGTATGCTTCAGAATGTGGCCGCGGGTAGGTGCCGGTAAGTGGCCGCGGGTAGGTGCCGGTAAGTGGCCGCGGGTAGGTGCCGGTAAGAGGCCGTGGGTAGGTGCCGGTTAGTGGCCGCGGGTAGGTGCCGGTAAGTGGCCGCGGGTAGGTGCTGGTAAGTGGCCGTGGGTAGGTGCCGGTAAGTGGCCACGGGTAGGTGCCGGTAAGTGGCCGCGGGTAGGTGCCGGTAAGTGGCTGCGGGTAAGTGCCGGTAAGAGGCCGCAGGTAGGTGCAGGTAAGTGGCCTCGGGTAGGTGCCGGTAAGTGGCTGTGGAAGGTGAGAGGAAGTGGCCGCGGCTAAGTGCCGGTAAGTTGCCCCATGTATGCTTCAGAATGTGGCCGCGGGTAGGTGCCGGTAAGTGGCCGCGGGTAGGTGCCGGTAAGTGGCTGCGGGTAGGTGCCGGTAAGTGGCCGCGGGTAGGTGCCGGTAAGTGGCCGCAGGTAGGTGCCGGTAAGTGGCCGCGGGTAGGTGCCGGTAAGTGGCCACAGGTAGGTGCCGGTAAGTGGCCGCAGGTAGGTGCCGGTAAGTGTCCATGGGTAGGTGCCGGTAAGTGGACGCAGGTAGGTGCCGGTAAATGGTTGCGGATAGGTGCGCGTTAGTGGCCGCAGGTAGGGGCGCGTTAGTGGCCGCGGGTAGGTGCCGGTAAGTGGCTGTGGGTAGGTGAGAGGAAGTGGCCGCGGCTAAGTGCCGGTAAGTTGCCCCATGTATGCTTCAGAATGTGGCCGCGGGTAGGTGCCGGTAAGTGGCCACGGGTAGGTGCCGGTAAATGGTTGCGGATAGGTGCGCGTTAGTGGCTGCAGGTAGGAGCACGTTAGTGGCTGCGGGTAGGTGCCGGTAAGTGGCCGCGGTTAGGTGCCGGTAAGTGGCTGTGGGTAGGTGTCGGTAAGTGGCTGCGGGTAGGTGCCGGTAAGTGGCCGTGGGTAGGTGCCGGTAAGTGGCTGCGGGTAGGTGCCGGTAAGTGGCCGCGGGTAGGTGCCGGTAAGTGGCTGCGGGTAGGTGCCGGTAAGTGGCCGCGGGTAGGTGCCGGTAAGTGGCCACGGTTAGGTGCCGGTAAGTGGCCGCAGGTAGGTGTCGGTAAGTGGCCGTGGGTAGGTGCCGGTAAGTGGCCTCGGGTAGGTGCCGGTAAGTGGCGCGGGTAGGTGCCGGTAAGTGGCCACGGGTAGGTGCCGGTAAGTGGCCGCGGGTAGGTGCCGGTAAGTGGCCGTGGGTAGGTGCCGGTAAGTGGCCTCAGGTAGGTGCCGGTAAGTGGCCGCGGGTAGGGGCACGTTAGTGGCTGCGGGTAGGTGCCGGTAAGTGGCCGTGGGTAGGTGCCGGTAAGTGGCCACGGGTAGGTGCCGGTAAGTGGCCACGGGTAGGTGCCGGTAAATGGTTGCGGATAGGTGCGCGTTAGTGGCTGCAGGTAGGGGCACGTTAGTGGCTGCGGGTAGGTGCCGGTAAGTGGCTGTGGGTAGGTGAGAGGAAGTGGCCGCGGCTAAGTGCCGGTAAGTTGCCCCATGTATGCTTCAGAATGTGGCCGCGGGTAGGTGCCGGTAAGTGGCCGCGGGTAGGTGCCGGTATGAGGCCACGGTTAGGTGCCGGTAAGTGGCAGCAGGTAGGTGCCGGTAAGTGGCCGCAGGTAGGTGCCGGTAAGTGGCCGCGGGTAGGTGCCGGTAAGTGGCCACGGGTAGGTGCCGGTAAGTGGCCGCAGGTAGGTGCCGGTAAGTGTCCATGGGTAGGTGCCGGTAAGTGGCCGCAGGTAGGTGCCGGTAAATGGTTGCGGATAGGTGCGCGTTAGTGGCCGCAGGTAGGGGCACGTTAGTGGCCGCGGGTAGGTGCCGGTAAGTGGCTGTGGGTAGGTGACAGGAAGTGGCCGCGGCTAAGTGCCGGTAAGTTGCCCCATGTATGCTTCAGAATGTGGCCGCGGGTAGGTGCCGGTAAGTGGCCGCAGGTAGGTAACGGTAAGTGGCCGCGGGAAGGTGGCGGTAAGTGGCTGCGGGTAGGTGCCGGTAAGTGGCCGCGGGTAGGTGCCGGTAAGTGGCCGCGGGTAGGTGCCAGTAAGTGGCCGTGGGTAGGTGCCGGTAAGTGGCCGCGGGTAGGTGCCGGTAAGTGGCCGTGGGTAGGTGCCGGTAAGTGGCCACGGGTAGGTGCCGGTAAGTGGCCACGGGTAGGTGCCGGTAAATGGTTGCGGATAGGTGCGCGTTAGTGGCTGCAGGTAGGGGCACGTTAGTGGCTGCGGGTAGGTGCCGGTAAGTGGCTGTGGGTAGGTGAGAGGAAGTGGCCGCGGCTAAGTGCCGGTAAGTTGCCCCATGTATGCTTCAGAATGTGGCCGCGGGTAGGTGCCGGTAAGTGGCCATGGGTAGGTGCCGGTAAATGGTTGCGGATAGGTGCGCGTTAGTGGCTGCAGGTAGGAGCACGTTAGTGGCTGCGGGTAGGTGCCGGTAAGTGGCTGTGGGTAGGTGAGAGGAAGTGGCCGCAGCTAAGTGCCGGTAAGTTGCCCCATGTATGCTTCAGAATGTGGCCGCGGGTGGGTGCCGGTAAGTGGCCGCGGGTAGGTGCCGGTATGAGGCCGCGGTTAGGTGCCGGTAAGTGCCCGCGGTAGGTGCCGGTAAGTGGCCGCAGGTAGGTGCCGGTAAGTGGCCGCGGGTAGGTGCCGGTAAGTGGCCACGGGTAGGTGCCGGTAAGTGGCCGCAGGTAGGTGTCGGTAAGTGGCCGTGGGTAGGTGCCGTTAAGTGGCCTCGGGTAGGTGCCGGTAAGTGGCCGCGGGTAGGTGCCGGTAAGTGGCCACGGGTAGGTGCCGGTAAGTGGCCGCGGGTAGGTGCCGGTAAGTGGCCGTGGGTAGGTG